>NC_133325.1:9748431-10088431 GCF_042186555.1 Aquarana catesbeiana | reverse complement strand
GTTAGGGGGTTATGGTTAGGGTTTTCCCCTTGCAGAACAAGTTTAGGTTAATGGTAAGGGTTAGAGTTTCCCTTTAGGGTTAGGGTTAAGGTTAGGGTTTCCCGTTAGGGTTAGGGGGTTATGGTTAGGGTTTTCCCCTTGCAGAACAAGTTTAGGGTTATAGTAAGGGTTAGGGTTTCCCGTTAGGGTTAAGGTTAAAGTTAGGGTTTCCAGTTAGGGTTAGGGGGTTATGGTTAGGGTTTTACCCTTACAGAACAAGTTTAGGGTTATGGTAAGGGTTAGGGTTTCCCTTTAGGGTTAGGGTTAAGGTTAGGGTTTCTGGTTAGGGTTAGGGGGTTATGGTTAGGGTTTTCCCCTTGCAGAACAAGTTTAGGGTTAAGATTAGGGTTAGGGTTTCCCGTTAGGGTTAAGGTTAAGGTTAGGGTTTCCGGTTAGAGTTAGGGGGTTATGGTTAGGGTTTTACCCTTACAGAACAAGTTTAGGGTTATGGTAAGGGTTAGGGTTTCCCTTTAGGGTTAGGGTTAAGGTTAGGGTTTCTGGTTAGGGTTAGGGGGTTATGGTTAGGGTTTTCCCCTTGCAGAACAAGTTTAGGGTTAAGATTAGGGTTAGGGTTTCCCGTTAGGGTTAAGGTTAAGGTTAGGGTTTCCGGTTAGTGGGTTATGGTTAGGGTTTTCCCCTTGAAGAACAAGTTTAGGGTTATGGTAAGGGTTAGGGTTTCCCGTTAGGGTTAGGGTTTCCAGTTAGGGTTAGGGGGTTATCGTTAGGGTTTTCCCCTTGAAGAACAAGTTTAGGGATATGGTAAGGGTTAGGGTTTCCCGTTAGGGTTAAGGTTAAGGTTAGGGTTTCCGGTTAGTGGGTTATGGTTAGGGTTTTCCCCTTGAAGAACAAGTTTAGGGTTATGGTAAGGGTTAGGGTTTCCTGTTAGGGTTAGGGTTAATTAAAAATATTTAAAAAATTGCAATTAAAATTTGCATAAAAAAGACAAAATAAAAAAATAAAAAAAAAGGGAATTACACATACAGCTTATAAAAAAAAAATAAACAAAAAAATATACTAATAAATTGCTATTTAAAAATTAAACATATAAAAAAATTAGCATGTTTTCCTCAGATATGCTCATTATGGGATCCATAGTAAAAGCACCGGAATTGAGGTAGATACAAGGACACTGCGGCTCTCTCAGCTGCTGCTCCTCACTCAGGTCTCACAGAATGGCTGAAATAGGTAAATTATACAGTTTTTACAGGTCTTATGATGTTATCTTAAATAAACGCTCCCAGACACTCTATTTTTTATCCTCTCTTACCATCGATCTCTGCAGCCGATGAATTCTGTCCCACCAACACAGAAAGCACGAGGCTCTGCAGTGATGGACAGTGCACCCTGCAGATCCTTCTCATATGGAGTCCTACAGAGGAGATCAGAGCTTGTCTGGATGGGGGACACAGAAGGTACCTACCTGGTAATGACAACCTACCCCTCCTCCGACCGCTCTCCACCATTCCTGGGCGATGTCTGAAGAACCTCATCATCGGGAAGGTTATATCTGTGCCGTCTCCTCTGCGGAGATTTCCCCTGAAGGGCCATTAAACTTCTCAGAGTCACCAGAGTCCAATCTGTCCTCCTCTCCATCCTTCCTGAATTGTCTGTGAGAGAGGAAGGGGCCACACAGGAGAATGTCCAAGGGGCCCTATCAGGAGAGGAAGGGGCCACACAGGAGAATGTCCAAGGGGCCCTATCAGGAGAGGAAGGGGCCACACAGGAGAATGTCCAAGGGGCCCTATCAGGAGAGGAAGGGGCCACACAGGAGAATGTCCAAGGGGCCCTATCAGGAGAGGAAGGGGCCACACAGGAGAATGTCCAAGGGGCCCTATCAGGAGAGGAAGGGGCCACACAGGAGAATGTCCAAGGGGCCCTATCAGGAGAGGAAGGGGCCACACAGGAGAATGTCCAAGGGGCCCTATCAGGAGAGGAAGGGGCCACACAGGAGAATGTCCAAGGGGCCCTATCAGGAGAGGAAGGGGCCACACAGGAGAATGTCCAAGGGGCCCTATCAGGAGAGGAAGGGGCCACACAGGAGAATGTCCAAGGGGCCCGCCAGACAACTTAACTCCTCACCGACCACAGACACTCCGAATGGAGGAGACACCGACCTCAGATGACCGGAACCTTCCCATGGATGAGGAGATGAATGACAGACAACATGAGATCCTATCAGAGCTGGGGCAAGGTCATCTAGAGCCCGGGCTGAACATCCAAACTGCCCCACCCAGATGTATGAGCATTATGTGCCCCCCCCCCCAAAAAAAGAATTTTTCCAATCTGCATGCTTACCTTCTAAGCATAAATGTCCCCTCCTCCTCCCAGTACAAATGCACTTCCCTTGCTGAAGCCCCCGCAAAAATACCCCCCAGCAAAAAAAAGATCACCTCTCCTAGCACAGATCCTCCTACCCATCATATCCCTCAAATTATCTCTCCGAGTACAAAACCTCCCCCCCACTGCAGATCCCCCTCCTAACACAAATACCCCCCATTCATTTCTACTAGCACAAATCCCCCATATCCCCCTCCTAGCACAAATCCCCCCCAACACATATCCCCCTCCTAGCACAAATACCCCCCAACACATATCTCATCCTAGCACAAATCCCCCATATCCCCCTCCTAGCACAAATACCCCCACCCCAAACAATCCCCTCCTAGAACAATTTCCCTTCCCCCTCCACCATATCACCTCTTCAGACCCCCAAAATCCCCCTCCTAGTACAAATCCTCCTCCCTCCCAACACACCACTCTAGCACAGCTACCCTAAATTTCCCCTCTAGAACAGTTCTCGTGCTCTGCTACCCCCCCCCCCAAATTCCCCCTCCCGACACAAAGCCTCCCCGATCTCCTTGTGGTGCCCCTCTTCCACCTCACATGATACCACAGTGCCCAGGGCACTGATATCACCCCTCCAGTACAAATCTACTCCCTTCTGATATCACCCCTCCCAGTACAAATCCACCCCCTTCTGATATCACCCCTCCCAGTACAAATCTGCCCCCCTTCTGATATCACCCCTCCCAGTACAAATCTGCCCCCTTATGATATCACCCCTCCCAGTACAAATCTGCCTTCCTTATGATATCACCCTCCCAGTACAAATCTGCCCCCCTTCTGATATCACCCCTCCCAGTACAAATCTGCCCCCCTCATGATATCACCCCTCCCAGTACAAATCCCGCCCCCCTTCTGATATCACCCCTCACAGTACAAATCTGCCGCCCTTCTGATATCACCCCTCCCAGTACAAATCTGCCCCCTTATGATATCACCCCTCCCAGTACAAATCTGCCCCCCTTCTGATATCGCCCCTCCCAGTACAAATCTGCCCCTCTTCTGATATCACCCTCCCAGTACAAATCTGCCCCCTTCTGATATCACCCCTCCCAGTACAAATCTGCCCCTCTTCTGATATCACCCCTCCCAGTACAAATCTGCCCCCCCCATCCCCCCAACACAAATGCCTTCTCCCCAAAAAAGTCAGCCCTTCTAACACAAATCCTCTACCCTCAACCCCCCCCCCCCAGTGCACATCCTCCTAGTACAAATATACTATAATTACCCCTCCTATTACAAGTCCCCCGCCCAAACAAAAATGTCCCCCCCCTTCACCATATCACAATCCTCACAAATCCCCCCTCCTAGCACAAATCCCCTCCCCCTCGCAACACATATCCCCCCTAAATCACCATTCCTAGCAATTCTTACCCCCTGCTGCCCCCCCGTCAAAATTGCCCCTCACAACACAAATAGCCCCCCCCCTCAATCTCCACACTCCTGACCCTGAACTCTGATGTCAGGTGGGCTCAGGTCACCAGATCTCCCCCCTTATATCAGAGTCCACAGTTTCCCCAGTTGCCCTTTACATCAGAGTCCACAGAGTTTTCCCCTGCACTGTAAGGGGAACTCTGTGGACTCTGATGTAAGGGAGAACACTGTGGACTCTGCCTGTAAGGGAGAACACTGTGGACTCTGCTGTAAGGGGGAACTCTGTGGACTATGATATAAGAGGGAACCCTACGGAATGTGATGTAAGGGGGAACTCTGTGGACTGTGATGTAAGGGGGGACTCTGTGGACTATGATATAAGGGGGAACTCTGTGTACTATGATATAAGGGGGAACTCTGTGGACTCTGATGTAAGGGGGAACTCCTGTGGACTCTGATGTAAGGCGGAACTCTGTGGACTATGATACAAGGGGGAACTCTGTGGAATATGATATAAGGGGGAACTCTGTCGGTTATGATATAAGGGGGAACTCTGTGGACTATGATATAAGGGGGAACCCTGCAGGCTATGATGTAAGGGGGAACTCTGTGGTCTATGATGTAAGGGGGAACTCTGTGGACTATGATATAATGGGGGAACTCTGTGGACTAAGATATAAGGGGAACCCTGCAGGCTATGATGTAAGGGGGGACTCTGTGGACTAGGATGTAAGGGGGAACTCTGTGGACTATGATGTAAGGGGGAACTCTGGGAACTCTTGAGTAAGAGGATGGCTCTGGTGACCAGGGACCTCTTACATCAGAGTTCCCCTTTACTTAGGTGGTGCTCAAAGGCGTGCGTGAAACTCTGATGTGGGGGGGATCTGTGACCGCAGACCACTTTTTGCAGAATGAATACACTAAGGTATATGGGGGGGGGGGGTTACTGATATAAGGGGGACCTTTACATCAGTTTAGCCCCCCCGTAGGTGTTGCTGGAAGTAGTGGTTCACCTCTTACCCTACTCAGCCAGACATCCATCTCAATAACTTAAATACATGAACCGTCCATTGCTTTGCTTTTGTTTTCTTTATTAGGGGATTAACTTGTACAGGATTGGGAATTATGGGATGCCCAGGAATATTTTGTGCAAATTTGCTTAGGACTCCTATATACACTCTTCTATACACATCTCAGCCTCCTCTCCATCACAAACAGTTACTGCTCACGGTTCCTCCTCCAGAACTTTACTTGCTGCTCACAGTTCCTCCTCCAGAACTTTACTTGCTGCTCACGTTTCCTCCACCAGAACTTCATTTGCTGCTCACGGTTCCTCCACCAGAACTTCACTTGCTGCTCATGGTTCCTCCTCCAGGACTTCACTTGCTGCTCACGGTTCCTCCTCCAGAACTTCACTTGCTGTGTTTCCTCCACCAGAACTTCACTTGCTGCTCACGGTTAATCCACCATAACTTCACCTGCTGCTCACGGTTCCTCCTCCATAACTTCACTTGCTGCTCACGGTTCCTCCTCCAGAACTTCACTTGCTGCTCACGGTTCCTCCACCAGAACTTCACTTGCTGCTCACGGTTCCTCCTCCAGAACTTCACTTGCTGCTCACGGTTCCTCCTCCAGAACTTCACTTGCTGCTCACGGTTCCTCCTCCAGAACTTCACTTGCTGCAGACTGTTTCTCCTCCAGACTAGCTAGCAACTCATGGGTAGGCCTGACACTGCTTCAGCCAGACCTCAATGAACTGCCTTTTGCGGGCAGGGACCTCGGGTTCCAGTGGTGTAGAATGGTTCAGGTGCTCACTGTCCTCTGCTCAGCTACCACTTCCAGAAGGTTCTCTTCAGGTCCTTCTGGCCAGCCTGGCTGCAAAGATCCCTCTCTACTGCCCTTCTCCACAGTCCTCTTTCCACTGGTTCTGCACCCATCTCTCAAACTGCAATCTCCCAGTTCTCTAAGGCGTGCCTTCCCAGTCCTCCTGACTTTGCTCATTCACCAGCCCTCCTGACTGTGACCAGGGGTCCTCCCTGGAGAATCTTAGAGTGTTCTCTCCCACTGTCCTCTCGCTTGCTGTCTCATGTTCCTCTGGATCTCTTCACTCCTCCCAGGATGCACTCGACCCCCGACCCAGGGTCACCCCCCCCAGACTGGGGAGCTCCCTGTGGGCCCCAACAGCCTCCACTTTCTCTCACTTCAGCTCTTCCACCCAACAACTCCTCCCCAGCTTGGCTGACCCCAGGTATTTAAGGAGGCCTGCCCCCTGACAATCCAAGTTGGGGATTGGTCAAGGCTCCCCAGATAGCTCAGGCAGCTCCACTTCTCTTCCCCTCTTCTCATTCCAGGACCTTCTAGAAGGAACGGGGAGGTAATGGTGATGCCACCTGTCAGTCACCCAACTCTCCCTGCCCAACACTCCCAGCCCAAAATGAAAGCAACAGGCTTAGCCACCAGCTAAGCCTGCCCAAATGTTCCTACCCTGTCAAAAAACCCTCAATTCTAGCACTCACTAACTAGAGGGTGCTACATCAATGTCCTCCATGGAGAGGCCCCTGGACTAGTGTGGATGTGGCAGTCTCTCTATGGAGGAGGTGAGGATTATGCAGTCAGCGTCCCCAGACTGTGGCTCGGGACCTGTGGGTTTGGAGTTGGACTCACTAGCTCTTTCAGTTTCCCCTTTGGACATGCCAGCTTGCCACTGCTGCTTGAACTTGTACCCTATGCAGGTGGAAGTCCACTAGGCTTGCTGTATCTATGGGAGGGTTGGATGGACACATGAAAGTTGGGGTAAGGAAGCAGACGGCCGGGGGCCCGGGCCGCAGACTTTCAGCAGGTGCCAAGCACTACATGCACAGCAGCGCCCCCACAGGAAGTGAAGCTGTGTCGGAGGGGAGAGACAGAGCTAGTACATCTAGGACTCTATCAGACCAGTCCCAGTCTATGTGGCATCCTCTGGCACTTTGTTTCCTTCTAGCACATGCACACCCAAAGTGCACAGCGAGGTCTTTACTCACAAAGTCCCAGGAGCTGTCTGACACCCAACAATCCACAGACAGATTTTCAGTGATGGAGATAAAAGATCCTTTTGTAGACCTGGACCCCAGGATAATGCCCTCCAGAAAATAATCATTTAGAAGTCTTCCCTGGGCCTTCAGCTCTGAGACCCAGACTGCAATCTTAAGTTTCATAAACTCTCTCCTAGGGGCAACAGCCCCCCCCCCGGAGACTTGAACCCTACTTGAAGAGGAAAGACAGTCGCTCAGAGCTTCCAAAACATCTATCACATGTAGCACCCTTCTAGTTGGGTGCTAGTAGAAAGGCAAATTGTGTTATTTTGGGCTCTACTGTAGGCAGTGGAGCTGTGATTGTGTTTTGCCTATTCTGGATTCTGCTGCTGCAGGCTTGCCTGTCTCCCCCTGTCTTTACAGAAATCTCTGGAACATAGTGGGTGAAAAAGGTAGAGCCTGAGCTGGCCCTGTATACAGCCTCAGCAAATCCCTGGTTCAGGAGAATGACCAGCAGGGGGCTGAGAGGGGCATATAGGGACTGGAGCAAAGAGTAGCAGGGTTCTTTGCCTGCAGAAGAGTGACCCAGCCTGGAAGTGCTGTTAAACCTTCCAAGGCTTAGAAGAAGCTTTAAGAAGTGCTGGATGATTCTTGCCCAACAAGGAGCTGAAGGATCACCCCAAAGTCACAGGAACACCTGGGCAACATCCCAACCCAAGAGGATCTCCTGGGATTCTTTCTGAAGCTGAAGCAGGAAGAAGGCCTTCAGATTGCCAGGATCACAGTAAGTAGGCCTCAGAGAATTCCTAAGAGAGAGAGAGAGACTGTTGCCTGTACACCCCTTTCTGTTCAAAGGACTGTTCCAGACCTGCTGCCAGGCATGCGCCCATAGAGGAAGACTTTTTGTACAGAGAACTTTGCCTTACTTCAGTTAACCGTTTCAGGTTTGTGTCCTCATCAAAGTTGTTTAGTTCTGGGCATCCCAAAGCTTTTCCCAATCCCTATCCCAGTTCTTCAAAAGAAATACCTGGCTGAAAAAATCCCATGCCTGGCTGCTTGCTCCAATAGGGGGTCAGAACCTGGGTTTACAGCGGGACCAGACAAGAGGGTCGGTGCTACATGTGGGGGCTCGTCAGTAGGATCCCTGGATGCAAGTGGCCATTACCACTAGCAACTGTGTGAAGAATTGAAGCCCATTACATGTTCACAGCTTATGAGTTCACCCATAGCAACTAAGAGACTGTGAAGTGCTTATATTGTGGGAAAGGATCTGCATTTAATCAGTCAAGTGAGTGTGGGGCATAAAAAAGGCCACCTTCTTTTCCCCAGCAACAATAGATCTCCCAGCAACAGCAGATTCTCCCCAGTAACAATATATCCACTGAGCAACAATAGAACCCCACATCAACAACATACTCTCCCCAGCAGCAATAGATTATCTTAGCAACAATAGACCCCCACAGCAAAATACCCCCCCCCCAGTGACAATAGATTCACCCCAGCAACAGTAGACACCTACCAGCAACAAAAGACCCTCCAGCAGACAGCAATAGACCTCTCCCTCAAAAGTAGATCTCTCAAAGCAACACCTGATCCCACAAAAACATAAGACCCTCTCAGCAACAATAGATCCCCTGGCAAGAATAGACCTCCCCAGCAACAATAGATTCCTGGCAGCCAGCAACAAACAGACCCTCCTGCACAGCAAACCACCCCTTGTCACTACATACATTCAGTGTTGGAGGTGCAGGAACTGCTCTATCCCCATGTTCCCTCTGATTAAAAGCCCAGCTCAGAAGTCATACTCTGTATGAGGGAATCTACTTTTGGCTGTTCACGCTCTATGATTGGGGAATGGCCAGACCAAACTTTGCTTGTTCAGTTGTTTCTCCATATTTCCTGGGATCCAAACGACATTTATTAGCAGTTTCTGTACTGAAACTGACTGTTTTTCTACTGCTGTCTATGGTTTGTAAGGAAGTAGTGGGTTGCAGCACCCAACAGGCCCTTAGCAACCAGTGATGTCATCCCGACGCCCATTCATTTATTGGTCAGAAATTCACAGCCATATAAACAAAGGGGCAACAATGGCACTGACATCACTGACCAAATATGACCACATGGCCTTATTTGGTCAATGACATCACCCCACATACTCCGCCCCTTTGTATACATTTAGTGCATTTTGGTATTCATGGTGAGTATTGAGAAGGGATCAAACATGGCGACCAGCAGTTTTTTTCTTTCAGCGAGGCAGCCTGATTGACGAGGATATGCACCGCTGGGTGACTGCATTGACTTTTTTTGAATTGTTTTTATTTTTTATTATAATTATTATTATAAAATGAAGGCAGACAGTACAGTTACAATACAATTTGGTACAATAGGAATCAGAGGGCCCTGCTCGTTAGAGCTTACACTATAGGAGGGAGGGTCAGGTGATACAAAGGGTAATAACTGTGGGGGATGGGCTGGTGGAGAAGGTAAAACAGTGCATTAGATTGAAGCAGGATAGGCCTCTCTGAAGAGGAGCGTTTTTAGGGGTCGTCTAAAGATGGATAGATTTGGAGATAGTCGGACAGATTGGGGAAGGAAGTTCCAAAGGATAGGAGAAGCTCCGGAGAAGTCCTGGAGGTGAGCATGGGAGGAGGTGACGAGGGAAATAGGGGGCAGGAGGTCTTGGGAGGAGTGAAGAGAACGATTAGGTTGGTATTTTGAGACTTAGTGAGGTTAGTGATGTTGCTGGGGGCAGAGTTGTGGATTGGCTTTGTAAGTTGTTGTTAGTGCTTTGAATTTTATTCATTGGGTGAGCAGAAGCTAGTGGTGGGATTGGCAGAGAAGGGTGGAGGACACTGAATGGAGGCCAGTGGAGGGATTGGCAGAGAGGGGTTTAGGACACTGAATGGAGGCCAGTGGAGGGATTGGTAGAGAGGGGGGAGGACACTGAATGGAGGCCAGTGGAGAGATTGGCAGAGAGGCTGGAGGACACTGAATGGAGACCAGTGATAGGATTGGTAGAGAGGGGTGGAAGACACTGAATGGAGGCCAGTGGAGGAATTGGTACAGAGGGTGGAGGACACTGAATGGAGGCCAGTGGAGGGATTGGCAGAGAGGGGTGGAGGACACTGAATGGAGGCCAGTGGAGGGATTTGTAGAGAGTGGAGGAGGACACTGAATGGAGGCCAGTGGAGGTGTTGGCAGAGAGGGGTGGAGGACACTAAATGGAGGCCAATGGAGGAATTGGTAAAGAGGGGTGGAGGACACTGAATGGAGACCAGTGGAGGGATTGGTAGTGAGGGGTGGAGGACACTGAATGGCGACCAGTGGAGGGATTGGTAGTGAGGGGTGGAGGACACTGAATGGAGGCCAGTGGAGGGATTGGCAGAGAGGGGTTAAGGACACTGAATGGAGGCCAGTGGAGGGATTGGCAGAGAGGGGTGGAGGGCACTGAATGGAGGCCAGTGGAGGGGTTGGCGGAGAGGAGTGGAGGACACTGAATGGAGACCAGTGGTGGGATTGGCAGAGAGGGGTGGAGGACATTGAATGGAGACCAGTGGAAGGACTGGCAGAGAGGGTTGGAGGACACTGAATGGAGACTGGTGGAGGGATTGACAGAGAGCGGGAGAGGACACTGAATGGAGGCTAGTGGAGGGATTGATAGAGAGTGGTGGAGGACTCTGGAGTCCAGTGGAGGGTTCGACAGAGAGCGGTGGAGGACACTGAATGGAGGCCAGTGGAGGGCTTGGTAAAGAGGGGTGGAGGACACTGAATGGCGACCAGTGGAGGGATTGGTAGAGAGGGGTGGAGGACACTGAATGAAGGCCAGTGGAGGCATTGGCAGAGAGGGGTGGAGGGCACTGAATGGAGGCCAGTGGAGGGATTGGCAGAGAGGGGTGGAGGACACAAAATGGAGGCCAGTGGAGGAATTGGTAGAGAGGGGTGGAGGACACTGAATGGAGGCCAGTGGAGGGATTGGCAGAAAGGGGTGTAGAACACTGAATGGGGATCAGTGCAAGGACTGGCAGAGAGGGGTGGAGGACACCGAATGGAAGCCAGTGGAGGGATTAGCAGAGAGGGGTGGAGGACACTAAATGGAGGCCAGTGGAGGGATTGGCAGAGAGGGGTGGAGGACACTGAATGGGGACCAGTGCAAGGACTGGCAGAGAGGGGTGGAGGACACTGAATGGAGACCAGTGGTGGGATTGGCAGAGAGGGGTGGAGGACATTGAATGGAGACCAGTGGAAAGATTGGCAGAGAGGGGTGGAGGACACTGAATGGAGGTCAGTGGAGGGATTGGCAGAGAGGGGTGGAGGACACTGAATGGAGATCAGTGGAGGAATTGGCAGAGAGGTGTGGAGGACACTGAATGGAGGCCAGTGGAGGGATTGGCAGAGAGTGGGGTGGAGGACACTGAATGGAGGCCAGTGGAGGGATTGTCAGAGAGGAATAGCAGACACGGTGTGGTTGGTATGGTGGATGAGTCTGGTGGCAGCATTCATGATGGACTGACGGGAGGATAGACTATGTAAAGGTAAGCCAATGAGTAGGAAGTTGCATTAGTCGAGGCGAGAGATGACCAAGGAGTGAATTTAAAGCTTTGTGATATCACTGGTTAAAAAGGAGCGCATCTTGGAGATATTGTGGCGGTTGAGGTGGCAAGCTTCAAACAGGGATTGGATGTTGGATCTGAAAGGGGAGTTCAGAGTCCAGGGTAACACCTAGCACCCTGGCATCCTGGCATGCGTGGACGGGTTGATGGTTGTGCCATTAGTTTTGACAGAGAAATCTGGGGAAGAGGCACGTAGGGGTGGAAAAATAATGAGCTCGGTTTTGAACAGATTGAGTTTGAGGAAGTGGTGTGACATTCAGACTGATATGTCTGTTAGTAAATTAGTGATGTGTGAGGAGACTGATGAGGTCTCCTCACACATCTGAGGGGTAGAGAGATAGATATGGGTATCGTCAGTGTAGAAATGACATTGATAGCCATGGGAGGCTATCGGCTGACCCAGGAAGGAGTTGTAGATTGAGAATAGGAGAAGTCCAAGAACAGAACCTTGGGGAACCCCAACACTAAGAGTTTTTTGAGGAGCAGGGGGTGGTCAACTGTATCAAAGGCAGCTGAAAGGTCCAGGAGTAAGAGTATAGAATAGTGTCCATTGGTTTTTGCTTTGAGTAAATAATTTGTGAGTTTTAGGAGAGCAGATTCTGTGGAGTGTTAAGGGCAAAATCCAGACTGAAGGGGATCAACAAGGTTATTCTCGATGAGGTGGCAGCTCAGCTGGTTGTAGACCAAACGCTCAAGGAGTTTGTAGGAAAAGGGGAGTAAGGAGATGGAGAAGAGGCTGTTAAGATTGGTAGGGTCCAAGGAGGGCTTTCTGAGTATGGGGGTGACTAGGGAATGTTTTAGAGGGTTGGGGAAGATGAGGAGAGAGAGCTTGAAGATGTGGGTTAGAGAGTGTAGGATAGAGGTAGAGGGTGACCGCAGTATTTGCAAGGGAAGAGGGGGCAGGTGGGCATTAGAAAAGAGTTTAGTGACTTCCTCTATAGTAGCTGGGTTAAACGAAGGAAATATTGATTGTGCAGGTGGACAAGGAGTGTAAGGTGAGGGAGATATCTGTAGAGTGGAGATCAATCTCATTTTTGAAGTGATTGGCGATCTCCTGGGCAGTGAATGAGTTAGTGGGGGAGGAAGTTGAGGACGAAGTAGAGAGTTAAAGGTAGAGAAGAGAGGAACTGGATGAGAAGGTGTTGATGAGAGAGATAAAATAGGCCTGTTTGGCAGTGAGGAGGCGAGAAATTGTATTTTGGAGGGCAGATTTATATTGGTTGAAGTCTTGCTGGGACTTAGTGTTACACCACAGATGTTCAAGAGCGCAGCTATGATTTTTGAGGCTTCTGGTGTCCTCCGTTTGTCAAGGTTGTAGGGGTCAGGGCCTGATTCCGTGTGTAGTGAGGGAGGGTGGTGGGTCCAGGGTGGATGACAGTGAACTTTTGTAGACAGAAGTGGCCAGGTAGGGGCAGGACAGGGGTGGGATTTAGTCATAGAGACAATCTGTTGCAGAAAAAAGAAGATAAAGGTTTAGGATGACAAAGGTGTTTCTGGGTAACTGTTAGGTAGTTGGAAAGCATTGTGGATAAGGTGATAATCGGAGAGAGAGGAAAGGGAATGTTGGAGAGGTTGCAAGGAGTGCATAGGTAGGAGAACACAAGGTCAAGGCAGTTGCCATCAAAGTAAGTAGAAGCGTGTACCCATTGCTTCAGGTCAAAAGAGGAGATAAGGCTCAGAATTTTAGAAGTGGCAGAAGTGTTAAGATTAGAAGAGATGTTGAAGTCACCGAGAACGATTGTGGGCATTTTAGAAGAGAGAAAGTAGGGTAGCCAAGCAGAAAAGTCATCAAGGAAGCTTGATACCGGTCCAGGAGGCCGATAGATCACTGCAATTCTCAAAGATAATAACAAAGAGCTTGTCAAAAAGTGTCATGTCTTTATTTACCATTTACGTAGGGGAACTCATTCACATAAGAGGGAGCAGTGTCTGGGGTCCACTTATTTTTAAAAGGGGCTTCCAAATGCTGATATCATCAGGGATATAGGGTCACATATGTATATTTAGGGGAAGCCCTGTGCCGTTTGTATTTTTGTATGGGTCCACCATTAACATCTATACCTGAACCTCATTCTTCTGGTGCAGCAGGTTGTATACATCATACAGATGGGCCAACACGCAGGCGGGGTCACGGCACCCCTCAGGCATGGTATTTACAGGAATTTTGCATTTTTAGTGTATCAGCATTATTACAATCTCTACTCTCCGCCAAACTGAACTTTTTTGAAAAATTCTTTGGTTTGGTACATGTTCCCCAGGGTAGTGCCCAGCCCCCTACCCCCCCCCCACCATACCATTTATTTTACAATCCATTAACTATCAGTCTAGAAAGGCTGTTTTTTAATGTTCTTTTTGCATTGACTTCAACAGGGTTTGGAACCTGAATTTCAGTAAAGTTCCCAAACTTGTCTTGATCCGAACCCGAGTCTAGTTGGCTCTGCCCTATGTGTGATGATTCTTTGAATAATTACATTATTTCGACCTTTCTAATCACATCGATGAGGTGAATTTTATGAATGTGATGGTTATCTGGGTTCCTTAATACTAAATGTTGATGAACAGATCAGAATCCATTCCTTTACGTTGATGGATATGTTGGCTGGTTATGGTCGTGTTTTCCGAGACTGAACACTACAGCCACAGAAATCACAAATTGTTGGCGTTTTTTTTAAGCAGAGTCTTTTCTTCAGGCTGTTCCTGATTGCCCTCATTTTCGCCCCGTAGATGATCGGGTCGGCAGCTGCAGGGATGACGTAGTTTAGTAAGCTCATTGTGTTCTGAACATCACTTGAAATGACATGTGCCATTCGATATATGATGGAAGAAGACAATCCAGAAGAATAGGTCACCACGGCCACCAACAAATGTGCACTACAGGTTTGTCTGGCTTTGTCCCGAGCCTTTCCCTCTACTAAATTCATGACAGTATAAAATATTCTCAAGTAAGATATCACTATGAAGGTTCCATCGATCGCTGTGAGAAGTATCCTCACCCAAAGGCCAACAGCCTGAACCCCGGACATGTCTCCGCACCCCAAATTCAAGAGACTCATATTCTCACAAGCAAAGTTCAGGATGATGTTGGATCCACAAAACTGAACCTTCGAGGCAAAACCAACTATGAGAGAAACAAGGAGGAAACTCCGCACCAAGCTTAGAAAGAGAAGCAGAGCCAATGTTTTCTCAGTCATGATAAGGTGGTAATGCAGGGGTAGAACAATGGCCACATACCTGTCAACAGCCATCAGGTGGAGTAAGTTTGAGCTGAAGGTCCCTGCCATGTACAAAAAGAACATCTGTGTGAGGCACTCTGCCAACGTTATCTGCTCCAGTTCAAACATTAACCCAAGAAGGAATTTAGGCATGAAGGTCATAGCGTAGGAGATGTTCCAATAGAAAACCAAAGAGATGAGAATGTACATTGGCAAGCGTAGAGTCTTCTCCGTCCAGATGACATATGCCATGGTAAAGTTCCCGGTCAGTATTAGGATAGCGATAAAAAAGATCGGGATGGCAAACAATTGTCTGGACTGTGAGATCCCAGGAAAGCCATGCAGGCAAAAGTCAGTATGAGAGAAGCTAGAATTTGAGGCCTGGTCTTCCATCTTGGAAGGAAAAGGAACCTAAAACAAGGTAAGGAGACCAAGTCTTCTTTTCAGGTTCATACAAAACTTTATGGAAAATAGAGAAATACAAAGTAACATTGTTTATAAACATTGATCAGACAGGAGATAGAGAGATACAAAGTAACATTGTTTATAAACATTGATCAGACGGGAGATAGAGAGATACAAAGTAACATTGTTTATAAACATTGATCAGACAAGAGATAGAGAGATACAAAGTAACATTGTTTATAAACATTGATCAGACAAGAGATAGAGAGATACAAGTAACATTGTTTATAAACATTGATGAGACGGGAGATAGAAACATACAAAGTAACATTTTTTATAAACATTGATCAGATGGGAGATAGAGAGATACAAAGTAACATTTTTTATAAACATTGATCAGATGGGAGATAGAGAGATACAAAGTAACATTGTTTATAAACATTGATCAGACGGGAGATAGAGAGATACAAAGTAACATTGTTTATAAACATTGATCAGACGGGAGATGGAGAGATACAAAGTAACATAGTTTATAAACATTGATCAGACAGGAGATAGAGAGATACAAAGTAACATTTTTAGGTCCAGATTATGTGTCAAAGCAAAACCCCAAGAAGTGACAAAATTGCCCCTCCCCCGGCTAATGCTCCTTACTGTGGGGAATGATCGAATACTCGGTAGGACTTACCGTCCTCCACAATCCAGCAACAGATGAAGTCTTGTGTCCTCTTCTCTCCAACATTGGAATCCACCACTTCTACACCATCACAGGTACAATGCAGGACCCGAGGCCTTCTCCCATCCTGATGACTCTGGTGAGAGGGGCAGCAAAAAGATTTGGTTGGTTGTCACGACCAGAAGAGGCGGGGCAGAAGACTGAGGAGTAGGAGGAGTATAAATCTCTGTTAGTTATTCCTCTAGTGAAACAAACAATTTATTCTTCATCTGATGGGGGGGAGGGGAACTTTACCTTTTTAGGAATAGGTTAGGGGTTAGGCATTGGGTGGGGTGAGAAGAGTTTATTTTAGGAGTCTTTCCACTGATCCACCTTGTACTTCTCATCACACCTCATCTGCCAGAGATCATATACCCACTGATCCACCATGTACTTCTCCTCTCACCTCACTCCTTTCAGAGGTCATCTACCCACTGATCCACCATGTCCACCATCATCTCACCTCCCTCCTGTCAGGGGTCATCTACCCACTGATTCACTATGCATTTTTCATCTCACCTTTCTCCTGCCTAGGTTTATTGACCCATGGACCCACCATGTACTCCTCAAATCACTTTCCTCCTTTCAGGAATCATCTACTCACTGATCCACCATGTACTTCCCATCTCACCTCCCTCATGCTATGGTTCATCTACCCACTGATCCACCTTGTCCACATCTCACCTCCCTTCCACAGTGCTCTCTCCCATCCTCTGCGCTCTCCTGGCCTTGATGTCCTTCAGTGTCACTTCCCAGACGATCCCTCACTTTATACAGACATGGAGCCCTCCAGAGAGGACATCTCATTATCACCACCCATATCCAATGCCGGCACACGCCGGTAATTAATGAGTCATTAGCATCACATTGAAGACGGTGTGCTCATTATTGTCGTCAACTCTTCCAAATGACTAAATGGTGGAGACTCCATGGACTCCGGGGACAGAGAGGAGACAGACAAGGACTAGTCATTTTATAGATAATTACACAATGACCGTTGGGTGATTAAGTGATTGGCACTCTCACTGTGGGTCCTCGTAATTGGCTTCTTCCTTAAATTGCTGCTGAGGCAATTAGATTGTCAGCTCCTCAGGGGACTGGTTGCATTGTATGCACAGAGTTCTACAGAAATGAAGTTATGTGCTGGGCTGTGCTGAGTAACCTTACAGAATAGTTTTAAAAAGATAAAAGCAATTTTTATTGGTACAAAATCAAAGATTTCTTAAAAACATAAAAGTACGGCATATACCACAGCATAGGCATAAGGGCTAGTTTACACTGGCTTCAAAACAAGGCTTCAGACAGGCTTTGTTAAACCTCTCTGAACGCCAGTCAAAGCTCCTCCCACTAAATGAAATGGTGACCTTACAGTCCTCTTTACACCTTGTGTTTGCTTTGCTTTAATAAATATACCCCATGTCGCTTTAGTGGTGCTTCAAAGTGTCTTCAAAGCCTCCATAGAAGTCTATGGCAAAGCTCACTTGAAGCCTCACCAAAGCCTCACCGAAGCCCCATTAAAGGCTCATCAAAGACCCACCAAAGGCTCATCAAAGCCTCATCGAAGCCCCACCAAAGCCCCACCAAAGGCTCATCGAAGCCCCATAAAGCCTCACCAAAGCCTCACCAAAGCCTCATTGAAGCCCCACCAAAGCCCCACCAAACCCTCACCGAAGCCCCACCAAAGGCTCATCAAAGCCCCACCAAAGGCTCATCAAAGCCCCACCAAATCCTCATCAAAGGCTTATCAAAGCTCCACGAAGCCCCACCGAAGCCCCACGAAGCCCCACCAAAGCCCCACCAAAGCCCCACCAAAGGCTCATCGAAGCCTCACTGAAGCCCCACCAAAGCCCCACCAAAGGCTCATCGAAGCCCCATGAAGCCTCACCGAAGCCCCACCAAAGGCTCACCGAAGCCACACCTAAGCCCCACCAAAGGCTCACCGAAGCCACACCAAAGCCCCACCAAAGGCTCATCGAAGCACCAAGCAAAAGCAAAGTGTAAACAGGACTATCAGCTAACCATTTTATTTAGTGACAGGAGCTTTGACTGGCATTCAGAGAGCTTTAACAAAGCCTGTCCGAAGCCTTGTTTTGAAGCAAGTGTAAACTAGCCATTAATGTGTGTTGAAGCTTAAGCAAGTGTAAATGAGGCCTTACAGTCCTGTTTACACCTTTCTTTTGCTTGGGGCTTCGATGAGCCTTCAATGAGACTTTGGTGGGGCTTTGTTGAGGCTTTGTGGGGCTTTGGTGGGGCTTCGATGAGCATTTGGTGGGGCTTTGGTGGGGCTTTGTGGGGCTTTGGTGGGGCTTCAAGCAAGCTTTGTCATAGACTTCTATGGAGGCTTTGAAGACACTTTGAAGCACCATTAAAGCTACATGGGGTATAATTTTTGAAACAAAGCCGAAGCAAAGCAAAAGCAAGGAGTAAACAGGACTGTAAGCTAACCATCTTATTTAGTGACAGGAACTTTGACTGGCATTCAGAGAGCTTTAACAAAGCCTGTCCGAAGCCTTGTATTGAAGCAAAGTGTAAACTAGCCCTTACAGTCCTGAGTGACATCAGTGGTATGATTTGATTTCTTTCACCCAACGCGTTTCATCATATTTCTAGTATGCAGTTTGAACAAGAATAGGAATAGACAACAATTTAAATATCAGCAAACGTTGTTATGCAAATCAATTATTGTCAGGTTTTCTAGAGCTGGGAGACCAGACACGTATCTGCACAAGGGAACTGACACCTAACCAACAAGTATATACAAGTGAGATTTATTAACAGTGAGACACAGCAGACAATAAACATGGACAACTCCAACAAGCCAAAATCAAACCCACAACAAGAACTGTTCAACCTGAACAACTAACATGTACATAAATATACAAACCAAACTAGGGACAAGGGTCCAGGGAATGCAAGGAAGGGGGGATCCTGACAAGGCATCAGGAACAAGGCAGAGGGGTACAGACTGGATCAGGTGGGGTATCAGGAACAAGGCAGAGGGGTACAGACTGGATCAGGTGGGGTATCAGGAACAAGGCAGAGGGGTACAGACTGGATCAGGTGGGGTATCAGGAACAAGGCAGAGGGGTACAGACTGGATCAGGTGGGGTATCAGGAACAAGGCAGAGGGGTACAGACTGGATCAGGTGGGGTATCAGGAACAAGGCAGAGGGGTACAGACTGGATCAGGTGGGGTATCAGGAACAAGGCAGAGGGGTACAGACTGGATCAGGTGGGGTATCAGGAACAAGGCAGAGGGGTACAGACTGGATCAGGCGGGGTATCAGGAACAAGGCAGAGGGGTACAGACTAGATCAGGCTGGGCATCAGGTACAAGGCAGAGGGGTACAGACTGGATCAGGCTGGGCATCAGGTACAAGGCAGAGGGGTACAGACTGGATCAGGCTGGGCATCAGGAACAAGGCAGAGGGGTACAGACTGGATCAGGCTGGGCATCAGGAACAAGGCAGAGGGGTACAGACTGGATCAGGCTGGGCATCAGGAACAAGGCAGAGGGGTACAGACTGGATCAGGCTGGCATCAGGAACAAGGCAGTGGGGTACAGACTAGGTGAGGCTGGGCATCAGGAACAAGGCAGAGGGGTACAGACTAGGTGAGGCTGGGCATCAGGAACAAGGCAGAGGGGTACAGACTAGGTGAGGCTGGGCATCAGGAACAAGGCAGAGGGGTACAGACTGGATCAGGCTGGGCATCAGGAACAAGGAAGAGGGGTACAGGCTGGATCAGGCTGGGCATCAGGAACAAGGCAGGGGGGTACAGACTGGATCAGGCTGGGCATCAGGAACAAGGCAGAGGGGTACAGACTGGATCAGGCTGGGCATCAGGAACAAGGCAGTGGGGTACAGACTAGGTGAGGCTGGGCATCAGGAACAAGGCAGAGGGGTACAGACTGGATCAGGCTGGGCATCAGGAACAAGGAAGAGGGGTACAGGCTGGATCAGGCTGGGCATCAGGAACAAGGCAGGGGGGTACAGAGTGGATCAGGCTGGGCATCAGGAACAAGGCAGAGGGGTACAGACTGGATCAGGCTGGGCATCAGGAACAAGGCAGTGGGGTACA
Source organism: Aquarana catesbeiana (assembly GCF_042186555.1). NCBI lineage: Eukaryota > Metazoa > Chordata > Amphibia > Anura > Ranidae > Aquarana > Aquarana catesbeiana. Next base: position 10,068,642 of record NC_133325.1, on the reverse strand, counting down.
GACTAGGTGAGGCTGGGCATCAGGAACAAGGCAGAGGGGTACAGACTGGATCAGGCTGGGCATCAGGAACAAGCCAGAGGGGTACAGACTAGGTGAGGCTGGGCATCAGGAACAAGGCAGAGGGGTACAGACTAGGTGAGGCTGGGCATCAGGAACAAGGCAGAGGGGTACAGACTAGGTGAGGCTGGGCATCAGGAACAAGGCAGAGGGGTACAGACTAGGTGAGGCTGGGCATCAGGAACAAGGCAGAGGGGTACAGGCTGGATCAGGCTGGGCATCAGGAACAAGGCAGAGGGGTACAGACTAGGTGAGGCTGGGCATCAGGAACAAGGCAGAGGGGTACAGACTGGATCAGGCTGGGCATCAGGAACAAGGAAGAGGGGTACAGGCTGGATCAGGCTGGGCATCAGGAACAAGGCAGGGGGGTACAGACTGGATCAGGCTGGGCATCAGGAACAAGGCAGAGGGGTACAGACTGGATCAGGCTGGGCATCAGGAACAAGGCAGTGGGGTACAGACTAGGTGAGGCTGGGCATCAGGAACAAGGCAGAGGGGTACAGACTGGATCAGGCTGGGCATCAGGAACAAGGCAGAGGGGTACAGACTAGGTGAGGCTGGGCATCAGGAACAAGGCAGAGGGGTACAGACTGGATCAGGCTGGGCATCAGGAACAAGGAAGAGGGGTACAGGCTGGATCAGGCTGGGCATCAGGAACAAGGCAGGGGGGTACAGACTGGATCAGGCTGGGCATCAGGAACAAGGCAGAGGGGTACAGACTGGATCAGGCTGGGCATCAGGAACAAGGCAGTGGGGTACAGACTAGGTGAGGCTGGGCATCAGGAACAAGGCAGAGGGGTACAGACTGGATCAGGCTGGGCATCAGGAACAAGCCAGAGGGGTACAGACTAGGTGAGGCTGGGCATCAGGAACAAGGCAGAGGGGTACAGACTAGGTGAGGCTGGGCATCAGGAACAAGGCAGAGGGGTACAGACTAGGTGAGGCTGGGCATCAGGAACAAGGCAGAGGGGTACAGACTAGGTGAGGCTGGGCATCAGGAACAAGGCAGAGGGGTACAGACTAGGTGAGGCTGGGCATCAGGAACAAGGCAGAGGGGTACAGACTGGATCAGGCTGGGCATCAGGAACAAGGCACAGGGGTACAGACTGGATCAGGCTGGGCATCAGGAACAAGGCAGAGGGGTACAGGCTGGATCAGGCTGGGCATCAGGAACAAGGCAGAGGGGTACAGACTAGGTGAGGCTGGGCATCAGGAACAAGGCAGAGGGGTACAGACTGGATCAGGCTGGGCATCAGGAACAAGGAAGAGGGGTACAGGCTGGATCAGGCTGGGCATCAGGAACAAGGCAGGGGGGTACAGACTGGATCAGGCTGGGCATCAGGAACAAGGCAGAGGGGTACAGACTGGATCAGGCTGGGCATCAGGAACAAGGCAGTGGGGTACAGACTAGGTGAGGCTGGGCATCAGGAACAAGGCAGAGGGGTACAGACTGGATCAGGCTGGGCATCAGGAACAAGGAAGAGGGGTACAGGCTGGATCAGGCTGGGCATCAGGAACAAGGCAGGGGGGTACAGACTGGATCAGGCTGGGCATCAGGAACAAGGCAGAGGGGTACAGACTGGATCAGGCTGGGCATCAGGAACAAGGCAGTGGGGTACAGACTAGGTGAGGCTGGGCATCAGGAACAAGGCAGAGGGGTACAGACTGGATCAGGCTGGGCATCAGGAACAAGCCAGAGGGGTACAGACTAGGTGAGGCTGGGCATCAGGAACAAGGCAGAGGGGTACAGACTAGGTGAGGCTGGGCATCAGGAACAAGGCAGAGGGGTACAGACTAGGTGAGGCTGGGCATCAGGAACAAGGCAGAGGGGTACAGACTAGGTGAGGCTGGGCATCAGGAACAAGGCAGAGGGGTACAGACTAGGTGAGGCTGGGCATCAGGAACAAGGCAGAGGGGTACAGACTGGATCAGGCTGGGCATCAGGAACAAGGCACAGGGGTACAGACTGGATCAGGCTGGGCATCAGGAACAAGGCAGAGGGGTACAGAATGGATAATGCTGGGCATCAGGAACAAGGCAGGGGGGTACAGACTGGATCAGGCTGGTGTGAAGATATGAAATATATGATCCATATCTTTCTATGTATCCAGAGTTCCTCTTCAACATGAATTTGTATTTCTGGTAATTCTTATTATACTTGTTTTTATGTAAAATGTTTCTGAATTCTTTTGGTATTGCAACACATGTGGATGACCAGTCGACAGTAAAATGTTCTGCCAATGATATGACACAATTCTCGGAAAAGATGTGATATGGAAAGATGTTGACATAGAAAGTCCCTGTCTAAAAACCGAATTAACTTCTTCCAAATAATTATTCTTCCCTTCTGTCAAAACAACTTGTCATATTAAAATATTTTGGGTCAAAGTAACCCAGAAAGTTAGCCAAACCTGTGTTGAAATAGTAAGTAAAATGCGTACTTGTGACGTATAAATTTGGGCTTTTTGCCCCTCATAGAATGTAATGTAACAAGTCTCTATAAATATTTTACTCGCATTGTAATCTGGATCACTCTCCTGACTTAAGGAGAGGGGTCCTCTGTATGTACGGAGCATATTCTGAAGTAAACATACATGAGACGAATGCAGCTCTATTGGCGTTGATGTTCTTTATTTCAAGCTTCAACTTAACACTGGGCATCAGGAACAAGGCAGAGGGGTAAAGACTGGATCAGGCTGGGCATCAGGAACAAGGCAGAGGGGTAAAGACTGGATAAGGCTGGGCATCAGGAACAAGGCAGAGGGGTAAAGACTGGATCAGGGTGGGCATCAGGAACAAGGCAGAGGGGTAAAGACTGGATCAGGCTGGGCATCAGGAACAAGGCAGAGGGGTAAAGACTGGATAAAGCTGGGCATCAGGAACAAGGCAGAGGGGTAAAAACTGGATCAGGCTGGGCATCAGGAACAAGGCAGAGGGGTACAGGCTGGATCAGGGTGGGCACCAGGAACAAGGCAGAGGGGTACAGACTGGATCAGGCTGGGCATCAGGAACAAGGCAGAGGGGTACAGAATGGATAATGCTGGGCATCAGGAACAAGGCAGAGGGGTACAGACTGGATCAGGCTGGGCATCAGGTACAAGGCAGAGGGGTAAAGACTGGATCAGGCTGGGCATCAGGAACAAGGCAGAGGGGTACAGAATGGATAATGCTGGGCATCAGGAACAAGGCAGAGGGGTACAGACTGGATCAGGCTGGGCATCAGGAACAAGGCAGAGGGGTACAGACTGAATCAGGCTGGGCATCAGGAACAAGGCAGAGGGGTACAGACTGGATCAGGCTGGGCATCAGGAACAAGGCAGAGGGGTACAGAATGGATACTGCTGGGCATCAGGAACAAGGCAGAGGGGTACAGACTGGATCAGGCTGGGCATCAGGAACAAGGCAGAGGGGTACAGACTGAATCAGGCTGGGCATCAGGAACAAGGCAGAGGGGTACAGAATGGATAATGCTGGGCATCAGGAACAAGGCAGAGGGGTACAGGCTGGATCAGGCTGGGCATCAGGAACAAGGCAGAGGGGTACAGACTGGATCAGGCTGGGCATCAGGAACAAGGCAGAGGTGTACAGAATGGATCAGGGTGGGCATCAGGAACAAGGCAGAGGGGTACAGACTGGATCAGTGCGGGGCATCAGGAACAAGGCAAAGGGGTACAGACTGGATCAGGGTGGGCATCAGGAACAAGGCAGAGGGGTACAGACTGGATCAGGCTGGGCATCAGGAACAAGGCAGAGGGGTACAGACTGAATCAGGCTGGGCATCAGGAACAAGGCAGAGGGGTACAGACTGGATCAGGCTGGGCATCAGGAACAAGGCAGAGGGGTACAGAATGGATACTGCTGGGCATCAGGAACAAGGCAGAGGGGTACAGACTGGATCAGGCTGGGCATCAGGAACAAGGCAGAGGGGTACAGACTGAATCAGGCTGGGCATCAGGAACAAGGCAGAGGGGTACAGACTGAATCAGGCTGGGCATCAGGAACAAGGCAGAGGGGTACAGACTGGATCAGGCTGGGCATCAGGAACAAGGCAGAGGGGTACAGACTGGATCAGGCTGGGCATCAGGAACAAGGTAGAGGGGTACAGGCTGGATCAGGCTGGGCATCAGGAACAAGGCAGAGGGGTACAGACTGGATCAGGGTGGGCATCAGGAACAAGGCAGAGGGGTACAGAATAGATAATGCTGGGCATCAGGAACAAGGCAGAGGGGTACAGAATAGATCAGGCTGGGCATCAGGAACAAGGCACAGGGGTACAGACTGGATCAGGCTGGGCATCAGGAACAAGGCAGAGGGGTACAGAATGGGTAATGCTGGGCATCAGGAACAAGGCACAGGGGTACAGACTGGATCAGGCTGGGCATCAGGAACAAGGCAGAGGGGTACAGACTGGATCAGGCGGGGCATCAGGAACAAGGCAGAGGGGTACAGACTGGATCAGGGTGGGCATCAGGAACAAGGCAGAGGGGTACAGACTGGATCAGGGTGGGCATCAGGAACAAGGCAGAGGGGTACAGACTGGATCAGGCTGGGCATCAGGAACAAGGCAGAGGGGTACAGACTGGATCAGGCTGGGCATCAGGAACAAGGCAGAGGGGTACAGAATGGATAATGCTGGGCATCAGGAACAAGGCAGAGGGGTACAGGCTGGATCAGGCTGGGCATCAGGAACAAGGCAGTGAGGAAAGGACCAGAATAGTGACACGCCGGGGGAAGGGAGGAGCAGCCTTACAGTGGAGTTCCGCTTAAAAAAAAAATTAAAAGTCAGCAACTACAAATACTGCAGCTGCCGACTTTTAAAAATTGGACACTTACCTGTCCTAGGGTCCAGCGATGCGGGGGATCAAAGCTCCACTCATCTCCCCCTCTGCTCGGCAGTGCCGGTGTTCTGCCGAGAAAGTTCCGCTCGGGGGATAAGGACCCCCCTCTACTGCGCAGGCGCTACGCCTGCGCAGTAGGATCCGGCGGAAATAGCCAAAGGTGAATAGCTGAAAATCAGCTGTACACGGCGCCTGTAAGAGGGCCCCTCGCGACCTCGCCTCGCCACGCTTCGGGCACGGCCTCGCTTCGCTCGGCTCTTTTTTTTCCCCCCTCAAGGTCCACTTGGATGGTGGGGAAGGAACCTGGACCTAGGGCGCAGGCGCCGTGAACAGCTGATTAAAGATTTTGAGCTTCGGCTATCTCCGGCAGCTCATAGTAGTTTGTACTGCGCAGGCGCTGCACTTGCTTAGTACAGGGGGGTCCTTATCCGCCGAAGGAACTTTCTCGGCAAGACACCGGCATTTTAACTGTGGGCGCCTGGCTGTGGCTTCACAGCCGGGCACCCGTGCGCCGTGACTGGCCGCGCAGTAATCTCGGACCTGTGACGTGTCCCAGATGATTGCCTAGAGGGAGGGGGGAGAGGTGATCTCCCTCCTGGCGCAGAGGGAAGTGACGTAAGGAGCCCAGGCGCTGAAGGAGGCAGATTACGAGGGACCCCCTAGCAACAGGCATTAAGAGGTGAGTAAAAATACAAAATTCCTCTAAATGATTTTTTTTATTTATTTCATGCACTTTAATGACATTTTTTTTTTTTTTTTTAGGGCGGAACACTTTAAGCAGCTGAACTCTAATGTGACTGATTACTACAGTCTGCCGGCTTCTGGAAGACACCCGCTGGTGGACACTGGAACTGCATCCAATGGATCTGAGACCCACAGTGCCACCCACCAGCAGGTGAGTCCTTTCCTAACAATTATACTCACCATCAGATGGACAGTAGTCATCACCAGACATCGCCATACTGAATTAAAAACAACATGTAAAGAATACCTTGATGACTCTCATGATTCATGAAAAAATGTCCAGTGTCCTCCACGAATCCCATGACAAATTTTTTAAGGTATGGGCCCCGTGGTGGTCCTATGCATTCCCTACTTTGCACCCGACCACTCTAGGGGTCTAAAATTAATTTGACCCCATACCCAGCCTGGGGGACCTTACTTTCCCTTTCCCACACCCTCTTTGCCCCCTCCTTCTTACTCATTCCGGTTCTGGGCCTCTTGCCCTCAGCTCTGTTCTCCCCCCAACCCCCCTCCATTGTTGTGTGTGTGTGTGTTTTTTTTTGTGTCCCCCCCCCCTTTTTTTTCTCTCCCCATTATTGCGGACAGCTCTGCTCCCCCTTGTCTACCCTTGCCCCTGGGTCTCTAGACTGGGGCACAACACACTGACCCCCCCCCGGCCTCGGCTTCGGTCTATAATTTATATCCTTATAACATGTTTTATAACCAGACTGCATGCTCGGATAAGGGTCTGGTATTGATTTTAGCGTGTGACCTAAGGGCCTGCTATGGACTGGAGGGTGGGGGGGCCCACAGAGTTTTTTTTTTATCCTGCTGACAGCTGATGAGTCATTGGTTGTTAAGAACGCCGGCGGCCGTCTGCTCCTTAACGACCCGCTACAGATGGCTAAACGGCAAAATGCTAATACGAAGTGTTTTTTATAGGAATTTTTCCCTTGTTTTTTTTCCAACTCCTAGTGTAAATTATTGTATAAGTAGACCACCTAAAATCCTTCAAATGTCCTAATCAAAAGCAAAATTTTTTTTTGTTTTAATAGAGAAGAATTAGAACCCCTGTCAGGTTTTTATTGCTGTCTGTGTTCCTTCCTGACTTGTCATAGTAACCGAAGACAATCGTAGTCATTAGATTGTAGACACAGAAGGTCCACTTACTGTACAGTGGTCAGAGAGTGAAAGCAGGGGGCCTGCACTCCCAGGAAACTCTGAGGAACCAATAAGGAACCCATCGCCATCCCACCTACTTAGCAGATCTCCCATACCAAGGGAGTCACAAGAACCCTTCACTAGTTGTAGTGAAGAACGTGTAGAATGTGGAACAGCCATTTTTTTGGATCATGGAGGTACCAATGAAGACCTGGTTAAGGACAACCCCTCCCTACAATAAACCATTGCACCCAGAGCCACTGATGCCTCCCACCCACCCCTCGTACTGGCCCTGGTAGAACCATCCCAGACAGTCCTTTATCACAAAGACATATTTCTCCAGAAACATGGACTATAACCTGAACTAAATGAAGCTCCAGGGATGAGATTGATTGTCACTTATAAGGCCACAAGAGATTCGGAAACCCTCCCAAAAAAATTGAAAGCTAATTTAATAATTATATTACTATAAATGATTGATAAAGATCAACACAAAACTCCTCAAAGGCCACCCCCTGACCATCATACTCATCGTCCACATGCTTCAGAAAACCCAAAGCTGTCATAAGAGCCATATATAAAGATAAGCTTTCAAAGGGCTACCCCCAACTCCCCAACCCTCATATTCATTGTCCCCACATTTCCCCCTTCTTTTAGAGTCCAGAGTCAAAGCTTTCATAAGTTCCGTGTTTGAATGTGTTGAGGATCACAGGGGGCTAATGACATTGTCCTTTTCGGGTGGCAGTGTTTCTTCTTGGAAATTGGCCACTAAGGCCTGTGCACTACATCCTTGGAGGTCACATGCTCCCTCATCCATGACAATGGATGCAATGGAGCAGACAAGAGGTGGGAACTGCTGAGAAGGTGAGTATAAGGATGTTGGGTGGTGGGCTAAAAAGATAATCTTTCACATTGCTCTGAAAAGTCTCTTTAAGCCACATAGTTATTTTTCAATTCACCTTTCTTTCACCGAGAACAGATTCGTCACTTTGTACGAGATTTGTTGGGTTGGGCCTGGTTGGTCTGTTCACATGGAATTTCCTTCTTTCATAAACTCTCACTAAGCAGATCCTTATCTCCTTCACCCTCAGCCCATAGATGATTGGGTTCACAGTGGCAGGAAAAAGGAAGTAGATTGCACTAACTAGGTTTTGCCCGTTGGTCGGAACAGCTGTACCCATCCGGTAAACAATAGACGAGAGGAAGCCACAAGTGTAGATGAGTATGGCCACAATCAGGTGAGTGCTACATGTGTTCAAGGCCTTTCTTATAGCTTGTCCTTTCACGGTCTTCATTGTGGTATGGAGAATGTCCAAGTATGATATGAGGATGAGGCTCCCGTCCAGCGCCGAGACGAAGATCCTGACAACCAGGCCGGTGATGTGCATCTTGGAGATGTCTCCACAGCCGAGCTTCAGGAGCACCATATTTTCACAGGCAAAGCCCTCGATGATGTTGGAGCCACAGAACTGAACTTTGGAAACAGATATAACTATGGGGCACACAAGGATGATGCTTCTGATCACACAAAGGAGGGCCAGCTGTCCCAAAAGTCGGTTGGTCATGATCTCATGGTAGCGAAGGGGTCTGCAGATCGCCATATGCCGATCAAAAGCCATCAGCAGAACCACCGCTGACTCCATAACCACTGATAGGTAGATGAAGAACATCTGCACCAGGCAACTGCCCAGAGAAATCTGATACTCGGTGAGGACTAGGCTCACCAGAAATGGAGGCAGGATGGTGTTTGTACAAGAGAGGTTCACCACGAAGAGGAGAGAGATCAGGGTGTACATCATAGACTGGAGGGTCTTCTCCACCCAGATCCGGTAGATAAGGAGACAGTTCCCGAACAGTATGGCCATGTAGACAGACAGAAACGGAATGATGAGGAGGGCTCGGAATTCGGTGAATTCGGGGAACCCAAACAGGAAGAAGCTGGTGTGGGAGGAATCAAAGGTCAGGTTGAGATGGAGGACTTCCATAACCACATAATCCACGTCTAAGAAGTGTCTGCAAAGAAAGATGAAGGTGTTAAATAGAGGGAAGGACGGCTACCCCACCCCTACAGCAACCAAGTCATCAGATGCTTAGATAACTGGAACAAGGACTACAAGCACAGGGTCACAGGGTGCCTTAGACATAAGATGTATTCTGAGTTCCACGGGCCCCCCCGTCACACTGACCAACAGGAGGAGATCTCCAATTGAAGCCATGTGATCTATGTAGGCAACAAAGGAGCTTAGTGGTTAACATTTCTGCCTGGGGTCATTGGTTCAAATCCCTGATAGGACACTGTCTGCATGGAGTTTGCATATTCAACCTGTGCTTGGGTGGGTTTTTATATGGACAGGCTAGGGTAGTATATAGACAGGCTAGGGTAGTAGACAGGCTAGTGTAGTATATAGGCAGGCTTAAGTAGTATATAGACAGGCTAGTGTAGTAAATAGACAGGCTAGAGTAGTATATACAAGAGAATATAAAAACACTGCGCTCTAATAGCAAAAATAAAATATATATGAGCCAGCAGCTGCATACATTGTGACAAACAATAACTGGTAACTGGGAAAAAATGCAGGGAAGTTAGGGTGTAGTGAAACAATTAGGTAAGAGATGCTGTACTGAACAGTAAAGCATATGTGCAAAAACCATAAGTGAAGTGAAATGAACAAACACAGTATAAAGTGTCCACATATGGTAAATGGATGATTCCAAACTCAAATTAATAAGAGGAACTGGTATGAACCAATAGAAATGATGTGAGACTGGAAATTAAAGTCAATGGTGCACGATGTGGATCTGTGACTATGAGTCAACAACGGGGTACAGAACTTCCGTAGCTGTAAACCAACATCTGGATATGGGGCATCAGAATGAAAACATCAGGAAGTAAGATAAGATGGGTACTCTTACCAGATGACGTGGACTCCACTGTCATATGACATGGAGTCAATGGTGCATGGAGCCAAACCTAGGCTGGAAAACGATATCCGGAACGGTGGAACCTCTGTCTCACTTCTCGACCCCTCTGGTGGGGTGAAGAAACATCAGGAAGGGCCGTCAACTGGATATCAGCCAATAGACCTCAAGGATGTGTTCCAAGGAGAAGCCGGGGACAGATTTGATCCAGACCCCGTGATGGAAGTAGGGCTACTGGAAGGCAGTTTCTTGCATCGGGATAATATGCAAATAAAAAATAAAAAGCTTCTGCATAGTGCAGGTACCATACAGAAAATGGATAAAAGTGATCACTATTAAAATAAAATCTAAGCAGGGCGATCTCCCCTTCCTTACGCTGCTTAGATTTTATTTTAATTGTGATCACTTTTATCCATTTTTCTGGAGAAGTGAGACAGAAGTTCCACCGTTCCGGAAATCATTTCCAGCCTAGGTCTGGCTCCATGCACCATTGACTCCATGTCATACGACAGTGGAGTCCACGTCATCTGGTAAGAGTACCCATCTTATCTTACTTCCTGATGTTTTCATTCTGATGCCCCATATCCAGATGTTGGTTTACAGCTACGGAAGTTCTGTACCCCGTTGTTGATCCACATCGTGCACTATTGACTTTAATTTCCAGTCTCACATCATTTCTATTGGATCATACCAGTTCCTCTTATTAATTTGAGTTTGGAATCATCCATTTACCATATGTGGACACTTTATACTGTGTTTGTTCATTTCACTTCACTTATGGTTTTTGCACATATGCTTTACTGTTCAGTACAGCATCTCTTACTTAATTTTTCCACTACACCCTAACTTCCCAATATTTCTTAGCGCTGCATTTTTTCCTAGTTAGAGTAGTATATAGACAGGCTAGAGTAGTATATAGACAGGCTAGTGTAGTATATAGACAGGCTAGGGTAGTATATAGACAGGCTAGTGTAGTAAATAGACAGGCTAGAGTAGTATATAGACAGGCTAGTGTAGTATGTAGACAGGCTAGAGTAGTATATAGACAGGCTAGAGTAGTATATAGACAGGCTAGAGTAGTATATAGACAGGCTAGTGTAGTATATAGACAGGCTAGAGTAGTATATAGACAGGCTAGTGTAGTATGTAGACAGGCTAGAGTAGTATATAGACAGGCTAGAGTAGTATATAGACAGGCTAGTGTAGTATGTAGACAGGCTAGAGTAGTATATAGACAGGCTAGAGTAGTATATAGACAGGCTAGTGTAGTATGTAGACAGGCTAGAGTAGTATATAGACAGGCTAGAGTAGTATATAGACAGGCTAGTGTAGTATGTAGACAGGCTAGAGTAGTATATAGACAGGCTAGAGTAGTATATAGACAGGCTAGAGTAGTATATAGACAGGCTAGTGTATTATGTAGACAGGCTAGAGTAGTATATAGACAGGCTAGAGTAGTATGTAGACAGGCTAGAGCAGTATATAGACAGGCTAGAGTAGTATATAGACAGGCTAGTGTAGTATGTAGACAGGCTAGAGTAGTATATAGACAGGCTAGTGTAGTATGTAGACAGGCTAGAGTAGTATATAGACAGGCTAGTGTAGTATGTAGACAGGCTAGAGTAGTATATAGACAGGCTAGAGTAGTATATAGACAGGCTAGTGTATTATGTAGACAGGCTAGAGTAGTATATAGACAGGCTAGAGTAGTATGTAGACAGGCTAGAGTAGTATATAGACAGGCTAGTGTAGTATATAGACAGGCTAGAGTAGTATATAGACAGGCTAGTGTAGTATATAGACAGGCTAGAGTAGTATATAGACAGGCTAGAGTAGTATATAGACAGGCTAGTGTAGTATGTAGACAGGCTAGAGTAGTATATAGACAGGCTAGTGTAGTATGTAGACAGGCTAGAGTAGTATATAGACAGGCTAGAGTAGTATATAGACAGGCTAGAGTAGTATATAGACAGGCTAGTGTAGTATATAGACAGGCTAGGGTAGTATATAGACAGGCTAGTGTAGTATATAGACAGGCTAGAGTAGTATATAGACAGGCTAGTGTAGTATGTAGACAGGCTAGAGTAGTATATAGACAGGCTAGTGTAGTATATAGACAGGCTAGGGTAGTATATAGACAGGTTAGGGTAGTATATAGACAGGCTAGTGTAGTATATAGACAGGCTAGTGTAGTATGTAGACAGGCTAGAGTAGTATATAGACAGGCTAGAGTAGTATATAGACAGGCTAGGGTAGTATATAGACAGGCTAGTGTAGTATATAGACAGGCTAGTGTAGTATATAGACAGGCTAGGGTAGTATATAGACAGGCTAGGGTAGTATATAGACAGGCTAGAGTAGTATATAGACAGGCTAGAGTAGTATATAGACAGGTTAGAGTAGTATATAGACACCTCTCCTTAGAGAAGGAGAGGTGTCGGTGGTTCCGTTTTTTTTCCCCTTTCAAAGTACTGCCGGGTCCGATGGATGGCTCTGGGACCCATGGTAGGGCCGGTCTTGTCTACTACTATTGTCCCAATACCTAAAAAATCTGCAGTAAGACTCCTAAATGATTATGGCCCAGTTGTCCTATAACTCCTATCATGAAAAGTATTGAGAGGATCGTATTATCACATCTTAGGGCATTCCTAATCATCAGTATAAGTCTTTCTATCATGCGATTAGATGCACAGATGGTGCCATTTCTATTGCTTTGCATGGTTGCCTTGACACATCTTGAGCACTCAAACACACACACAGTATCTGACAAAAGTAAGTACACCCCTCAGTGACATTAGTGTAAATCTTTTCTTCTACCTTTTCATGTGACAACACTGAAGAAATGACACTTGTCTACAATGTAAAGTAGTGAGTGTACACCATCTCATTTGGTCTGCCCTCGATCTTTCTTCTTATTTCCGATCCTACTCAGGCTCTATTTCACTGAGGTTTTAAACATTTTCCATTTTCCCCAAATACTGTTATATTTTCCTAATTGCTCCTTTTCAATGCTACATAGGAATTCCATTCTGCTATAGTATTCTATTCGCTCGAACCATTCCCTTACATTCGTTTTTTTTCTGTGCTTAGCCACTTCTTTGGGATCAGTCCCTTTGCAGCGTTCAACAATATTGGCGTTGGTGTTTTTCCATATTGTTTATTTGAAACTTTTGATTCATGAAATAAACACGTCTGCAGGCTGTTTGCTGTCTTTTTTCTACCAGTTATTTCTTCTATATATTCCAGGATTTCCTGCCAATATTCTTACATTTTTCGGCATCCCCACCAAATATGTGTGATAGTGGCCCTCTGTCCCCATCCCCTCCAACACTGTGGGGATTTCTCTGGTTGGTATTTATGAATTTTATCGGGCGGCAGGTACCATCTGACCAATAGCTTATAGTTCATTGTATTTATTATGTATTGTTTCAATCATTCTGTCAAAAAAAAAGTTTTAAGAACGGCCGTTTTTTCGGGAGCAGGGATTTTAATAATGCTTAAAGTGAAACAATAAAAGTGTAATATTCCTTTAAATATCGTACCTGGGGGGTGTCTATAGTATGCCTGTAAAAGGGAACATGTTTCCCGTGTTTAGAACAGTCCCTGCACCAAATGACATTTCAAAGGAAAAAAAGTCATTTAAAACTACTCGCGGCTATTAATGAATTGTCTGGTCTCGGCAGTATAGATAAAACTCATTGAAAAAAACAGCATGGGAATTCCCCCCACAGTGCATTACCAGGCCCTTTGGGTCTGGTATGAATATTAAGGGGAACCCCGAACCAAAATTTTAAAAATAATTGCGTGGGGGTCCCCCTAAAATCCATACCAGGCCCTTCAGGTCTGATATGGAAATTAAGGGGAACCCTAAGCCAATTTTTTTTAAAAATGGCGTGGGGGTCCCCCCAAAAATCCATACCAGACCCTTATCCGAGCACGCAACCTGGCAGGCTGCAGGAAATGAGGGGGGGGGATGAGAGAGCGCCCCCCCTCCTGAACCGTGCCCTCAATATGGGGAGGGTGCTTTAGGGTAGCCCCCAAAGCACCTTGTCCCCATGTTGATGGGGACAAGGCCCTCATCCCAACAACCCTTGCCCGGTGGTTGTGGGGGGCTTATCGGAATCTGGAAGCCCCCTTTAACAAGGGGACCCCCAGATCCTGGCCCCCCCCGTGTGAATTGGTAATGGGGTACCCAATCATACTCCTACCATTTCACAAAAAAAGTGTCAGTATGGTAAAAAAGACAAGAGACAGCTTGGGACAAGTCCTTTATTAAAAAATAAAAATGTCCCGCGATGTAAATTCACGCCGCCTGACGGACCGAAAAACAGAAAAAAAATCTGCAACCGATCTGCCTCCATGGGAGGCTCCTGCCGAGTGATGCGTCTTCTCTGTGACAGTTCTTAAAAAAAAGGAGGGCGGGGCCACCCGGTGACATTACCGGGTGACTCCGCTTCCCCTTGGCTCCCCCGTGGCATCAGAGGGGCCACCTGTTTACTTACCCGGTGGCACGTACCCTCTGACACCACGGGGAAGCCATTGGGAAGTCCCCATACGTCAGAGGGGAGCGGGGTCACCCGGTACGTCACTGTGTGGCCCCGCCTTCACTTATAAAAGAACTGTCATCGGCGCTGAAGCGTCATATGGCGGGTGCCTCCCATGGAGGCGGATCTTTTGGTCCGTCGGCGGAGCCATAGAAAAAGATGAATGGACTTCGTGGGACATTTTTATTTTTTTATTTTTGTGCTAAAAGGCGTGTCCCAAGGTGTGTCTTGTTTTTTTTTTAACATTTTGACACTTTTTTTGTGAAATGGTAGGGGTACAATGTACCCGTTACCATTTCAAACGAGGGGGGTGGGATCTGGGGGTCCCCTTGTGAAAGGGGGCTTCCAGATTCCAATAAGCCCCCCGCCCACAGATCCCCACAACCACCGGGCAAGGGTTGCGGGGGTGAGGCCCTTGTCCCCATCAACATGGGGACAAGGTGCTTTGGGGGGCTACCCCAAAGCACCCTCCCCATGTTGAGGGCATGTGGCCTGGTAGGGTTCAGGAGGGGGGGCGCTCTCTTGTTCCCCTCTCTTTTCCTGCGGCCTGCCAGGTTGCGTGCTCAGATAAGGGTCTGGTATGGAGTTATGGGGAGACCCGCACGCCATTTTATTTTTTTATTTTGGTGCGGGCTTCCCCTTAATATCCATACCAGACCTGAAGGGCCTGGTATGGAATTTAGGGGGACCCCCCAAGTCATTTTTTTTTAAATTTTGGTTCGGGGTTCCCCTGTGGGGAATTCCCATGCCGTTTTTTTCAATGACTTCTTTTATGTGTATTGCCGGGACACGACAATTCATTAATAGCCGTGAGTAGTTTTAAATGACTTTTTTTCCTTTGAAATGTCATTTTGCTGTCAGACTGTTCTAAACACGGGAAACATGCGCCCCTTTACAGGCATACTATAGACACCCCCCAGGTACGAAATTTAAAGGAATATTACACTTTTATTGTTTCACTTTAAGCATTATTAAAATCACTGCTCCCGAAAAAACGGCCGTTTTTAAAACTTTTTTTTGCATTGATCCATGTCCCCTGGGGCAGGACCCGGGTCCCCAAACACTTTTTATGACAATAACTTGCATATAAGCCTTTACAATGATCACTTTTGATTATTCATGTTTGTGTCCCATAGACTTTAACGGTGTTCAAACAAATTTTTTGCCTCTTCGCGTGTTCTGCTGCGAAGCGAACCAAACCGGGGGGGGGGTTTCGGCCCATCCCTAGCGATTAGTGCAAATTTTACTCTCGTTTTTTTGGTTTACCAAATGTATTTTATCATCATTGTTTTCACTGTTCTGAAAAAGCTCTGTGGTATAGCTATTGGTAACATTTGGAATGTATACATTATTTTTGGGAGGATCGCCATTTTAAACATGTTTATCCTTCCCATCCATGATATAGATTGTAGTGAGCGCCTCTTTAACTTCACTTTGATCTCATTAAGCAATGGAATTATAATTTGCCAGATATAACTTCTTGGGGGATGATGTCAATTTAATTGCCAGGTATGGCAGATCTCTTCTCACCCATGTGAATGGAAATTCCCTTAGTAGTGCAAGTTCTTAATTTTTTTTCTACTCCTATATTTAGTATTTCTGTTTTAATAGGGTTTATTTTAAAGTTTGAGAGTTCACTGTACTTTTTTATCTCTCTTATTATGTTTGGCAGGGTTGGTTACATACATAAGGATGTCATCCGCGTATGCCGCGATTTTGTGTTCCTCTTCCCCCACTCTCGACCCTCCTATATCCCTGTTGTTCCTTGAGGTTGCCAGGAAAGGTTCCATCGACAATACGTACAGGAGTGGAGAAAGTGGGCGCTCATGTCTCATTCCGCTCTTCATTTCGAAAGAGGATGACAGCTTCCCATTGACTTTCACCATTGCCCGATTATATAGATTTTTAATCCATCTCATGATTTTAGGTCCCAATCCCAAGTATTGGAGCGTATCCATCATAAATCCACAGTCTACTCTGTCAAACACTTTTTCAGCGTCAATTGACAGAAGTAGTACTGGGGATCCCCTATTCTTCCCCTTTCAAACAGAGTATGAACAGCGATCTGTCATCTCCCCTGCATAGTCCCCTCCCCCCTTCAGTTAGAAACACAAACAAGGAACACAATTAACCCCTTGATCGCCCCCTAGTGTTAACCCCTTCACTGCCAGTGACATTTTTACAGTAATCAATGCACTTTTATAGCACTGATCGCTGTATACATGCCAATGGTCCCAAAATAGTGTCAAAAAAGGTCCGATGTGTCCTCCATAATGTTGTAGTCCCGATAAAAATTGCCTATCGCCACCATTACTAATAAAAAAAATGAAAAATAAAAATGCCATAACTCTATCCCCTATTTTGTAGACGCTATAACTTTTGAGCAAACCAATCAATATATGCTTATTGCGATTTTTTTTACCAAAAATATGTAGAAGAATACGTATCGGCCTAAACTGAGGAAAAAATTGTTTTTTTATATATTTTTGGGGAATATTTATTATAGCAAAACGTAAAAAATATTGCGTTTTTTTTAAAATTGTCGCTCTTTTTTTGTTTATAGCGCAAAAAATAAAAACCACAGAGGTGATCAAATACCACCAAAAGAAATCTCTATTTGTGGGAAAAAAAGGACGTCACGTTTGTTTGGGTACAGCGTCGCACGACTGCACAATTGTCAGTTAAAGCGACGCAGTGCTGTATCGCAAAAAGTCCTCTGGTCAGGAAGGCGGTAAAATCTTCCGGGGCTGAAGCGGTTAAGTCACTCAGTTATATGTACGTGGTAATTCCTCAAGCAGATGTAAATGGATAATAGGAATTTTTCAGGTAAAGAACAATGGAGAATCAAAAGGAAAGCTTTTACATATCTGGAGGGGGGCCATCCAAGACCCACAAAGTCTCTCCTAGCAAGAGCTATCCAATCATGTCTCCCCTCAGCTCTTCTTCATAGCACTTGGCTCTGTTCGGCTCTCCTCCTTAATATCTAAACTGCTGGCAACAAAAGTCAGTACACCCCTAAGTGAAAACGTCCAAATTGGGCCCAATTAGCCATTTTCCCTCCCCGGTGTCATGTGACTCGTTAGTGTTACAAGGTCTCAGGTGTGAATGGGGGAGCAGGTGTGTTAAATTTGGTGTTATCGCTCTCACTCTCTCATACTGGTCACTGGAAGTACAACATGGCACCTCATGGCAAAGAACTCTCTGAGGATCTGAAAAAAAGAATTGTTGTTCTACATAAAGATGTCCTAGGCTATAAGAAGATTGCCAAGACCCTGAAACTGAGCTGCAGCACGGTGGCCAAGACCATACAGCAGTATAACAGGACAGGTTCCTCTCAGAACAGGCCTCGCCATGGTCCACCAAAGAAGTTGAGGTCACGTGCTCAGCGTCATATCCAGAGGTTGTCTTTGGGAAATAGACGTATGAGTGCTGCCAGCATTGCTGCAGAGGTTGTAGGGGTGGGGGATCAGCCTGTCAGTGCTCAGACCATACGCCGCACACTGCATCAAATTGGTCTGCATGGCTGTCATCCCAGAAGGAAGCCTCTTCTAAAGATGATGCACAAGAATGTCCACAAACAGTTTTCTGAAGACAAGCAGACTAAGGACATGGATTACTGGAACCATGTCCTGTGGTCTGATGAGACCAAGATAAACATATTTGGTTCAGATGGTGACAAGCGTGTGTGGGGGCAACCAGGTGAGGAGGACAAAGACAAGTGTGTCTTGTCTACAGTCAAGCATGGTGGTGGGAGTGTCATGGTCTGGGGGCTGCATGAGTACTGCCGGCACTGGGGGGCTACAGATCATTGAGGGAACCATGAATGCCAACATGTACTGTGACATACTGAAGCAGAGCATGATCCCCTCCCTTCAGAGACTGGACCGCAGGGCAGTATTCCAACATGATAACCACCCCAAACACACCTCCAAGACCACCACTGCCTTGCTAAAGAAGCTGAGGGTAAAGGTGATGGACTGGCCAAGCATGTCTCCAGACCTAAACCCTATTGATCATCTGTGGGACATCCTCAAACGGAAGGTGGAGGAGCGCAAGGTCTCTAACATCCACCAGCTCTGTGATGTCATCATGGAGGAGGGGAAGAGGACTCCAGTGACAACCTGTGAAGCTCTGGTGACCTCCATGCCCA
This sequence comes from Aquarana catesbeiana, assembly GCF_042186555.1. Lineage (NCBI taxonomy): Eukaryota > Metazoa > Chordata > Amphibia > Anura > Ranidae > Aquarana > Aquarana catesbeiana. The sequence goes on along the minus strand of NC_133325.1, from coordinate 10,050,250 downwards.
AGAGGGTTAAGGCAGTGCTGGAAAATAATGGTGGCCACACAAAATATTGACACTTTGGATCCAATTTGGAGATTTTCACTTAGGGGTGTACTGACTTTTGCTGCCAGCGGTTTAGACATTAAGCTCCCTGGTGGTTTTCCCGAGTGTGGCTCGGGGTTAAAATTCAGCACCATTAGCGGTAACCCCGAGCCACACTCGGGCTTACATTGCAGGATCCTGGAGCGGTACACTTACCTTGTCCCCGGGTTCCTGCGATGTCCCCCGCAGTGTCCGTGGGCTCCGTCCTCCTCCCGAAGCCTCTCTGTGCCAGGCTCCATTCCCTGCGAGCGTCGCGATGCACGGGGGCGGAGCCTGGCAGCAAATTCAAAAAAATGTAAAAATCATAACACATACAGTACTGTAATCTTACAGATTACAGTACTGTATGAAATGATTTCACGTCCCTTTTGTCCCCATTGCTTTGTCCTATGCCCTGCATGCAGTTTTATATTACATATACTGTTCTTTCTGCCTGGAAACTGGAGATTGTCCATAGCAACCAAAAAGTGTCCCTTTACGTCAAAAGTGGCTTTAGACCAGCTAGAAAACAGCGATAGTAAATTAGAACACTTGCAGAATTGAGCGATAGTGAATCGTGGGGAAATTTATTTTATTATTATTTTTTATTTTATTTTTTTAATTATTTATTTTTATTTATTATATTATAATTTATGTTTTTGTGTTTCAAACTTTATCATACCCGGGATATCTACTAGACTCTTGTTTGGACAGATTTAAGTGTGTTATTGTTAAGAATTACAGACCTACAATATAAAATGCCAAATTTTCATGCAAAATAATTGTATCGCTTTCATCACCTAAAATCCAAAATAATCATACCGCCAGGGAGGTTAATGGCTGTGTGTTGAATTATTTTGAGGGGACAGTAAATTTACACTGTTATACAAGCTGTACACTCACTACTTTACATTGTAGACAAGTGTCATTTCTTCAGTGTTGTTACATGAAAAGATTTACAGAACCACAACCCCCCAAGGAAATAAGTTCAAAGTACTAACAACAACTTACAAAGCCATTCACAACTCTGCCCCGAGCTACATCACCAATCTTGTCTCCAAATATCATCCAAATCCTCCTCTCCGCTCTTCTCAAGACCTCCTACTCTCAAGATCTCTCATCTCCTCCTCCCATGCTCATCTCCAGGATTTCTCCAGAGCCTCTCCCATCCTCTGGAACTCGCTACCTCCATCTATCCGGCTATCCCCTACTCTTCTACATTCAGACGATCCCTGAAAACTCATCTCTTCAGGGAAGCCGATCACGTCTCCAACTAATCTCCCACCACTTCCATCAGCTCATTCCCCACAGCTACAACCTTTTGTACCACCTGCCCCACCCTATTAGATTGTAAGCTCTTCAGAGCAGGGCCCTCCTAATCCTCTTGTATTTTATTGTATTATAACTGGATTGTCTCCCTTTTATATTGTAAAGCGCTGTGTAAACTGTTGGCGCTATATAAATCCTGTATAATAATAATAATAATGAAATGCATTTTGGGAAATAATATAAAAATTGTATAAAATAATACAACATAAATAAATAAATAATAATAATAATAATAATAATAATAATAATAATAATTAAATATCAAATCTACAATAATATAAAATGACTTTCTTTTATGAAATGCATCTTGGGAATTAATGTAAAAATTATATAAAATAATACAAAAATAAATAATAATAATAATATAAATAATAATAACAACAATAATAATATAAATAATAATAATAAAATATCACATCTATAATATTATAAAATGAAATGCATCTTAGGAAATAATATTTTTCTGACCATCGTCCTGTAAATGTTTGTGACCTGGTCTGGAATATTTAAAAAAACGAATTTTGGCAGCACATAGAGCGCTAAGACTGCCTCTCCCCAGAATGACGCGGTGTTGTGCACTTTAAAAATGTGTGACTGTCATAGAAAATTTAAGCTGACTCAGAGGGGCCCCCCAAACCTGAATTTCCCCAGCCCCCCTTCCCCCCAAAATCTAAATCTGGCCCTAGGTACAATGACAGAGCAGCTGGGGGAGGCTGTACTGGAGACCAGAGGGAGGGTTGTGGATATCGGGGAGAAACAAAGACTGGAGGCCGACCTGAAGACCCATGTGAGAGCTCACTGACCCCCCCCCCCCCTTTGGACCAGGTAAGGTCTTGCAGTGGGTGCAGATTTGGCCCTGGGGGGGGGGGGGGGCGTAGTTTGGAGACCCCTGGCTTAGCAGATTGATTTTTTATGATGTGTTGGTCAGCAATGGCCCCCATAACAGTCTCTAATAACCTAAAAGTCACTCACCTGAGCTCCTCCGGGGGGCACCATTCCACCCTCCTCACTGGTCACATGATCCTCTGAAGTCCAGGACAAAGGATGATGTCTGGTGATGTCCTGAGGACGGGTTATTCCACACCGTACCACTGCACCTGTACCTGCACTGAGTATTGTACATCAATTCACAGCAACTGAGAGAAAAATACACTCCCTATGGCAGGAGACAGAAGATAAACTGCATTGTGTGTAATGGCTTCTCTGTACAGCCCTGCAGTATGTGTCAGAGCTATATATAAAGGGCTGTAGAGAAGTGTATCCCTGGTGTGATTGTGGAATATAGTGATAATAATGATGGAGGTGTATTATGCATTGATAGGTGGGGGCTCTCACCTCTCTCCTGTATTTGATGATTAGATGATTTGGACTTCTTGTAGAGATGATTTGGACTTCTTGTAGAGATGATTTGGAGTTCTTGTAGAGATGATTTGGGGTTCTTGTAGAGATGATTTGGGCTTCTTGTAGAGATGATTTGGAGTTCTTGTAGAGAATATTTGGACTTCTTGTAGAGATGATTTGGACTTCTTGTAGAGGTGATTTGGACTTCTTGTAGAGATGATTTGGAGTTCTTGTAGAGATGATTTGGGCTTCTTGTAGAGATGATTTGGAGTTCTTGTAGAGAATATTTGGACTTCTTGTACAGATGATTTGGACTTCTTGTAGAACTGATTTGGACTTCTTGTAGAGATGATTTGGGCTTCTTGTAGAGATGATTTGGACTTCTTGTAGAACTGATTTGGACTTCTTGTAGAGGTGATTTGGACTTCTTGTAAAGATGATTTGGACTTCTTGTAGAGATGATTTGGACTTCTTGTAGAGATGATTTGGACTTCTTGTAAAGATGATTTGGGGTTCTTGTAGAGATGATTTGGGGTTCTTGTAGAGATGATTTGGACTTCTTGTAGAGATGATTTGGACTTCTTGTAGAGGTGATTTGGAATTCTTGTAGAGATGATTTGGGGTTCTTGTAGAGGTGATTTGGAATTCTTGTAGAGATGATTTGGGCTTCTTGTAGAGATGATTTGGGGTTCTTGTAGAGATGATTTGGGCTTCTTGTAGAGATGATTAGGACTTCTTGTAGAGATGATTTTGGGCTTCTTGTAGAGATGATTTGGACTTCTTGTAGAGATGATTTGGACTTCTTGTAGAGATGATTTGGACTTCTTGTAGAGATGATTTGGGCTTCTTGTAGAGATGATTAGGACTTCTTGTAGAGATGATTTTGGGCTTCTTGTAGAGATGATTTGGACTTCTTGTAGAGATGATTTGGACTTCTTGTAGAGATGATTTGGACTTCTTGTAGAGATGATTTGGACTTCTTGTACAGATGATTTGGGCTTCTTGTAGAGATGATTTGGGCTTCTTGTAGAGATGATTTGGAGTTCTTGTAGAGGTGATTTGGAATTCTTGTAGAGATGATTTGAATGTCTTGTAGAGATGATTTGGGGTTCTTGTAGAGATGATTTGGACTTCTTGTAGAGATGATTTGGACTTCTTGTAGAGATGATTTGTGCTTCGTGTAAAGATGATTTGGGGTTCTTGTAGAAATGATTTTGGCTGATTGTAGAGATGATTTGGGTTCTCGGTAGTTGTAGATATTTCCTTCGTTGTGCTCTGTAGATTCTCCGGCACTATTTATGAAATGTTGAATATTCCCAGGAGGACGGACTCCTGATATCTCAGAGCTCATTAATCCTCCTCTCTCCCCCCAGAGATCCCATAATACATCCCTGTCCTCTGACCCCATCCCCACACCTCTAGGGTCCTTTTTTATAGATATTGTCCTCTCTTGAAAAATAATCACAAAATCTAACAACTAAAATAATAAAACATAATGTACAAAATCTGTGTCTGATCATTAAATGATGGACTTGTGGTGATAAATTACTTTGGATTTTTATTGGTGGAAAATAATGAGATAAAAATGAATGGCCAATCAAAAAATAAACTAAATAAAAATTGTATTATTAAGAAAACTCCCATGCAGTACTTATTTTCTGTCACTAGATGTCCTCAGTCTGGCAACCAGCATCAATCAACCTACTTCCTCTGAGCCCAGGTCTTCCAAATACCACCCCCAGCCTTTGATTGGATGGTTAAAGGAGAAGCAGCACAGCGGTGAGCTCATCTCTCTGTCACTCCTCTCTCTCATTTTATCAGCATGCTTTATGCCAGCATTGATTGTTTACTGCTTCTGTGTTTCTCAGTCTGAGATCTACTGTATTGGTACTTCAAGAGGCCGATACCAGGTCACATACTGCTTGGTTTTAAAAATTCATTGAATGACCGATTTAGGAATCGCAGAGCTGCGTTTATTTGGGTCTTTTATATCCGCCCAGAAGGAGGAAGTCTAAACCAACTGAGCACACATGTGGCAAGGCGATTGTCCAATCGAATGGCTGTAGATAGAACTCTACAGGAATCTATAGGTGGATAAAGAGATATATTGTATATATGTGTATTGTATTATATGAAGGTAGTCAAAGAGAATAACACCATATATGGCCAAACATTTGTGGACAGCTATCCATCACACCTATGGAGCTTAGTGGACATTCCAAAACCATGGCCATTAATATGGAGTCCCCCCACCCCATGGCCATTAATATGGAGTCGCTCCAACTCATGGCCATTAATATGGAGTCGCTCCAACTCATGGCCATTAATATGGAGTCGCTCCAACTCATGGCCATTAATATGGAGTCGCTCCAACTCATGGCCATTAATATGGAGTCACCCCACCTCTCATGGCCATTAATATGCAGTCGCCCCACCTCCCATGGCCATTAATATGGAGTCACCCCACCTCCCATGGCCATAACTATGGAGTCGCCCCACCTCCCATGGCCATTAATATGGAGTCGCTCCAACCCATGGCCATTAATATGAAGTCGCCCCACCTCCGATGGCCATTAATATGGAGTCACTCCAACCCATGTCCATTAATATGGGGTCACCCCACCTCCCATGGCCATTAATGTGGAGTCCCCCCACCCCATGGCCATGAATATGGAGTCGCTCCAACCCATGGCCATTAATATGGAGTCTCTCCAACCCATGGCCATTAATATGGAGTCACCCCACCTCCCATGGCCATTAATGTGGAGTCCCCCACCCCATGGCCATGAATATGGAGTCGCTCCAACCCATGGCCATTAATATGGAGTCGCTCCAACTCATGGCCATTAATATGGAGTCCCCCCACCTCCCATGGCTATTAATTTGGAGTCCCCCCACCTCCCATGGCCATTAATATGGAGTCCCCCCAACCCATGGCCATTAATAGGGAGTCGCCCCACCTCCCATGGCCATAACTATGGAGTCACCCCACCTCCCATGGCCATTAATATGGAGTCCCCCCACCCCATGGCCATTAATATGGAGTCGCTCCAACTCATGGCCATTAATATGGAGTCCCCCCACCTCCCATGGCTATTAATTTGGAGTCCCCCCACCTCCCATGGCCATTAATATGGAGTCCCCCCAACCCATGGCCATTAATAGGGAGTCGCCCCACCTCCCATGGCCATAACTATGGAGTCACCCCACCTCCCATGGCCATTAATATGGAGTCCCCCCACCCCATGGCCATTAATATGGAGTTGCTCCAACTCATGGCCATTAATATGGAGTCGCCCCACCTCTCATGGCCATTAATATGGAGTCCCCCCACCCCATGGCCATTAATATGGAGTCACCCCACCTCCCATGGCCATTAATATGGAGTCCCCCCACCCCATGGCCATTAATATGGAGTCACCCCACCCCATGGCCATTAATATGGAGTCACCCCACCTCCCATGGCCATAACTATGGAGTCGCCCCACCTCCCATGACCATTAATATGGAGTCGCTCGAACCCATGGCCATTAATATGAAGTCGCCCCACCTCCCATGGCCATTAATATGGAGTCACTCCAACCCATGTCCATTAATATGGAGTCACCCCACCTCCCATGGCCATTAATGTGGAGTCCCCCCACCCCATGGCCATGAATATGAAGTCGCTCCAACCCATGGCCATTAATATGGAGTCTCTCCAACCCATGGCCATTAATATGGAGTCGCCCCACCTCTCATGGCCATTAATATGGAGTCCCCCACCCCATGGCCATTAATATGGAGTCGACTCAAACCCATGGCCATTAATATGGAGTCGCTCCAACTCATGGCCATTAATATGGAGTCCCCCCACCCCATGGGCATTAATATGGAGTCGCCCCACCTCCCATGGCCATAACTATGGAGTCACCCCACCTCCCATGGCCATTAATATGGAGTCTCCCCACCTCCCATGGCCATTAATATGGAGTCCCCCCACCCCATGGCCATTAATATGGAGTCGCTCCAACTCATGGCCATTAATATGGAGTCCCCCGCCATGGCCATTATTATGGGGCCCCCCACCCCATGGCCATAATATGGAGTGTTCCACCATGGCTATTTATATAAAGTCCCCCCCACCCCATGGCCAAAGATATGGAGTCCCTCCACCCCATTACCATTAATATGGAGTCCCCCTCACCCAATTACCGTTAACATGGAATGACCCAAATCCCAAATGGTTTAAAATAGAGTCCTCCAACCCATGGCTGATAATTTGGAGTCCCCCAACCCATTGCTATCAATGTTGCGTTTCCCCACTCTATGGCTATTAATTTGGAGCCCTCAATTACTATTAATAGGGAGTTGCCCCCCCTCTCCCATGACCATTAATATGGAGAGACCCACCCCAACGGCCATTAATGGAGTTGTCTCCTTTGTAGCTATTCATATCCTCCACTCTTCTAGAAAGACTTTCCATAAGGTTTTGGAGGGAGTCTGCCAGAGTTTGTGTTCATTTGTGAGGTCAGGTACTGATATAAGATGAGAGGACTTTGCTCATAATCAGCATTCACATTCATCCCAAAGGTGTTCAGTAGGGTTGAGGTCAGAGATCAGTGCTTGTTGGATATTCCATTCCAAACCATAGCCATTATTATGGAATGTCCACCCTTTGTGGCAACTTCACACATCTGCGAAGACTTTCCTCAAGAATTTCTAACTCATCCCAAAGGTGATCAGTAGGATTGAGGTCAGGGCTCTGTGCAGGACACTTGAGTTCCTCCACATCAAGCCCATCATGTCTTTATGAAGCTGGCTCTACTCGTTTGGGAAGGCTCTCCACAAGATTTTGGAGGGTGCCTGTAGGAAATTGTGTCCATTTGTGAGGTCAGGTACCGATGTTGGATGAGAAGACCGGGCTCACCATTGGTGTTCCAATTCATCCCAAACGTGTTCATTAGAGATGAGGTCAGGGATCTGTGCAGGACATTGGAGTTCCTCCACACCAATCTGGTCACACCATGTCTTTATGGAGCTTGCTTAACTCTTCTGGAAAGGCTTCCCACAAAATTTTGGAGTATGACTGTGGAAATTTGTGTCCAGTCAGTCAAAGGAACATTTGTGAGGTTAGGTACTGATGTTGGATGAGAAGACCTAGCTCACCAATCACCATCAGTGTTCCAATTCATCCCAAAGGTATTCAGTAGGGTGGGGGTCTCAAGTTCCTCCATGACCTCAAACCTACTGAACACCTTTGGGATGAGAAGAGTTCATTCCAAAGTTGTTCCGTAGGATTAAGGGCAGGCACTAATGTTGGATGTGTGTAGTGGAAAATTCTGCTCGACCCTTAAAAAGAAAATATGGCACATTGGTGCTGCAACTTTAAATAGCCTGAATATTCAGCTAAAAACATGTGTATAAAAAGGACAGGAGTTGAAAACTGCTGGCTTAGGCAGTTACAAATAGGCATGAGTCAAACACCCCCCCAGTTCCGTTCGCAGCAGAACATGCGAACAGGCAAAAAATTTGTTCGAACACCATTAAAGTCTATGGGACACGAACGTGAAAAATCAAAAGTGCTAATTTTAAGGGTTAATATGCAAGTTATTGTCCTAAAAAGTGTTTGGGGACCCGTGTCCAGCCCCAGGGGACATGGATCAATGCAAAAGAAAGTTTTAAAAATGGCCGTTTTTTCGGGAGCAGTGATTTTAATGATGCTTAAAGTGAAACAATAAAAGTGAAATATTCCTTTAGATATCGTACCTGGGGGGTGTCTATAGTATGCCTGTAAAGGGGCGCATGTTTCCCGTGTTTACAACAGTACCACAAAATGACATTTCTAAAGGAAAACAAGTCATTTAAAAGTACTCGCGGCTATAATGAATTGTCGGTCCCGGCAATACAGATAAAAGAAGTCATTGAAAAGAATGGCATGGGATCCCCCCCAGTCCATTACCAGGCCCTTTGGGTCTGATATGAATATTAAGGGGAACCCCTAACCAAAACTGAAAAAAAAAATTGCGTGGGGGTCCCCCCAAATTCCATACCAGGCCCTTCAGGTCTGGTATGGGTATTAAAGGGAACCCCTTGTCAAAATTTAAAAAAAAATGGCGTGGGGGTCCCCCCAAAAATCCATACCAGACCCTTACCTGAGCACACAACCTGGCAGGCCACAGGAAAAGAGGGGGGGATGAAAGAGCACCCCCCTCCTGAACCGTACCAGGCCACATGCCCTCAACATGGGGATGGTGCTTGGGGTAGCCCCCCAAAGCACCTTGTCCCCATGTTGATGGGGACAAGGGCTTCATCCCCCCAACCCTTGCCCAGTGGTTGTGGGGGTCTGCGGGCGGGGGGCTTATCCAAATCTGGAAGCCCCCTTTAACAAGGGGACCCCCAGATCCCACCTCCCCCCTGTGTGAAATAATAACAGGGTACAAATGTACCCCTACCATTTCACAAAAAAAGTGTCAAAATGGTACAACTGACAAGACACGGCTTGGGACAAGTCCTTTATTAAAAAATAAAAAAATAAAAACGTCCCACAAAGTCCATTCATCTTCTCTCACTACGCCGATGGGAGGCACCCTCCGTATGGCGCGTCCCCGCAGGTGACAGTTCTTTTATAACTGGGGCGGGGCCACACTGTGACATTCCCGGGTGACCCTGCCACCCCCTCTGATGCACGGGATTTCCTGGGGGCGTCAGAGGGGGCGGGGCCACCCAGGAGCGTCACTGTGTGGCCCCGCCTTTAGTTATATAAGAACTGTCACCTGCGAGGATGCGTCATATGGCGGGTGCCTCCCATGGAGGCGGGTCGGTCACAGTTTTTTTTTTTTTTTCAGTCCGTCGGAGCGAGAGAAGAAGATGAATGGACTTCATGGGACATTTTTATTTTTCTATTTTTTAAAAAAGGACTTGTCCCAAGCCGTGTCTTGTCATTTGTACCATTTTGACACTTTTTTTTGTGAAATGGTAGGGGTCCCCTTAAAGGGGATGTCCAGATTCCAATAAGCCCCCCGCCTGCAGACCTCCACAACCACCGGGCAAGGGTTGTGGGGATGAGGTCCTTGTCCCCATCAATATGGGGACGAGGTGCTTTGGGGTCTACCCCAAAGCACACTCCCCATGTTGAGGGCATGCTGCCTGGTATGGTTCAGGAGGGGGGGCGCTCTCTCGTCCCCCCTCTTTTCCTGCGGCCTGCCAGGTTGCGTGCTCAGATAAGGGTCTGGTATGGATTTTTGGGGGGACCCCCACGCCATTTTTTTTTATTTTGGCTCGGAGTTCCCCTTAAAATCCATACCAGACCCAAAGGGACTGGTAATGGACTGGGGGGGAATCCCATGCCGTTTTTTTCAATTACTTCTTTTATCTGTATTGCCGAGACCGACAACTCATTAATAGCCGCGAGTAGTTTTAAATGACTTTTTTTCCTTTGAAATGTCATTTTGCTCTCGGACTGTTCTAAACGCGGGAAACATGCGCCCCTTTACAGGCATACTATAGACACCCCCCAGGTACGAAATTTAAAGGAATATTTCACTTTAAGCATTATTAAAATCACTGCTCTCGAAAAAACTGCCATTTTTTTTTTGCATTGATACATGTCCCCTGGGGCAGGACCCGGGTCCCCAAACACTTTTTATGACAATAACTTGCATATAAGCATTTAAAATGAGCACTTTTGATTTCTCCCATAGACTTTTAAAGGGTGTTCCGCGGCTTTCAAATTTGCTGCGAACACCCCAAATTGTTCACTATTCGGTGAACAGGCAAACACCCGATGTTCAAGTCAAACATTGGGCTTATCCCTAGTTAAAAATACTGCTTGGATAAGGAGATATTGAGGGATCCTTATACTACTCTATTGCAGGAGTTTGTTGTATTACAAGGATCCCGGCATTGGATGAACTTGTGGAGGAACTTCCCTGATCTGAATGATCCTGTGATGAGCCTGTTTGATCTCTATAATCTGGGGGGGGGGGGGGGGGGAGGGGTTGTGGCACAATCATGCTGGAATAGAAAAGGGTCTTCACCAACCTGTTACTACAAGGCTGGAAGAGCACAATTGTCTACAATGTCTTTGTATGATGGAGTACTACCAGGACCCTTCACTGAAGATAATGGTGTACCTGTGGGGAAGGGGTGCAGCCTATCCTGGCTACAACCAGGGTATTCTAGAACTGCTTGCATCTCCCATAGCTTTGGAATGTCGCAATGTCCTACCGGACCCCAGGCACAGTAAAAAGTTCATCCAGGCTCCTTCTTGGCTCTGAAGTCTCACATGACACATCCCAGAGGTAGCTTGGGAGGACCTCTCCTCACTTCAACATGCCCTTCGAATCGTGCTCCAGGTACCAACACTGCTCAGGGCAGTGGCCTAAGTAGAATGCTCAGGGCCTCAGAGCAAGAAACCATCAAGGACCCCCATGACCCCTGGCTGGGGCCCTTCCCTCTGAGGCCAGCGGCGGAATGCCAGGGCCCGATCACAAGTGCAACCTTTGTGACCCTGGTAGTTTCGCCACGTGTGTCAGTAGTTTTGTTATTTTTGTTATTTTTATTTTTGTTCTATCTTTGCAGCCTCAGCAGCACAGAATGAATGGACAGGAATAGCTCTGTACAGAGGCTTCCCATTCATTCACATACTGAAGCAGTTTTCTATGTTTATGAGTCAATGATTGGTACGGATCACTGACTCCATTTATTCAGACAGGGAAAGAGCCCCTTCCAATTTCTCCACCCTGAAACATCGAGGGGAGGGGGGAACCCGGCAGAGCTGGTGGGGGGGTGTTTGGGGGGGCTGTCAGGTGAGAGCACAGGGGGGCAGCAGAAAATAGCTGGATAGGAGGAGTGGAGGGGCGGCTGCTTATAGAAGAACTGATCTCTCCATTTTCCTCTTGCAGCCGAGGAATGCCCGCTTCCCCTCCTCTCCCTTCTGCAGGCATTCAGCGGGGACAGGTCGCAATTGCAACCCCTGTGACCTGGCTCAGATGATGTGCTTTTTCCAGCTCACTACTAAAGGTAATATAGTAACCTGTAAATATACGAAGAAGAAACGCCGCATAAATTGCTGCAATCTTTTGGGTGGAGCGACCTATTCATTTGTATTGTGGCTTTCTCGACATAAAGGACATAATGAGGCGAACATGATGTTAGGGTTAGGGGTTAGGGGTTAGGGTTTCCCCTTGAAGAACAAGGTTAGTAGTCAGGGATTGGAATAAGGACCTCCTCCAAAGGTCAAAGGTAAGCAGGCTTGTCCCCAGAGGTCAAAGGTCAAGAGGCGTGGCTGACCTACCCCCACCAAAGTGTTCTGCCTACCTCAACTAAGTCAGGGAACTCTAAAGACATGTTGGTAGGTTAATCAATGAATTATGAATGTGTGCCACTTGGTAGCCTTTCTACACAGGCCACCTGTCCTTTGCCTTCTATCCAAGAGAGTAGGCGTAGGTTAGCACCACTTTCAGGGAAGTCCCACCCCTGGGTGTGTCAAGTAGGTTGGGCTGCCTTGTTCTGTTATAAATCAGGAGTCAGGTGGGTTGGAGTGGGAAGGTTGATGAAAATTGGTAACCTACAGACAGCCAGCATGTAGATAGCAGGCTAGTGTTGGGGTGCACCCTTTAGGGGTAGTCCTGGAGCAAGCAAGGGGAGACCATTTCATGAAGCCTACAGCAAAAGGGATAGCGGAAGAGCTGGTCAGCTTCCCTTTTTAAACTTGAAATTGCAACAATTAAACATTGTCATAATGGTCTCATGGGGAGAAGGAGGCATTGTACAACTCTATTGGAAAGACCTGTTCATGTTCACAGTAAGACATTTGAAGTGGCTGACCATGTAAATGTTCATTTATTTCATGAGGTAAGCCTCGGGACGGGAGTACATGACTAACCAAGATGACGAAAATTCCTCCATCATATAGGTGTTTGGTACCCCATCTGTTGCAGGAGTATGGTGGGAGGTGCCCTTGGCCAGCATGACCATTACTGATGGCGAATTAGGGCCCTGCTTACAAGTGCCCTCTGTTATCCTACCCTGATCTCCTTCACCCACATGCCATAGATAATTGGATTGGTAGTAGCAGGACATTAGGAAGTAGATGGTGCTGGTCAGGCTTTGGACATATAAAGACACCAAGGTCCTAAGTGGTAGATGAAGGCAGACAAGACACTACTTGTGCAAACTGTGAGGCCCCAGTCACAGCTCAGTGAAGCTCGAAGCTCCAAAATTCTGGAGGAGAAGAAAATCAATTCTCTATAGAGAAGGTTCACACCTCCACTCCAAGCTACCTGAAAAGTCCTGGAGCTTTTTTGTAGCTCGGATTGGACAAATTTCTACGTTTTTGAAGCATTTTTTGGGTCTATGGAAATGCATGGAAACGCTTGATTTGCGTGTTTTTTTTTAGCATTTTAGTGCATTTTGCCGCATGTTTTTGAGTGTTTTTCTGTTCAAATGCAATAATTAAATAATAATAATAATAAATATTAAATAAATAAATAATTAAAATAAATGAATAAAACAAATAAAAAACCCTAACTCCAACCTTTACATTATCTAGGGATGCACCTAGATACAACGAATGTTTCTTTTTATCTTTTTGTTTTAATAGCTGAGCAATGTTGTTGATAAACAGCTGCTTTTTTTTGACAGCTCCAATTGCCATGACTTTATTCACACTTCAGCTGTCAATGGGGGAACCCCATTGATAGCTGTATGTGTTGACGATTGTTAAAGACATGGCGGCCCCACTCCTTAACAACCGATAATTGCCGCCTTTTTTTTTTTACATTTCAGCTGTCAGTGGGGGAATCCTTCTGACAGCCCAATAGGAGCCAATCTGACTCCTGGGATAACACCTGTCTGCTGGCAGTTGGCTGGGGTCCCTCTGGCCTGTGGGTGAGACCTCCTGTCTCTTGACTCCTGGCTGAGACATCTCTGGCCTGTGGGTGAGACCTCCTGTCTCTTGACTCCTGGCTGGAACACCTCTGGCCTGTGGGTGAGACCTCCTGTCTCTTGACTCCTGGCTGAGTCATCTCTGGCCTGTGGGTGAGACCTCCTGTCTTTTGACTCCCGGCTGAGTCATCTCTGGCCTGTGGGTGAGACCTCCTGTCTCTTGACTCCTGGCTGAGTCATCTCTGGCCTGTGGGTGAGACCTCCTGTCTCTTGACTCCTGGCTGAGACATCTCTGGCCTGTGGGTGAGACCTCCTGTCTCTTGACTCCTGGCTGAGACATCTCTGGACTGTGGGTGAGACCTCCTGTCTCTTGACTCCTGGCTGAAACATCTCTGGTCTGTGGGTGAGACCTCCTGTCTCTTGACTCCTGGCTGGAACACCTCTGGCCTGTGGGTGAGACCTCCTGTCTCTTGACTCCCGGCTGAGTCATCTCTGGCCTGTGGTTGAGACCTCCTGTCTCTTGACTCCTGGCTGAGTCATCTCTGGCCTGTGGGTGAGACCTCCTGTCTCTTGACTCCTGGCTGAGACATCTCTGGCCTGTGGGAGTAGAGTTGCCACATCATCCCTTTAATCCAGGACACACATTAATTACACAGGTTCTGTGGCGGACCTCCTGTCTCTTGACACCTCTGGCCTGTTGGTGAGACCTCCTGTCTAAAACATGGGAGCTGTTTACAAACTAGGAGCCCTGAGCAACACCTGTGTACTCAGGATTGAAGGTTCCCTCCCACTCAAAGGCACTTTGGATCTGGAGAAAACCCAAAACACAGTTTTCTCCACTCGGAAATGCTAGTCTGGAACTTTGCATTAGGCCTTAATGTGAATTCTGTGGTATTTTCTCCTATATTTTCATGGTGGCAGGGCCTCACACTGTCATAAGGGTTATACCTCCATTATTTGGCCTGGGAACAGCTTTGAAGGGTTTTATCTCCATTATCTAGCCTGGGAACACCTTGGTTCTGCTTTCATAATGGGTTCTGAGACCACACCTTGGAGGGGTTATACCTCCATCATTTGGCCCAGGAATACCTTGGCAGAGTTTTATCCCCCATCTGCCTTAGGAGCACTTTGGAGGAATTATATCTTCATAATCTGTTCTGAAAATATGTTGGTGGGGAGTTATACCTTCATCCTCTGATGTGGGAACACCTTGGAGCAGTTATACCCCCATCATCAGATATACAATCCTTATCATGCCTAGGAAAACCTTTTGAAGGTTTATATCTCCATTATATAGCCTGAGAACACATTGAAGAGGTTACGCTTTCTTAATGTAATCTGAGATTACACCTTGGAGGGGTTATACCACCATCATTTGACCCAGAATTACCTTGGCAGAGTTATATCTCCCAACTGCCCTAGGAACACTTTGGAAGAATTAAATCTTCATCATCTGGTGTGGGAATACCTTGGTGGGGAGTTATACCTCCATCATCTGATGTGATAATGCCTTGGAGGAGCATTAGCCCCATCATCTGGCCTACAATTCTTTTCTTGCCTGGAAGCACCTTTGAAGGGTTGTTATAGGAGACGGATCTCCTATCACAAGTTGGATTAGCAGCAGGGATGGAAAGTGTTATCATAATGGGGGATTTTAATTATCCAGACATAGAGTGGGCGGAGGGAACCGCACATTCAGCTAAGGCTCGCCAGTTCCTAAATGTCTTGCAGGACAATTTTATGGGTCAGATGTTAAACGCACCAACTAGAGTTAAAGCGTTACTGGATCTACTGATTACCAACAATACAGACCTGATCATTGATGTGGAAATACGTGGCAATTTAGGAAAAAGCGATCACATGTCAATTGGCACAAATAGGAAACATAAGGGGAATACAAAGACACTGATTTTCAAAAGAGCCAACTTCCCTAAACTACGAACCTTGCTAAAAGGCATAAATTGGGATAAAATATTAGGAACAAAGAACATGGAGGAGAGATGGGTTTGCTTTAAGAGCATATTAAATAAGGGCATTAGCCAATGCATCCCATTGGGTAATAAATTTAAAAGAGCAAACAACAGTCCTGGATGGCTTAACGCCAATGTAAAAATGCATATAAAAGCAAAGGAGAAGGCCTTCAAAAAATACAAGGTTGAGGGATCATCATCAGCATTCAGACATTATGAAGAATGCAACAGGAAATGTAAGGGTGCAATTAGGACAGCTAAGATAGAACACGAAAGGCACATAGCGGAGGAGAGCAAAAAAAAATCCGAAGAAAATTCTTTAAGTATATAAACAGTAAAAAAGGGAGGACAGACCATATTGGCCCCATAAAGAATGAGGAAGGATATCTGGTTACAAAGGATGGGGAGATGGCGAAAGTGTTGAATTTATTCTTCTCCTCAGTCTTCACGAGTGAATTGGGGGGCTTCAGTAACCAAAACTGCAGTGTTTATCCTCATGACACAACACAGGAAGCACCTCCATGGTTAACAGAGGACAGAATTAAAATTAGACTTGAGAAACTTAACATTAATAAATCACCGGGACCAGATGGCTTGCATCCGAGGGTACTTAGGGAACTCAGTCAGGTGATTGCCAGACCGTTGTTCCTAATTTTTACAGACAGTCTATTGACTGGAATGGTACCAGCTGATTGGAGAAAAGCCAATGTAGCACCAATATTTAAAAAGGGCCCAAAAAACATCCCTGGGAATTACAGACCAGTTAGCCTAACATCAATAGTATGTAAACTCTTGGAGGGGATGATAAGGGACTATATACAAGATTTTAGTAATGAGAACGGTATCATTAGCAGTGATCAGCATGGATTCATGAAGAATCGTTCTTGCCAAACCAATCTATTAACCTTCTATGAGGAGGTGAGTTGCCATCTAGATAAAGGAAGGCCCGTAGAAGTGGTGTATCTGGATTTTGCAAAAGCATTTGACACAGTTCCCCATAAACGTTTACTGTACAAAATAAGGTAAAAGGACCGCGCTATACCGCAGATAGACACCGGTGGCAAAAAGCGCTATACAAGCGATTCAGTTCGCATAGGTAGCGCTATACAAGTCATTCATTCATCTGATGTAAGAACACCTTGGAGGAGTTATACCTCCATCATCTGATGTGAGAACACCTTGGGGGAGTTATACCTCCATCAAGGGGCTGGTAACCTGGGACATCATCTTGCCTTGAAACACCTTGGAGGCTTTATAGCTCCATTATCTAGTTACATAGTTACATAGTTACATAGTAGGTGAGGTTGAAAAAAGACACAAGTCCATCAAGTCCAACCTATGTGTGTGATTATGTGTCAGTATTACCTTACATATCCCTGTATGTTGCGGTCATTCAGGTGATTATCTAATAGTTTCTTGAAGCTATCAATGCTCCCCGCTGAGACCACCGCCTGTGGAAGGGAATTCCACATCCTTACCGCTTTTACAGTAAAGAACCCTCTACGTAGTTTAAGGTTAAACCTCTTTTCTTCTAATTGTAATGAGTGGCCACGAGTCTTATTAAACTCTCTTCTGCGAAAAAGTTTTATCCCTATTGTGGGGTCACCAGTACAGTATTTGTAAATTGAAATCATATCCCCTCTCAAGCGTCTCTTCTCCAGAGAGAATAAGTTCAGTGCTCGCAACCTTTCCTCATAACTAAGATCCTCCAGACCCTTTATTAGCTTTGTTGCCCTTCTTTGTACTCGCTCCATTTCCAGTACATCCTTCCTGAGGACTGGTGCCCAGAACTGGACAGCATACTCCAGGTGCGGCCGGACCAGAGTCTTGTAGAGCGGGAGAATTATCGTTTTATCTCTGGAGTTGATCCCCTTTTTAATGCCAATATTCTGTTTGCTTTATTAGCAGCAGCTTGGCATTGCATGCCATTGTTGAGCCTATCATCTACTAGGACCCCCAGGTCCTTTTCCATCCTAGATTCCCCCAGAGGTTCTCCCCCCAGTGTATAGATTGCATTCAGATTTTTGCCACCCAAATGCATTATTTTACATTTTTCTAGTGTGACATTGAGAATACCTTGAAGGGGTTATTCCTCCATCATGTGACCCACGTATACCTTGAAGACCCCAGGAAGAGTTTGAATCCATGAATTGGGGAAAGGTACATATTTTCTGGCTGACTAAGGGATGCAGACTGGAGATAAGAATTGTGGAGATAAATCAATGCACATAACATTGTTTTTTGTTTAAAATGTATTTAATAAACGGATTAACCGAGATCTTATGATATGTTACATTCGAAAATTTAGCAGACTCATACCCGTCAGATATTATTTAAACTTACTGAAGATTTCTTTTTCCAGGGCTTCATCAAACAGTCTTTAATTTCAGTTACCCTCAATCCATAAATAATTGGGTTGGCTATGGCCGGAAACAGGAAGTAGACGGCACTGGAGAGGTTCTGAAAGTCATATGAAACAGACTCCTCTACCTTGTAGAAGATAGAAGACAAAATCCCGCATAAATAAACAGTAAGAGCTACAAGCAGATGGTTCCCACACGTATTCAAGGCTTTGCCCCGTGCGCTACTGGCTGCAATCTTCAGGGCAACTCTGAGAACTTTCACATAGCAGACCAAGAGAATGGTGACATCAGATAAGGTGACACCCATCCTCACCATCATACCTACCATCTGGATTTTGAAGACTTCTCCACAGGCCAAGCTGAGAAGGACCCCATATTCGCAGACGAAGTTCAGAATGATGTTGGATTTGCAATACTGGGCTCTTGATGCCAGAAAAACAACTAGGAACACAAGAAGACTATTCCTAGCCAACCCAACCATCCACACCTGGATCAGAGAGCTCCGGTTAATAATGTTGTGGTAGCGTAGTGGTCTACAGATCGCTATATACCGGTCAAAGGCCATTAATAGGAACACAACGGACTTGAACAAGATAGTAGAGTAGACAAAGAACATCTGGGACAGACAGCCTGAGAAGGAAACCTTGTTTTGTCCCAATAAGCTCTGCATCATCAGGGGAACGACCGCAGTGGTGCCAATGATGTTTAGGGCCAGAAGAAGAGCAATCAGAATATACATGGGGTTGTGGAGACTCTTCTCCCACCACACTGTGTAAGAAATAACAAAGTTTAGGACAATGATGGCACTGTAGATGGAGAAGAATGGGACGACCAGGATCTGTCTGTGATTGGTTATTCCAGGAAATGGGTACAGGATGAATTCGCTGAAGGAAAGGGAGATATTCTGACCTGGACTCAGCAGCTTGATGAGTTCCATTTTTCAACCTGCAATAGCAGAATATTTCTTAGTTCAGTTTTCAGTGCAAATAAATGAGCAGGACAGTTAAAACTGGCGATTCCATGCTATTTTGGGCTGTATGTGATGCTCTCAGTCTTTCTTTGTGGCCCTCAGCTGTTTGAAGGGTTTGAGTTACACAAGGTTAGTTTGAGAATAAAATATATTATATTTTAATTAACACATAGCTGCTTTCAATGGGATAGCCTTATATCTGCCTGTAGGTCAGCTTTAGATATCATGGTCTATCAGTATTTTGCTGATTATTTTATTTGCACCTTAGCTTCTATAAAGTGAGCCAATTGGAGTGACCTACTTCATTGTGTCAGGGTGGTGATGTCATACCCCTTCATATGCCACACCATGACATCACAGTTACACTATGTCCCAATATCCAACAACACTTTTCTGAATAAAGGGGACTGTCAGGGTCTGGACCTGAACATGGGACCTCTGCGGAATATGGCTGCAGCTCTTCTTGCTGAGCCACCTGAGATGCTGGACAGCTCCCTGTCTGATCTCCTAGGACAGGGGTAGGCAACCTTGGCCCTCCAGCTGTGGTGATGCTACAAATCCCATCATGCCTCTGCCTCTAGGAGTCATGCCTGTGATTGTTAGGGTCTTGCAATGTCTCATGGGACTTGTAGTTTCAAAACAGCTTGAGGGCCGAGGTTGCCTACCCCTGTCCGAGGACAATCTTGCTTTGTATCTTGCTTCTGGTGAACCTTGGACTCTTTGCTCCTCCCATGAACTACCTGGTTTAAGTCTCTGCACTTCCTGTTTGCAAGATTATTGTGCTCTCTCCAGCTGATAGCTCCTTTATGTACCTGCAGCTGCCCTAATCTCTGCTAACACTCATTGACGACCTTTGGCTTGTACCTCGACTACGCTTCTGCTTGATCCCAACCTGCTATATCTGCTACTGGACCCCGGTTTGCTCACCTCCTGGTGGGGCGATCCTGAGGACCTCAACCTGGTATTAACACGCAGCAAAACCCATCTCCACCATCAGGAGCTCAGGTGAAGACCAAATAGTGCTTAGACTCTGGTCCTTGGGTGAGTCCACGTCATCCACCAGGGTGACTTGTTTTTGTACTTATCCTGCTCGTTAGTGGAAGCCTCTCTACTGCTAAAGCTACTGGTCTCTGAGCCTGACCCCTGACCATCACAGGGGACTGAATTACCTTTGTACTTTGTTGAAGGCCATCATTGTTGAGGGATCTGTGGCAGAATATTAAAAGGTATATCCCCACCCCCTTACTTTAATGGCCATGTTAAGCAGAGAAAACACACTTACACACCTGTTACACAGCACATCTGGTCCTGCATGGCCATGTTCTTCTGATGTCATCAGGGGTCCCTGGCTGTGTTGTCCAGGTTGTGCAGTGCCATGTCATCAGGGGCCACCTGCAACAGCCATTACAATCCGCACTCCTGATGATGCTGTGTGGTACGCGCACCACAGAGCATCCTGTAGAAAAGTGCGTTTTGCAGCTCATTCAAATTAATGGGCTATCAAGACGCACCGCTAGGGAATTGCACAGAAAGGCCTCCCAGTGTGAACCATTCCTAATCATCTAAGACTCCCCTGCCCACAGGGTGACAACACTGGAGGGTGGGGGGGACTCAGAAAAACAAGGACTGCTGTATTCATTCTACTGACAGACACCCTCATATATGACATTGCTTATTTTTTCGGGAGTCACATCTTTATAGATCCTCGTTCCAGCACACTGGGGTCCCATTTGGGGCTTTGAAATAGAAATCAATTGTAAAATACATGGCTACTATCAATGAATGCCGCCAGGGTAAGATGATATAGGGGCCTCTTTATATGAATGTAAAATTAGAATGTAGAGAATAAAGATGGAGAGGATAGGGGTGGAGAAGAAAGGAAGGGTAGAGTATAGAGGTAAAGAAGAAAGAGATGGAGAGGATAAGGATGGGTAGGATATAGGTAGAGAAGATGGGGTGGAGAGAATAGGTGCATGGACACAGGTGGACAGGACAGGTATGGAGAGGACAGAGGAGGAGAGGATAGGGATTGAGAGGATATAGGTAGAGAAGATAGGGATGTAGAAGATAGAGTTGGAGAGGGTAGAGGAAGAGAGGATAGAGATGGAGTGGATAGAGGTGGAGAGGATAGAGATGGAGTGGATAGAGGTGGAGAGGATAGAGATGGAGTGGACAGAGGTGGAGAGGATAGAGATGGAGTGGATAGAGGTGGAGAGGATAGAGATGGAGTGGATAGAGGTGGAGAGGATAGAGGTGGAGTGGATAGAGGTGGAGAGGATAGAGATGGAGAACATAGAGATGGGGTGGATAGAGAAGGAGAGGATAGTGAAGAAGAGGGTAGAGGGATAGAGGAGTAGTGGATAGGGATGGAGCACATTAAGTAATGCCAATTAAAGGACTTTGTGATTTTTTTTCAATTCAGTTTGATCAGATTTATTGCACTGAATAATCGATTATATGATCACATCTAGAAGTGTGTGGCCAGTATTATAATGAGCCTTCCAACCATCCGCAGTCTTTATTCCTAGCCAGTCTGGTGTATGTAATGTTCCTGCACTCCCCACAGATAATCTACAACCCTCACTCATCATACATACACATAAGACACCCACCTCCTCGGCACGCATGGTCCCAGCTTGATGGTTTCCTAACCTCGGTTCCCTCAGCTCTCGTTATTTATTGACCTGTGTACGCTCCCCCAGGAATTCATTAGATGATAATTATCAGAGGGACCATCTGTGTGACCTCACCACTCTGAGGAACGTCTATCTCCTCTAATTCTATATTTAGACGGGAGCTGAAATTGGAGTTTCCATTTCCTTAACATTTTAGCAAAAATCAGGAAATTCTGGAGAAATTTCACCATATTGGCTGAATGTGTTGGAAGGTGAATTCAAAGTGAAACAAAATCCTTCCTTCATTTCTTCTTGGAACAGAAACTTCAATTTCCCCAAAATTAGAGAAATTGTCTCCATTTCAGGACAGGGGGCGGAGCCATGCAAATCATTCCTGTGTGGCATTTTTCTATGGAGATACAATCCTGTATACATGGGGCGCCAGGCCCGGGCTCGGGGAAGGGCAGCTCCAGGAGTTCTACATTTAGATTCCACAAATAGTGTGGGTGTGGCCGATGACATCCTCTCTGTAATGAATGGATGAATGGTCAGCCCGCAGACCCCCACAACCACAGCCCAGGGTTGCTGGGAAGAGGCCCTTGTCCCCATCAACATGGGGACAAGGTGCTTGGGGGGGGGCAGCACACCCCAAAGCACTCCCCCCATGTTGAGGACATGTGGCCAGGTATTGTTCAGGAGGGGCACCTCTCCCAGTTTCCTGGCCTGCCAGGCTGCATGCTTGGGAAAGGATTTTGGGGAGGACCCCACGCCCTTATTTTTTCATCTTTTAAAAAATATTTTTTAATTTTTGATACTATCAATGCAAATAAAAAAAATAAAAAACACGATACTTTTGATACTTTTGATACCAGGCCACATGCTCTCAACATGGGTTGATGCTTTGGGGCAGGGTAAGCTCTTTAACAAAGGGGGCTCCCACATCCCGGTCCCCCCCGATGTGAATGTGTAGGGGTACATAGTACATAATACTCATTCACCAAAAAAAGCTTAAAAAATAAACTAAAACAGTACACAGGTTTTTGACAAGTCCTTTATTAAAAAAATAAAAAATAATTAAAAAAACAATGTCCCCCGATGTTGATCCATTGTCAATCATGATGCCGCCATATTGCCGTACCTGAAAAAAAGCTCTGCATTAATCGAAGGCTGATCGCCGAATGCATGCCTGCTCCACTGGGTGACTGTTCTTAAATTAGGTAAGGGGTGGGGACACATGGTGGTGCCATCTGGTGGCCCTGCCCCCTTGTGATGTCACCGACCCAGCATGCACCGGTTGGCGATGCCCCTTACCTATTTAAGAACTCTCAAACAACAGAGCAGGCATTCGGCGGACAGCTGTCTTTGGAGGCAAAGCTTTTTTTTTGGGGCGCAGTGGTGTGGTGAGCGCCGTGATTGACAATGGATCCACAATAAGGGATATTTTTATTTTTTTATTTTTTTTTAATAAAGGAATTGTCAAAAACCCATGTAGTGTTTTTATTTATTTTTGACACTTTTTTTGGTGAATGAGTCCCTACTACAATGTACCCCTACTCATTCACATGTGGGGCGGGATCTGGGGGGCTTCCAGATACCAATAAGCCCCCTGCCTGCAGACCCCTACAACCACCGACCAGGGTTGTGGGGAAGAGGCCCTTGTCCCCATCAACACGGGGACAAGGTGCTTTGGAACGGAACAAATTAATATTTAATAATAATAATAATAAAAAGTTTTTATTATTATTTATTATTATTAATTTGTTACGTTCTCTTTGTTTAGATGCAGCGTTCGTTATTTCAGATAATTCAAAACTTTGGATAAATTCATATTCCTTCCATTCTCTAACAGCCAAATTGAAGGAAATTCCAATACCTATAATTTAATAGTTAGTAATAGTTAAGTTATTATTAGTTATTATTTCAGATTTTCGGATTTTCATTCTTATTTCCAGGTTTTTGTTCTTTTGAATTTTTGCTTATTTTCGTATTTTCTAATTTTTGACTTTGCAAATTTGGAATTTTTGGATTTTAGAATTTTGTAATTTACGAATATGTCAAAATTTGTTAAAAAACTAATTTGGAACTAAACGAATTGCACATGTTTACCGAACACCCCCCTGGTACGGTTTACGCCAGAAGTCTCAAACATCTCAAATGTTCGGATCTGAACCGCGAACCCTATTAAAGTCTATGGGACCAAAACTTGAAAAATCAAAAGTCCCCAGTTATTGGCAATAAAAAAGGGTATGGGGGCCCGGGTACTGCCCTGGGGGACATGTATCAATAAAAAAATGGGTCAGTGATGTCACAAGGGGGTGGTGCCACCAGGGGATGCAACCAGGTGGCCTCGCCTCTTACCTATTTACGAACGGTCAGACGGCAGAGCAGGCTGTCACCAGTTAGCCTTCTTCTAGACTACGATAAATTGTATTTTGTGCTGAAGATAACACGACTTTTGCTGCTGTTGAAAGTGTTTGTTTGCCTTGAGGGACATTCAGACTTTCTGTTTAATTCATAGGGACTTTGCCTAGGGACTAGGAACACTACCGCAGTTGCTTATACGCAGGTTGTAATATGTTGATCTTAGTAAATTAGCCACTGGCCCAGGCTGGAGAAAGGGGTGAGAACTGATGCAAGCTCAGTTCCTGGGCTTCGTTGTCCTAACCAGCTCACCTGTGCTATAAACAGGAGGAAGGCTGAAGTCCATGAGACTTTGGGGTATTAGATTTGGTTGGTTCTGTTTCCACTCGTGGATGGAGATACTGGGGCTGCTGCTCCTTGCTTGCACTGGGACTCTTCAAGACATCAGAGCCCTGGAGAATGCCAAGATGGACTCTCACCTCATCCAAAAAAATCCAAAAATAAATAAATTAATAAAATCCAGAGACATTTTTCTTTAGGTATTAACAGCAAAAAGTCTAGATCAGAGCACATTGGCCAGATAAAAGATTGACACAGAGAAGGCAACTATACTAAATGCTTTCTTCTCTTCATTTTTTACACAGGAAAAGGAGGGGGATACTGACCAAGACAGTATTGTTGGTGACACATCATAGGGCATACCCTTGTGGCTAACAGAGGCCCAGAGTCAAGGGAAGACTAGAAAAACTTAATACAAATAAATCACCAGGACTGGATGGCTTACACCCAAGAGTCCTCAGAGAACTCAGTTGGGTTATAGCCAGATCATTGTTCCTAATGTTTGCAGACAACTTACTGACTGGTATTGTACCAGCTCATTGGAGAAAAGCCAATGTGGTACCAATATTCAAAAAAGGACAGAGACAAATCCCTGGAAACTACAAACCAGTCAGCCTAACATTAATAGTGCGTAAATTATTGAAGGGGATGATAAGGGACTATATCCAAAAATTTACTGAAGAAAAAAGTATCATTAGTACTAATCAGCAAAAAGGGTCGTTCTTGCCAGACCAATCTGCTAAGCTTCTATGAGGAGGTGAGTTGCCATCTAGAAAGGCAAGGCTCGTAGACGTGGTGTTTCTGGATTTTTCAAAAGCATTTGATACAGTTCCCCATAAACATTTAATCTACAAGCTGAGGCCTACAGGCATGGACCATAAGGTTTGTTCTTGGCTAAAAAACTGGTTACAGGGGTGTGTCCAAAGGGTAGTGACACGGGACAAGTCACTGTTCAGAGGTTCTCTGTGTAGGAAATGCCTTAATGTTAGACTTTTCAAAGGACCACAGTCTCTGCCTGGTGACGGGCATTGATGAGTCCGGTCCTCCTAAAAGGTATCCCCACCTGCGGGGCGAAGTAGACCCCGCCCACATGCTAAGAACCCAAAACATTACACTAGTTTAAAACAAAGTCCCAACTTTAAAGCACAACCAATTCTACAATAGATATGCAGGTATAAAATATCAGACTCAAACTAGGTCGGCACACACAATAGCCTCTCTCACCTGTAGTGCGACACTGGGCAGCAGAAGGGTAGTAATATACGAGGGCTAGGCCTAGGCCACCAGAGGAACACTGTTATTATTAACTTTTTGTATAAATCCAGCACTCCGTTGATTGAATGAGAAGATGAACTAAATCTCAGTCTTTAGGAATAATCTTCTGCTGGCTGACATTGGGGCCTTTAATAATGTTGGCGCTCTTGAGGATGACGGTTACATCTGCATGCAGTGAGAAGAACAGCTATAAACTACAGTTCATTGTGTGGAGAGTCTGGCTGGTCCAGGTGAAAATAACTAGTGCTGGGAATGTTATATGGAGTTAGAGAATGTGTAGGTAAAAGTACACTCTGCTTATAGTATGTTTCCCCTAGTATTGGTGCAAGTTTCCACAATAACAACCTCCAGCGTTGGTGCCAGTTTACACAATAATAACCCCCAACACTGATTCCAGTTTGTGCTATAATAACCCCATCACTGCTCTCAAGTTATGTAATAACCTCCAGCACTGTACCCATTTATGACCAGCTTTAGTGTTGGCTCTGTGGGTTTTCTGTACATGGCTTCATCTAGGGAGGATTCCAGGTGGAGTGTCATCCTCACTTAGTCTCAGTGCTGGCTCTGTGGGTTTTCTGTACATGGCTTCATCTAGGGAGGATTCCAGGTGGAGTGTCATCCTCTCTTAGTCTCATTGCTGGCTCTGTGGGGTTTTCTGTACATGGCTCCATCTGGGGAGGATTCCAGGTGGAGTGTTGTCTTCTCTTCAGTGCTGGCTCTGTGGGGGTTTCTGTACATGGCTCCATCTAGGGAGGATTCCAGGTGCAGTGTCATCCTCTCTTAGTCTCAGTGCTGGCTCTGTGGGGTATTCTGTACATGACTCCATCTAGGGAGGATTCCAGGTGGAATGTTGTCCTCTCTTAGTCTCAGTGCTGGCTCTGTGGGGTATTCTGTTCATGGTTCCATCTAGGGAGGATTCCAGGTGGAATGTTGTCCTCTCTTAGTCTCAGTGTTGGCTCTGTGGGGTTTTCTGTTTATGGCTCCATCTAGGGAGGATTCCAGGTGGAGTGTTGTCTTCTCTTCAGTGCTGGCTCTGTGGGGGTTTCTGTACATGGCTCCATCTAGGGAGGATTCCAGGTGGAGTGTCGTCCTCTCTTAGTCTCAGTGCTGGCTCTGTGGGGTTTTCTGTACATCGCTCCATCTAGGGAGGATTCCAGGTAGAGTGTTGTCCTCTCTTAGTCTCAGTGCTGGCTCTGTGGGGGTTTCTGTACATGGCTCCATCTAGGGAGGATTCCAGGTGGAGTGTTGTCTTCTCTTCAGTGCTGGCTCTGTGGGGGTTTCTGTACATGGCTCCATCTAGGGAGGATTCCAGGTGGAGTGTCGTCCTCTCTTAGTCTCAGTGCTGGCTCTGTGGGGTTTTCTGTACATCGCTCCATCTAGGGAGGATTCCAGGTGGAGTGTCATCCTCTCTTAGTCTCAGTGCTGGCTCTGTGGGGGTTTCTGTACATGGCTCCATCTAGGGAGGATTCCAGGTGGAGTGTTGTCTTCTCTTCAGTGCTGGCTCTGTGGGGGTTTCTGTACATGGCTCCATCTAGGGAGGATTCCAGGAGTAGTGTTGTCCTCTCTTAGTCTCAGTGTTGGCTCTGTGGGGGTTTCTGTACATGGCTCCATCTAGGGAGGATTCCAGGAGTAGTGTTGTCCTCTCTTAGTCTCAGTGTTGGCTCTGTGGGGGTTTCTGTTCATGGCTCCATCTAGGGAGGATTCCAGGTAGAGTGTTGTCCTCTCTTAGTCTCAGTGCTGGCTCTGTGGGGGTTTCTGTACATGGCTCCATCTAGGGAGGATTCCAGGTGGAGTGTTGTCTTCTCTTCAGTGCTGGCTCTGTGGGGGTTTCTGTACATGGCTCCATCTAGGGAGGATTCCAGGTGGAGTGTCGTCTTCTCTTAGTCTCAGTGTTGGCTCTGTGGGGTTTTCTGTTCATGGCTCCATCTAGGGAGGATTCCAGGTGGAGTGTCGTCTTCTCTTAGTCTCAGTGTTGGCTCTGTGGGGTTTTCTGTACATGGCTCCATCCATGAACTTTATTATTATGGGATTTTCTTATGTGAATTGTATCACCTATTAGACATGTGCACTGCCAAAAAATTTGTTCGTTCTCATTTTTGTTTCATTCATTTTCTTTTTAGTTTTTAGGATCATTCGTTATGATCGCAATTTGTAAATTCATAAATTCGTAATTTCGTAAATTCGAAGATTCGTAAATGTGAAAATTCGTAAATTCCAAAATTTGAAAATCCAAAAATTGGAAAATCCCAAAATAAGAATGAAAATCCGAAAATTCTAGATAATAACTAACTAACTAATAATAACTAACTATTAATTTATAGGTATTGGAATTTCCTTTCAAATTTGGCTGTTAGTGAACGTAACGAATACGAATTTATCCGAAGTTAGGAATTATCCGAAATAACGAATGCCACATCTAAACAAATGGAACGGATCTAATTAATAATAAATAATATTGATGAAAAGTTTTTATTATTATTATTATTTTTATTTATTATTATTAATTTGTTACGTTCCAGTCGTTTAGATGCGGCGTTCGTTATTTTGGATAATTCGTAACTTCGGATCAATTCGTATTCGTTACGTTCACTAACAGCCGAATTTGAAAGGAAATTCCAATACCTATAAATTTAAAAGTTTGATATTATTTCAGATTTTCAAATTTTTTGAGTTTTCAGAATCTCAAATTTCAGAATTTGCAAATTACAAATTTCCGAATTTACGAATTTACGAATTTACGAAATGTCTAATTTACGAATTGACAAATTTACGAATTGACAAATTTACGAATTAACGATTTTTTCAAATTCCGAATTTCCGAATTTACAAACTTTCAAATTTACCATGTAAGGTGCAAATAATTAGTGCACTAACCTGTGTGGAAAGAGAAGGGGAGCTGCTACATACAAATGTGACAAATATTCATAAGTGGGAGGGAGTGGAAATGTAGCGCTAATGAATAAACAGTATTCGTGGACTGTGTAAATACATAAGTAACCAGGACAATGCTAATAAACTGTGTGGATACATGAATAGCCAAATAAATAGTAGAATATGTGCATAAATGAGTCCCAACCAAGTGAAAATGAAAGGACTACTGCTAAGTCCCAAATGAATCAGTCCCAAAAAAAACAAAAAACGACAGGTATGCATAAACCAGGAACATTTGGATTTGTATCTGGAGATAATGACATTGATGGTAAACTAAAGATGGGTATTTTTACCAGAGCCAGTGGACCTGGATGTCAGCAACTCAATATTGTGACTCCACCGAGAGAGGACCAGACACCTGAAGGTATTGCTGACCGTTCCGGACCCACTGAGTGATCCTCCTGGACCCTCCGGACCGTTCCTGCTTCATCGTGGTTCCAGTTATCCATGCTCGTTTGACCTGGTGTCGCTGACTTCCAGGTCCACTGGCTCTGGTAAGCAGCTGAGAACATTTGCTTTGGTAAGTTTTTTTGTTTTAACCACAGTCTACATTTCAAAACCAACGCTTAACAAATACACCGATAACTTTGATGAAGAGAAACATATTGAAACGATAAAGATTTCCATTGAAAGTAATGTTTTTGAATTGACTTCTCTATTGTAGCACCTCTGCCTTGGGCTGGCCAAATTTAGTACTGTCAAGGCACCAATAGCAAGAGGACCTCTGCTTTGGGCTGACCAAATTTACTACTGTCAGGGCACCAATAGCAGGAGGACTCTAGGACCCAGCATCTGTCAGAGCAGGAGGACTTTAGGACCCAGATTCTGTCAGAGCAGGAGGACTTTATGACCCAGCATCTGCCAGAGCAGGAGAAGGGCTCTAGGAGCCAGCATCTCCGCCACCACATAACATGGGCCTTTATAAGGAAGCCAGCCAATGGCTGAAGTGCTGTTTGATCTTTAGCTGTTACTAACATTCCTGTGTTTCCTGTTTCCTGTGATTCTTGATTACCGACCCAACTTGCTCCAGACCGATCTCCTGCCTGCTTCCTGACCTTGACCTTGGCTTGTTTAATGGATCTCCTCTGCTTGCTAGCTATCTTGACCTCGGCTTCCACCTGGCCTTGTCTCCTCTGCTACCCACCTGGCACCGAAACCCTGGCTTGTACCGACTACCCTCTGTCTCCGTGACCCTAGTTACCTTCTACATCTCACAGGCGCCATATGCCTGCAGCAGCCCTGCAGCTCTTCAGCGGTGTTCCTGAGCCCTCTCTGCATGCAACATCTACAGGCGACCTATGCAACTTTGGGCCTGACTCCTCCTGTCTCATCTCCAGGGGAGTCTGGAACTTAGCTGCAAGGGACGCCCTCTCTCCATTGGCCTCCAGAACCTAAGGTACCTGATAAGTATATAGCTCTGCTGTAGCTAGAACTTTTTCAGGTCTGATCAGGGTTTCCCTAAACTGGTGGCGGACTACTTTTGTCTGCTTTTGTCCCAGAAAAAGGGTGGGAGGATCAGTCACCGGGTTAGGAATAGTTATCTGACCTCAGCCAATCCCTGAGAGACTGTCCCAGAGGTGTGATTGGGGAGAACAATAAAATGTGGGAGAACCCGATCAGTCTTTCTCTTCCCCTGGGACTTGTCCCCTTGAGAGGGCCTGTGTAGGTGTTTCAGAGAACTACTGCTACTGGTCTGCAGCATGTGCTATGAAGGATGGAACACTGAAGGTAACCGGCCTATAGAAGTTGGGAGGAGAGGTGGGTGCCTTTCGCCTGTAGCTCCAGTTATAGAAGTATTTTATGGGGATAAGTCACCAGAAGTTGCTGCAAGGACTGTGATTGCTCCCATAGGGTCCCAGATTTGCTGGCTGTCCCCTCGTTTTTCATCATCATTTTGAGGCGACTACTTACTACAGGGCCTAATGCTGCTGAAACAAGGATATCTCTGCAAGCTGTTCTCCAAGATTAGCAAGTGCCTTGGGTGTCCTGCACACTCAACCCCCCTCCTCTCTGTATTTTGTTCAAGATCTGCAATAAATCCTAAAAAAGACCCCTAGGTCTAGCCTGAATTTGGTGTGCTTCTAAAAACCAAACAGGCAGCCTTTGGACTGGTAAGGGAGACCCATTTCTTAATGGCCCATCTGAGGGTTATTGCTACACTATCAATGAACCATATTGTAAACAGTATGAGCAGCCATTGTAGGCCATATTGTAAACTGTGAGAAGGTTATATGAGGATGTGGAGACTCATCTCCATATTGTAATTTTATAGTCAGTTCACTAGGTGGGTTTGTTAAAGCGGCTCTTCACCCTCAGGGAAGACGTCCCTCCTCTACAACCAGCCCTCCCTCCCTTCCCCCTCCACTGCCGGAATGGGGATTTTTTTTTATGTTAGCTGTATTTTTTAAAATAATAAAGTGTAGCCCCCCCCCCCCCCCCCCTGCACTCCATTTGCCTAGGCGAATGCTGTGCAAAGTCCTTACAAAGGAGAAGTCAGCAGGTCTTGAGATGACGTCACACAAGACAATGGTGGCACGGGACCAAGAGGTGACGGAATACAAGGGGAACTTGGCGGGGCAACGCTGGATCCTCTGGGTGGGCGCGTATCAGAAATGCGCCATCTGGACCACCTAGTAAGATTAACAGAATTTTGCAATCCTTCATCCCTATTGTTGCATCACGCTTAAAATCTTGCGCTACTGTGATTGTATAGATTGACACTACATTGTTTTTTACCCTTTGTTCAATTCTTTGTATTTTAAGTAGCAACACGTTTATTTTGTTTGTTTCGTTTATTTCGTTTAATAGCGCAGTGCTTATATGAGAATAAGCTCATAATCAAGTAGAAAAAAATTAAGAGATTTGACATCAGTCTCAGTGTTTTCTGTGTTGAACTGATAGACCTTTCTTCTTCCTCCAGCGTTTCTGTAAATTGCTCCTGATCCCCTCCATCCGTAGACCGTAGATTAATGGATTGAGTGTTGCTGAGAATAGAAAGTAGATGGCACTGAAGATATTCTGAAGGTCGTAGGAAGTGGAGTTCCCCGGCAGGTACAGAACAGAGATTAAGAATCCCGAGGAATAGATGAGGACGACCACCACCAGGTGGGTGCTACAGGTATGAAGGGCTTTATACCGAGCCATTCCCACCGCAATCCTAAGAACAGTTTGAAGAACTTTCAGATAAGAAATTAGGATGATGGCGATGTCACAAAACATCATGAGGGTCCTCATTACTAATCCTGCAATCTGGACTCTGGACTCTTCACACCCCAGGCTGAAGAGCATCATGCTTTCACAATGGAAGTGAGGGATAATATTGGACCTGCAATAACGGAGTCGGGCCCCTATAATGACCAGAGGAAGGACAACAAAGCTATAACGAATCACTCCATTGACTGCTGAGTGAACAATGACATGCTTGACTACAATCTCCTGATAATGTAGTGGCTGGTTGATAGCTAGATACCTGTCTATTGCCATGAGCAGCACAATTGTGGACTCGGCCATGATGCTGAAATATACAGTAAATATCTGCACCAAACAGCCAGCCAAGGTGATCTGGTTAAGGCCAAACAGTCCTAGAAGCATCTTGGGTGTGATGGCCGTGGTGTACACAACATTGGTGGCCAAGAGAGAAAAGATGAGTGTGTACATCGGAGTGTGAAGACTTTTCTCCAACACAATGACCAACATAACCACAGAATTACCACTTAGTATCACTGCGTATATGAAGGAGAAGGGAAGAGCGAGGAGAGGTCGGTACTTTGTGACTCCGGGAAACCCAACGAGTATAAATTCCATGTGAGAGAAGGACGAGGTCTTATTATATCCCAGATGATCCATTTCTGTTCTGGAAAGCAGAAATGAAAAATCACATCAATGACAAACAGCAATCATTTATGGACAATCCGATTTAAAATGGAAGAACTACACCCTGGCCATTTATTTCATTAAAAGTCAATTCATTTTTCTGAAACGGGAAACTGAATTAAAATATTTATTTTATTTTTGTGGCTCTCTATGTTGTGTGAGTTCAGTGATGGCGGAGAGTGACACCCAAGGAATGCCATGCTTGATTTGTCTTCATTTATTAAGCTCAGGGTAGAAAACGCACACATGGGGAAGCATAAGTGTCAGGACCAAGAGCTGAACCTGCAACCTCTTGCTGTGTCTGGTAATGTCTCGTTTTGCTGAGCCACCTGAAATTCTGATCCATTGGAAATCCTGTCCTGTGCCTTGTTTCTGGTGAACCTTGAACTCTTTGCACCTCTCATGAACTTCCTATTTAAGCCATGCCTTTGCATTTCCTGTTTGCCAGATTATTGTGCTCTCTCCAGCCAATATCTTGCTCTTATCTCTCCTGCTGCCAACCATATCTTTGCTACCACTCATTACTGACTTTTGGCTTGTTCCTTGTCTATGGTTCTGCTTAACCCCAACCTGCAACCACTTGTTAATGACCTTTGGCTTGTTTACTGACCACGTTTCTGCTTGATCCCTACCTGCTATATCTGCTACTGACCCCACATCTCGGATGAGCCTGTGTCATCCGTCCGGGTGACCTGCTGCTGCACTTATTCAGCTGGTGGGTGGGAGCCTCTCTACTAATATAGCTACTGATCTCCGAGTCTGACCCCCGACCATGACAAGCGTTGGAAAGAAATTCAAACCAAATCTACATTTCGGGTTGAACTAATGACTTGTCACTTGAATGTAACAGGAACCACCTCCTGATTGGTTCTCTGGAGCCAGGGCTGTCTTCAACGCAGGACAAAAGGGGCAGCTGCCCCGGGCCCAGTCATTTATGTAGGGCCCAAATCAGCTGCACCTTGAGCATGCACTGCCAGAAAATAGTTGATACGTGGACAAAGAAAATGTTTGCCCAGGGTCCAATCAATATTAAAGATGGTGTAGAGCCACATATGGAGACCAATCACATTTCGCTACCCGAGTGCGCATGCGTGACGCTGCCATATGCGTTACAACACTTTTACGTCAAAACTCTACACCCCTCGCGGGCTCGCTTCGCTCGCCACGCTTTGGGCACGGCCTCGCTTCGCTCGGCATAATTATAATCTGACTCTGATGTCCACTTGGATGGTGGGGCTTGAACCTGGACTCAGGGGTGGAGTTTTGTCGTAAAAGTGTTGGAACGCATATGGCGGCATCATGCATGCGCACTCCAGCGAGTAGCGAAATGTGATGGGTCGCCATATTTGACACTACAATGGCCCTGTATGGAGCCAAAAAACTCATGGCACTCATTGCTTTATCCTAGCATGCCTTACTTTTGATCAGAGGGCAGCGAATAGGAAGACAGGAGAACAATGAAGGGGAGGAGTCAAGTAACATAGAGACTATTTCCACACAAATTTGGGATGAGAGTCCTAAAAATATTGCGCTCAGGCTGAGCATGCAATGAAAATATCTCTACTAGACATGTGCAGAACGAAAACATTTGTTTCGGATAGATTCGTTATGTTACTAATTTTGCTTCGTTATGGAATTCATTTAGTTTGGTTTCGGGAATTTGTTCCATTTGTTTCATTTTGTTTTTGTTAAATTTCGTTTCGGTAAAATTTGTTTTGTTTATTAATTTTCTAAGGAATTCTAACTTCTCAGAACGATTAAAATTCGGATCGGTCAAAAAACGATCAACCAGTTCAAATTCCGTGTGAAGAATGGCTGGTTGTTAAGAGCAGACCGGGAAATCGGGCGCCTGAATCCTTAACAATCGATGAGTCATCATCTACCAATGGGCTTCCCCACTGACAGAAGAATGTAAAGACAAAGCATGTCGGCAATTGCCCGGCAACAGAAAAATGTTTAGGAAACTTCTAAATTAAAAAAACAAAACGATGTGGGGTCCCCCCAAAATCCATAACAGACCCTTTTCCAAGCATGCAGGTCAGGAAAGGGGGGGGGACGAGTGAGCGCCCCTCCTCCTGAACCATACCAGGCCACATGCCCTCAAAATGAGGGGGTGGGTGCTTTGGGGCGGGGGGGGGGGGGCTCTTCCCTCTCACCCCAAAGCACCTTGTTCCTATGTTAATGGGGGCAAGACTCTTATCCCCACAACCATGGTTGGTGGTTGTGGAGGCCTGCAGACGGGAGGCTTATCTGAATCTGGAAGCCCCCTTTAGCAGGGGGGGGCCCAGATCCCACCCCCCATTTGAATCCATATTGGGTACATAGTAGCCCTACCCATTCACTGAAAAAGTGCCAAAAAGTAAAATAAAAACCACAGAGACAATTTTTGACAAATCCTTTATTAAAAAATAGAAAAACAGACACCCTCATCCCATCTCTTTCTGCATGCAGTCACCCCCATCCCATCTCTTTCTGCATGCAGTCACCCCCATCCCATCTCTTTCTGCATGCAGTCACCCCCATCCCATCTCTTTCTGCATGCAGTCACCCCCATCCCATCTCTTTCTGCATGCAGACACCCTCATCCCATCTCTTTTTGCATGCAGACACACTCATCCCATCTCTTTCTGCAAGAAGACACCCCCATCTCATCTCTTTCTGCATGCATACACCCCCATCCCATCTCTTTCTGCATGCAGTCACCCCCATCCCATCTCTTTCTGCTAGCAGACACCTCCATCCCATCTCTTTCTGCATGCAGACACCCACATCCCATCTCTTTCTGCATGCAGACACCCCGATTCCATCTCTTTCTGCATGCAGTCACCCCCATCCCATCTCTTTCTGCATGCAGACACCCCGATTCCATCTCTTTCTGCTAGCAGACACCTCCATCCCATCTCTTTCTGCATGCAGACACCCCCATCCCATCTCTTTCTGCATGCAGACACCCCCATCCCATCTCTTTCTGCATGCAGACACCCCGATTCCATCTCTTTCTGCATGCAGACACCCCCATCCCATCTCTTTCTGCTAGCAGACACCTCCATCCCATCTCTTTCTGCATGCAGACACCCCCATCCCATCTCTTTCTGCATGCAGACACCCCCATCCCATCTCTTTCTGCATGCAGACACCCTCATCCTATCTCGTTCTGCAAGAAGACACCCCCATCTCATCTCTTTCTGCATGCAGACACTCCCATCCCATCTCTTTCTGCTAGCAGACACCCTCATCCCATCTCTTTCTGCATGCAGACACCCCCATCCCATCTCTTTCTGCATGCAGACACCCCGATTCCATCTCTTTCTGCATGCAGTCACCCCCATCCCATCTCTTTCTGCATGCAGACACCCCGATTCCATCTCTTTCTGCATGCAGTCACCCCCCATCCCATCTCTTTCTGCTAGCAGACACCTCCATCCCATCTCTTTCTGCATGCAGACATCCCCATCCCATCTCTTTCTGCATGCAGACACCCCCATCCCATCTCTTTCTGCATGCAGACACCCCGATTCCATCTCTTTCTGCATGCAGACACCCCCATCCCATCTCTTTATGCTAGCAGACACCTCCATCCCATCTCTTTCTGCATGCAGACACCCCCATCCCATCTCTTTCTGCATGCAGACACCCCCATCCCATCTCTTTCTGCATGCAGACACCCCGATTCCATCTCTTTCTGCATGCAGACACCCCCATCCCATCTCTTTATGCTAGCAGACACCTCCATCCCATCTCTTTCTGCATGCAGACACCCCCATCCCATCTCTTTCTGCATGCAGACACCCCCATCCCATCTCTTTCTGCATGCAGACACCCCCATCCCATCTCTTTCTGCATGCAGACACCCCAATTCCATCTCTTTCTAAATGCAGACACCCCCATCCCATCTCTTTCTGCAAGAAGACACCCTCATCACATCTTTTTCTGCATGCAGACACCCCCACTCCATCGCTTTCTGCATGCAGACACCTCCATCCCATCTATTTATGCATGCAGACACCCCCATCCCATCTCTTTCTGCATGCAGACACCCCCATCCCATCTCTTTCTGCATGCAGACACCCCCATCCCATCTCTTTCTGCATGCAGACACCCTCATCCTTCTCGTTCTGCAGGCAGACACCCTCATCCCATCACTTTCTGCTTGCAAACACCCCCATCCCATCTCTTTCTGCATGCAGACACCCTCATCCCATCTCTTTCTGCATGCAGACACCCCAATCCCATCTCTTTCTGCATGCAGACACCCCCATCCCATCTCTTTCTGCATGCAGACACCCTCATCCTATCTTGTTCTGCATGCAGACACCCTCATCCCATCACTTTCTGCTTGCAAACACCCCAATCCCATCTCGTTCTGCATGCAGACACCCCAATCCCATCTCGTTCTGCATGCAGACACCCTCATCTCATCTCTTTCTGCTTGCAGACATCCTCATCCCATCTCGTTCTGCTTGCAAACACCCCCATCCCATCTCTTTCTTCATGCAAACACCCTCATCCCATCTCTTTCTGCATGCAGACACCCCCATTCCATCTCTTTATGCATGCAAACACCCTCATCCCATCTATTTCTGCATGCAGACACCCTCATCCCATATCTTTATGCATGCAAACACCCTGATCCCATCTCGTTCTGCTTGCAGACATCCTCATCCCATCTCTTTCTGCTTGCAGACACCTCCATCCCATTTCTTTCTGCATGCAGACACTCCCATCCCATCTCTTTCTGCTAGCAGATACCTCCATCCAATCTCTTTCTGCATGCAGACACCCCCATCCCATCTCTTTCTGCATGCAGACACCCCGATTCCATCTCTTTTTGCATGCAGACACCCCCATTCCATCTCTTTCTGAATGCAGACACCCCCATCCCATCTCTTTCTGCAAGAAGATACCCTCATCGCATCTTTTTCTGCATGCAGACACCCCCATCCCATCACTTTCTGCATGCAGACACCTCCATCCCATCTATTTATGCATGCAGACACCCCCATCCCATCTCTTTCTGCATGCAGACACCCCCATCCCATCTCTTTCTGCATGCAGACACCCTCATCCTATCTCGTTCTGCATGCAGACACCCTCATCCCATCATTTTCTGCTTGCAAACACCCCCATCCCATCTCTTTCTGCATGCAGACACCCTCATCCCATCTCTTTCTGCATGCAGACACCCCAATCCCATCTCGTTCTGCATGCAGACACCCTCATTCCACCTCTTTCTGCTTGCAGACATCCTCATCCCATCTCGTTCTGCTTGCAAACACCTCCATCCCATCTCTTTCTTCATGCAAACACCCTCATCCCATCTCTTCCTGCATGCAGACACCTCCATTCCATCTCTTTACGCATGCAAACACCCTCATCCCATCTATTTCTGCATGCAGACACCCCCATCCCATCTCTTTCTGCATGCAGACACCCCCATCCCATCTCTTTCTGCATGCAGACACCCCGATTCCATCTCTTTTTGCATGCAGACACCCTCATCCCATCTCTTTCTGCATGCAGACACCCTCATCCCATCTCTTTCTGCATGCAGACACCCTCATCCCATCTCTTTCTGCATGCAGACACCCTCATCCCATCTCTTTCTGCATGTGGACACCCCAATCCCATCTCGTTCTGCTTGCAGACACCCTCATCCCATCTCTTTCTGCATGCAGACACCCTCATCCCATCTCTTTCTGCATGCAGACACGCCGATCCCATCTCGTTCTGCTTGCAGACATCCTCATCCCATCTCTTTCTGCTTGCAGACACCCCCATCCCATCTCTTTCTGCATGCAGACACCTCCATCCCATCTCTTTCTGCATGCAGACACCTCCATCCCATCTCTTTCTGCAAGAAGACACCTCCATCCCATCTCTTTCTGCAAGAAGACACCTCCATCCCATCTCTTTCTGCATGCAGACACTCCCATCCCATCTCTTTCTGCATGCATACACCCGCATCCCATCTCTTTCTGCATGCAGACACCTCCATCCCATCTCTTTCTGCAAGAAGACACCCTCATCCCATCTCTTTCTGCATGCAGACACCCTCATCCCATCTCTTTTTGCATGCAGACACCCTCATCCCATCTCTTTCTGCAAGAAGACACCCCCATCTCATCTCTTTCTGCATGCATACACCCCCATCCCATCTCTTTCTGCATGCAGACACCCTCATCTAATCTCTTTCTGCATGCAGACACCCCATCCCATCTTTTTCTGCATACAGACACCTCCATCCCATCTCTTTCTGCATGCAGACACCTCCATCCCATATCTTTCTGCATTCAAACACCCCCATCCCATCTCGTTCTGCTTGCAGACATCCTCATCCCATCTCTTTCTGCTTGCAGACACCCCCATCCCATCTCTTTCTGCATGCAGACACCTCCATCCCATCTCTTTCTGCATGCAGACACCTCCATCCCATCTCTTTCTGCAAGAAGACACCTCCATCCCATCTCTTTCTGCAAGAAGACACCTCCATCCCATCTCTTTCTGCATGCAGACACCCTCATCCCATCTCTTTCTTAATGCAGACACCCTCATCCCATCTCTTTCTGCACGCAGACTTCCCCATCCCATCTCTTTCTGCATGCATACACCCCCATCTCATCACCTTCTGCATGCAGGTACCCTCATCCTATCTCTTTCTGCATGCATACATCCCCATCCCATCTCTTTCTGCATGCAGACACCTCCATCCCATCTCTTTCTGCATGCATACACCCCCATCTCATCTCCTTCTGCATGCAGGTACCCTCATCTCATCTCTTTCTGCATGCATACATCCCCATCCCATCTCTTTCTGCATGCAGACACCTCCATCCCATCTCTTTCTGCATGCAGACACCTCCATCCCATCTCTTTCTGCATGCAGACACCCTCATCCTATCTCTTTATGCCTGCAGACACCTCCATCCCATCTCTTTACATTAAAGCCTCAAAAAGGAAACAGTTTGCACATGCTATTTTCTGTTGCTGGTCACCATAGCACAGCAATTCTTCTTGTTAAGCTGAAGACACTGAACATCTACATCACAGAGACTCTTCCACTCTCCTCATCTCCCCCCACCTAAAGGACTCTGTGCACAATATCTGCACACTTAAAGGGGAACTCTACTCAGAGATTAAGTATTTCATTTCTTGTAACTTATTGTCCCACAAAGTTTGTTGGACCCATGGCATCAGGATTTGAAGAGAGCAGTCTGTCATAAAAGGGCATCCTCTTCCCTTTTATACCTGGGGTCATAGGTTATCCTCTTCCCTTTTATACCTGGGGTCATAGGTCATTCTCTTCCCTTTTATACCTGAGGTCATAGGTGACCCTGTTCAATTTTATACCTGGGTCATAGGTCAGTCTCTTCCCTTCTATACATGAGAGCATAGGTCATCCTGTTCCCTTTTATACCTGGGGGTCATAGGTAATTTTCTTCCCTTTTATACCTGGATTATAGGTCATTCTTTTCCCTTTTATACCTGGGGTTATATCTTCCGTTTTATACCTGGGGTCATAGGTCATTCTCTTCCCTTTTATAGCTGGGGTCATAGATCACTCTCTTCCATTTTATACCTGGGGTCATAGGTCATTCTTTTCCCTTTTTATACCTGGAGTCATAGGTCACTCTCTTCCCTTTTATACCCGGGTCATAGGTCATTTTCTTCCCTTTTATACCTCGGTCATAGGTCATTCTTTTCCCTTTTATACCTGGGGTCATAGGTCATTTTCTTCCCTTTTATACCTCGGTCATAGGTCATTCTTTTCCCTTTTATACCTGGGGTCATAGGTCATTCTCTTCCCTTTTATACCTGGGGTCATAGATCACTCTCTTCACTTTTATACCTGGGGTCATAGGTCATTCTTTTCCCTTTTATACCTGAGGTCATAGGTCATTCTCATATCTTTTATACCTGGGGTCATAGGTCACTCTCTTCCCTTTTATACCTGGGGTCATAGGTTACTCTCTTCCCTTTTATACCTGGGGTCATAGGTCATTCTTTTCCCTTTTATACCTGAGGTTATAGGTCATTCTCATATCTTTTATACCTGGGGTCATAGGTCACTCTCTTCCCTTTTATACCTGGGGTCATAGGTCATTCTCTTCCCTTTTATACCTGGGGTCATAGATCACTCTCTTCCCTTTTATACCTGGGGTCATAGGTCATTCTTTTCCCTTTTATACCTGAGGTCATAGGTCATTCTCATATCTTTTATACCTGGGGTCATAGGTCACTCTCTTCCCTTTTATACCTGGGGTCATAGGTCATTCTCTTCCCTTTTATACCTGGGTCATAGGTCATTCTTTTCCCTTTTATACCTGGGGTCATATCTTACCTTTTATACCTGGGGTCATAGGTCACTCTCTTCCCTTTTATACCCAGGGTCATAGGTCATTTTCTTCCCTTTTATACCTGGGTCATAGGTCATTCTTTTCCCTTTTATACCTGGGGTCATATCTTACCTTTTATACCTGGGGTCATATCTTACCTTTTATACCTGGGGTCATAGATCACTCTCTTCCCTTTTATACCTAGGGTCACAGGTCATTCTTTTCCCTTTTACACCCGGGGTCATAGGTCATTTTCTTCCCTTTTATACCTGGGTCATAGGTCATTCTTTTCCCTTTTATACCTGGGGTCATATCTTACCTTTTATACCTGGGGTCATAGATCACTCTCTTCCCTTTTATACCCAGGGTCATAGGTCATTCATTTCCCTTCTATACCTGGGGTCAAAGGTCACTCTCTTCCCTTTTATACCCGGGGTCATAGGTCATTCATTTCCCTTCTATACCTGGGGGTCATAGGTTCTTTCAGGAACTACAGGGTACTACTGTTTTACTTATTGTGATTTTCTTTGCATATTTACTAGGAGTACGAGTCTAACACTGAGGGATATCTGCCTAAGTCATTTTTCTTCTTATCTGCTTCAAGAATCTGAAGTAAAATACTTTGCTACAGTCTGGTGTCTCTGATTGCATTATCACTTCAAAATATATGTGAAACCAGGGTGTCAGAGGTGTCGGGGTGTCAGAGGTGTCGGGGTGTCAGAAGTTTCGGGGTGTCAGAGGTGTCGGGGTGTCAGAAGTGTCGGGGTGTCAGAGGTGTCGGGGTGTCAGAGGTGTCGGGGTGTCAGAGGTGTTGGGGTGTCAGAAGTGTCGGGGTGTCAGAGGTGTCGGGGTGTCAGAGGTGTCGGGGTGTCAGAAGTGTCGGGGTGTCAGAGGT
The DNA here is from genome assembly GCF_042186555.1 of Aquarana catesbeiana. Taxonomy (NCBI): domain Eukaryota; kingdom Metazoa; phylum Chordata; class Amphibia; order Anura; family Ranidae; genus Aquarana; species Aquarana catesbeiana. The sequence goes on along the minus strand of NC_133325.1, from coordinate 10,008,729 downwards.
GTCGGGGTGTCAGAGGTGTCGTGGTGTCAGAGGTGTCGGGGTGTCAGAGGTGTCGGGGTGTCAGAGGTGTCGGGGTGTCAGAGGTGTCGGGGTGTCAGAGGTGTCGGGGTGTCAGAGGTGTCGGGGTGTCAGAGGTGTCGGGGTGTCAGAAGTGTTGGGGTGTCAGAGGTGTCGTGGTGTCAGAGGTGTCGGGGTGTCAGAGGTGTCGGGGTGTCAGAAGTGTCGGGGTGTCAGAGGTGTCGGGGTGTCAGAGGTGTCGTGGTGTCAGAGGTGTCGGGGTGTCAGAGGTGTCGGGGTGTCAGAAGTGTCGGGGTGTCAGAGGTGTCGGGGTGTCAGAGGTGTCGGGGTGTCAGAAGTGTTGGGGTGTCAGAGGTGTCGTGGTGTCAGAGGTGTCGGGGTGTCAGAGGTGTCGGGGTGTCAGAAGTGTCGGGGTGTCAGAGGTGTCGGGGTGTCAGAGGTGTCGGGGTGTCAGAGGTGTCGGGGTGTCAGAAGTGTCGGGGTGTCAGAGGTGTCGGGTTGTCAGAGGTGTCGGGGTGTCAGAGGTGTCGGGAGGCTTGCAAGGTCAGGGCAACCTTTGGGATTGGGTCAGTCATCTTTCTGCAGCCCTCTCACAGGGGTGGTGCTACACAGGTATGGACTCCACCAGCCCTCTGAAGGTATGATGTGGTATCTGGCAACCAGCTGTCAGTAGCAGATCCTATAAGTCCTGTAATGTTTTGCCAGAACATCCCACATGCTCCATTGGACTGAGATCTGGAGAATTAGGAGGCCAAATCAACCCCTCAAACTCGTTGTTGTGTTCCACAAACCATTCTTGGATTCATCAGACCAGGCCACCTTCTTCTGTGCTCCAGTTCTGTTGCTCATCTGACCATTGTAGGCTCTTATGGCTGTGGACACGGGTCAGTATGGGCACCCTGACTGGTCTCTGGCTACACAGCCCCATACTCAACAAACTGCGATGATTATCAACTTCAGGCACAACATGTTCACTTGCTGCCTAATATACACTATAGTGTCAAAAGTATTGGGACGCCTGCCCTCACACACACATGAACTTTAATGACATCCCAGTCTTAGTCCGGAGGGTTCAATATTGAGTTGGCTCCGCCCTTTGCAGCTATAACAGCTTCACCTCTTCTGGGAAGGCCGTCCACAAGGTTTAGGAGTGTGTCTATGGGAATGTTTGACCATTCTTCCAGAAGAGCATTTGTGAGATCAGGCAGTCTCCACTCTCCACAATTCTTCTAAAAGGCATTCTATCGGTTTGAGGTCAGGACTCCGTGCAGGCCAGTCAAGTTCCTGAACCCCAAACTCGCTCATCCATGTCTTTATGGACCTTGCTTTGTGCACTGGTCCAAACCATTTGGTGGAGGGGGGATTATGATCTGGGGGTTGTTTTTCAGGGGTTGGGCTTGGCTTCTTAGTTCCAGTGAAGGGAACTCTTAAGGCGTCAGCATACCAAGACATTTTGGACAATTTAATTCTCAAAACTTTGTGGGAACAATTTGGGGACGGCCCCTTCCTGTTCCAACATGACTGCCCACCAGTGCACAAAGCAAGGTCCATAAAGACATGGATGAGCGAGTTTGGTGTGATCAAACTTGACTGACCTGCACAGAGTCCTGACCTCAACCCTGACCTCAACACCTTTGGTATGAATTAGAGCGGAGACTGCGAGCCAGGCCTTCTCATCCAATATCAGTGCCTGACCTCACAAATGTTCTTCTGGAAGAATGGTCAAACATTCCCATAGACACCCTCCTAAACCTTGTGGACGGCCTTCACAGAAGAGTTGAAGCTGTTATAGCCGCAAAGGGCGGAGCCAACTCAATCTTGAACCCTCCGGACTAAGACTGGGATGCCATTTACACCCGCTTACAACCTATCCGATTCACTAAAAACAGACGACGGGGATCATTCCCTTCTGGCTACCAGATTGGTCCATTCACATCTGACTGCCCATAGAAGAGTGTAGGCTGTGTCTGTGTCTGCACTGCAATGGTGGAGCGGACATGGACCAGCCATCTACCTGCTCATTGGAGATCAGTGGATAGATCCCCCCCCTGAACAAGCAGGTGCCTAGCAGAGCCCACCTCGTGTGACATGGGCCTCACTTGTCCTGTTTTAAATGACACCAAGGGGTGTGTTTATAATGAATTAAAATTAAATATTCAGTTTACCCCCCCAAAAAATGAAGACATGAAGCATTTCTGTACATACCTGTGCACAGGTGAGGTGTGGCAATATTCAGTGTCCCCCTATCCCCCCCCCCAAGAATTGAGCATTAAAGGATCCCTTTGTGTACCTGTGTGCAGGTGAGGTGTAATAACGTCTAGTTCCACCCCTCCTCAGAATTGAGACATGAATGATCCCTGTATGTACCTGTGTACAGGTGAGGTGTGAGGGCTCTGTACATACCTGTGTACAGGTGAGGTGTGATGTCTCTGTATGTACCTGTGTACAGGTGAGGTGTCATGTCTCTGTATGTACCTGTGTACAAGTGAGGTGTGATGTCTCTCTATGTACCTGTGTACAGGTGAGGTGTGATGTCTCTGTATGTACCTGTGTATAGGTGAGGTGTGATGTCTCTCTATGTACCTGTGTACAGGTGAGGTGGGATGTCTCTGTATGTACCTGTGTACAGGTGAGGTGTCATGTCTCTGTATGTACCTGTGTACAGGTGAGGTGTCATGTCTCTGTATGTACCTGTGTACAGGTGAGGTGTCATGTCTCTGTATGTACCTGTGTACAGGTGAGGTGTGATGTCTCTGTATGTACCTGTGTACAGGTGAGGTGGGATGTCTCTGTATGTACCTGTGTACAGGTGAGGTGTCATGTCTCTGTATGTACCTGTGTACAGGTGAGGTGTCATGTCTCTGTATGTACCTGTGTACAGGTGAGGTGTCATGTCTCTGTATGTACCTGTGTACAGGTGAGGTGTGATGTCTCTCTATGTACCTGTGTACAGGTGAGGTGTGATGTCTCTGTATGTACCTGTGTACAGGTGAGGTGGGATGTCTCTGTATGTACCTGTGTACAGGTGAGGTGTCATGTCTCTGTATGTACCTGTGTACAGGTGAGGTGTGATGTCTCTCTATGTACCTGTGTACAGGTGAGGTGTGATGTCTCTGTACATACCTGTGTACAGGTGAGATGTGATGTCTTTGTATGTACCTGTGTACAGGTGAGATGTGATGTCTCTGTATGTACCTGTGTACAGGTGAGGTGTGATGTCTCTGTATGTATCTGTGTACAGGTGAGGTGTGATGTCTCTCTATGTACCTGTGTACAGGTGAGGTGTGATGTCTCTGTATGTACCTGTGTACAGGTGAGGTGTCATGTCTCTGTATGTACCTGTGTACAGGTGAGGTGTGATGTCTCTGTACATACCTGTGTACAGGTGAGGTGTGATGTCTCTCTATGTACCTGTGTACAGGTGAGGTGTCATGTCTCTCTATGTACCTGTGTACAGGTGAGGTGTGATGTCTCTGTATGTACCTGTGTACAGGTGAGGTGTGATGTCTCCGTATGTACCTGTGTACAGGTGAGATGTGATGTCTCTGTATGTACCTGTGTACAGGTGAGATGTGATGTCTCTGTACGTACCTGTGTACAGGTGAGGTGTGATGTCTCTGTACATACCTGTGTACATATGAGGTGTGAGGGCTCTGTATGTACCTGTGTACAGGTGAGGTGTGATGTCTCTGTACATACCTGTGTACAGGTGAGGTGTGATGTCTCTGTACATACCTGTGTACAGGTGAGGTGTGATGTCTCTGTACATACCTGTGTACAGGTGAGGTGTGATGTCTCTGTACATACCTGTGTACAGGTGAGGTGTGATGTCTCTGTACATACCTGTGTATAGGTGAAGTGTGATGTCTCTGTACATACCTGTGTATAGGTGAGGTGTGATGTCTCTGTACATACCTGTGTATAGGTGAGGTGTGAGGGCTCCATCCCTCTGCTCTGTGTCTCTTGATATATCTCTATTTATCCATCACTGACACCCCATGGGAATAATTCTTATACCTGCCCATATCTAACAGCCCCGACCTTATTACTCTCAGAGCAGCTGAAAAATGTTATCCCCCGGGATAAATAATACAATAAAAAATAAAAACCGGCACTATCAAATTCTAATACCCAAATATCAATTTCTTCCAAAAAATGTGGCATTATAATTACCACTAGTAAAAAGCAGAAATCCAAAAAATAAAATAAAAAACATCTTATTTCTAAGATGGTAGGAAGATGAGGTTAAACCCCCCCCCCAGACCCCTCTGTTCCCAGCTCTCCCTCCCTAGTCACAATCCTTTACCATCCAGCCCTCAGCTTGTCGCCTCAAATAAAAGGAAACAATCGTTATAGTAGTTGTAGCATTTAAGATACTTTTATTAAAATGTTTAAATTATAAAACATAGAAAAACACCCTGATGCTTCGGGGCTCCCCTCAGTGTCTCAGATCACATCTGCCTCAATGCACAAGGACTTCCTCAGGATTCGTGTAAAATCCTTGCGATGAAACGCGTCAAGATGGATGTGACCTCAAACTAGGTTATAATTATTGATCATGGAATTTTTGTATTCTTTATGTGATGGGTTAAAACATTAAAATTCATTTTGTTTCCATTTGTTTATTCGTTTTCTAACGAATTCCACATTTTTTAGAAAGATTTGACTTTGAGTCGGTCAAAAAAGTATTCAATTTTTTTTTTTTTAAATAAAAGGCTTGTCAAACACTGCACCTGATCTGCATGCTTTGGCCAATCACAGCGCGCTCTGCTGTGAGAGCCATAATTGGTCAAAGGCACCCTGCCTTTGGCCAATCATGGCTCAGGGGGACTAAGAAAATGCCCCACACTATATAATTTTGCTTCCAATGGTGGCCATGTGTAGTGTTGGCGAGGCTGGAGAGAGAGATTGAGCTAAATTAGGCTGGTTATTTAGTGCAGGCAGTGTATATATAAGTGTGCCCGGAAGGCCACCAAGGAGAGGCAGACACTCACAGGCCAATAAAAGAGGGCAAGCAGGCTCTGTGTCTACAGTGAACAATGGTGGTCGTGGACATGGTGCATCCTCTGCAGGTGGCCGTGGGGCACCCTTTTTTCTGCTGCTGGCCGTGTTATTGAGCCACAACATGCAGAAGAGTTTGTGGAGTGGATAACTAAGACATCCTCCTCATCCTCTGTCACCCAGGCTCAGAGTAGTTAGCCTTCCAACGCAGCTGTCAAAGCAACCTATTCCACCGGCTCCTTGTCCACAGTTACTCCTTCAGTAGCCCCACCATCGTGCATGGAGGAGTCCCCCGAACTATTCGACCAAAGGGCCTGCTATGGACTGGGTGGGAACCCACACTGGTTTTTTCAATGATTTTTTATGTATATTGTCGGGATCCAACAATACATTACAGCCACGAGCAATTTTAAATTACATTTTTTCCTTTAGAAATGTCATTTTGCTGTGGCACTGTTACAAACATGGGAAAGATGCGCTACTTTACAGGCAAACTAAGGGGACCCCCCAGGCATGATATTTAAAGGAATATTTCATTTTTATTGTTTCACTTTAAGCATTATTAAAATCACTGCTCCTGAAAAATCTGCCATTTTAAAAAGTTTTTTTTACATTGATACATGTCCACTGGGGCAGGACCCGGGTCCCCAAAGACTTTTTATGGCAATAACTTTGCATATAAGCCTTTAAAATGAACACTTTGGATTTTTCACGTTCATGTCCCATAGACATAATGGAGTTTGCATGTTCTGGCGCGAACCGAACCGAGAGGTGTTCGGCTCATCCCTAAACCTCAGTTATGGGTGATGGAGGAGCTTAGTTATGGGAGATGGAGGACCTCAGTTATAGGGGATAGAGGACCTCAGTTATGGGGAATGGAGAGCCTCATTTTTGGGGGATGGTGAACCTTAGGTATAGGGGATAGAGAACCTCAGTTTTGAGAGCTAGAAAATGTCAGTTATAGGGAATGGAGGAGCTCATTTATGGGGGATGGAGGACCTCATCTATGGGGGATGGAGAACCTCAGATATGGGGTTGGAGAATCTCAGTTGTGGAGGCTGGAAGACCTCAGTTATAGGGGAGGGAGAACTTCAGTTATGGGGGATAGAGGACCTCAGTTATGGGGGCTGGAGGTCATCAGTCACGGGGGGATGGAGGACCTCAATTTTGGGGGCTGGAAAACCTCAGTTATAGGGAATAGATGACCTTGGTCATGGAGGATAAAGAACCTCAGTTATGAAGGACAGAGAACCTTAATTATGGGGGATGGAGGACCTCATTAATGGGTGATGAAGAACCTCACTTATGGGGGATGGAGAACCTCAATTATGGGAGATGGAGGACCTTAGTTATGGGGGATAGAGACCCTCAGTTTTGGGGGCTGGAAAACCTCAGTTATAGGGGATAGACAACCTTGGTCATGGAGGATAAAGGACCTCAGTTAATGGGGACAGAGAACCTTAATTATGGGGGATGGAGGACCTCAGTTATGGGTGATGGAAAACTTCACTTATGTGTGATGGAGAACCTCAATTATGGGAGATAGAGGACCTCAGTTATGGGGGATAGGGAACCTCAGTTATGGGGGATGGAGAACCTCAATTATGGGGGATGGAGGACATCAGTTATGGGTGATGGAGAACCTCACTTATGGGGGGCGGAGAACCTCAATTATGGGAGATGGAGGACCTCAGTTATGGGGGATAGAGAACCTCAGTTTTAGGGGCTGGAAAACCTCAGTTATAGGGGATAGATGACCTTGGTCATGGAGGATAAAGGACCTCAGTTATGAGGGATGGAGAACCTCAATTATGGGGGATGAAGGACACCAGTTATGGGGGATGGAGAACCTCAGTTATGCGGGATGGAGAACCTCAATAATGTGGGATGGAGGACCCAAGTTATGGGGTATGGAGAACTCCAGTTATAGAGGATGGAGGGGCTCAGTTATGGGGGATTTGGGACCTCGGTTATAGGGGATGGAGGACCTCAGTTATGGGGGATGGAGAACCTCAATTATGTGGGATGGAGGACCCCAGTTATGGGGTATGGAGAACTCCAGTTATAGAGGGTGGAGGAGCTCAGTTATAGGGGATTAGGGACCTCAGTTATAGGGGATGGAGGACCTCAGTTATGGGGGATGGAGAACCTCAGTTTTGGGCATGGAGGACCTCAGTTTTGAGAGATGGAGAACCTCAGTTTTGAGGGATGGAGAACCTCAATTATGTGGGATGGAGGATCCCAGTTATGGGGTATGGAGAACTCCAGTTATAGAGGATGGAGGAGCTCAGTTATGGGGGATTAGGGACCTCAGTTATAGGAGATGGAGGACCTCAGTTATGGGGGGATGGAGAACTTCAGTTTTGGGCATGGAGGACCTCAGTTTTGAGGGATGGAGATCCTCAGTTTTGAGGGATGGAGAACCTCAGTTATGTGGAATGGAGAACCTCAATTATGTGGGATGGAGGACCCCAGTTATGGGGTATGGAGAACTCCAGTTATAGATGATGGAGGAGCTCAGTTATGGGGTATTAGGGACCTCAGTTATAGGAGATGGAGGACCTCAGTTATGGGGGGATGGAGAACTTCAGTTTTGGGCATGGAGGACCTCAGTTTTGGCATGGAGGACCTCAGTTTTGAGGGATGGAGATCCTCAGTTTTGAGGGATGGAGAACCTCAGTTATGTAGAATGGAGAACCTCAATTATGTGGGATGGAGGACCCCAGTTATGGGGTATGGAGAACTCCAGTTATAGATGATGGAGGAGCTCAGTTATGGGGTATTAGGGACCTCAGTTATAGGGTATGGAGGACCTCAGTTATGAGAGTTGGGGAACCTCAGTTATGAGGGATGGGGGACGTCAGTTATGTGGAACGACTTCAAAGATTAAATGTATTCTCCCTGGAGAAGAAACGCTTATCCTTGAATGGTGACTATATATCAGTTCTCTCTCTGCAACATTGTATCCATTCTGTATATCAGATCACTCTCTGCAGTATCTGATCGATTACACTGTCAGTGGTGAGGACCTGAATCTCCATACAATTTGTACACAGCGGTCTCCCTCATATTATTTCCTTTTCTGCTCAAATGTTTTTAGTCCATAGAGATAGATTATTTCCCCATTGATTGAGTGTTTTTAGCACCAAGAATCGAATGTTAGGTAATTGTTTCTCTTTTTCAGCCACTCTTAAAAAGTATGCAAAAACGTGGGGCATCACAGTTTGAATTGTAAAAAACATAAATGTTACTTACCAATAGGAAACGAGAGGGCTCTGACCGGAAGTAGTAAACAAAGGAGGGTATGCCACATCCCATAGTAGAGAAAAAGAACAGAGGGTTCCCCTTGGGTGGGATTTTGAGGGCATTACCATGAATAATACATCATAAGTAAAAAAGGTAATTTTATTACAAAGTACAAAAAAAATGACAAAAAATACACCATAAAAAATTATTAAATCAAACACAAATGATACATACAAACAATTGCATCAAGGGCAACATGTATGAAATAGAGAATACCACAACATGGCAAAAAGAACAGACCAATGGTATGGAATGGAGTAAGTCTCACTAAACCGACACGTTTCGGAAAGTCCTTCATCAAGGTTTGACAAGTGAGAATTATCATCCAATGCAAATGTTATAGAGGTATCCAAGACATACAATCAGCTCTGCTGCGGTCTCTCAGGCCGTGTGCACATAGCGAAAATCCAATTGTGGGTAGGTGAAATACTATAGGTGATTCATATAAGGAGTGCAATCCCCATAGGTGCTGAAAAACGCCACGTCTAAGAATTTGGCGCGGCGCCTGTGCGTGGGCTGGGGTCCAAAAGGATCTTCGGACCTGGGAACTAGAACCAAAGATGACACCTACAAGTTGTAACGTAGGGGAGGGGAGGAGGGCTCACAAAACACCATGCTGGCAGCCAAACAGCTGACACTAAAGAGGAGACTTTAGCAGCCAAGAGCACAGCGTGAGTGCATCATCCTCCTCCGATCACAAACAACGTGGGGCACCACAGTTTGAATTGTAAAAAACATAAATGTTACTTACCAATAGGAAAGGGGAGCCTGGGAAGATGCACGCAAAAATGTACGCCACTGCCTTGATAAAATTAACTGCACATCAAAAGCCCCCCTTCATATAAGAAGCTCCACTTCATATCAGAAGCCCCCCTTCACATCAGAAGCCCCCCTTCATATCAGAAGCCCCCCTTCATATCAGAGGTCCCCCTTCATATAAGAAGCCCCCCTTCATATCAGAAGCCCCCCTTCATATCAGAAGCCCCCCCTCATATTAGAGGTCCCCCTTCATATAAGAAGCCCCCCTTCATATCAGAAGCCCCTTTTATATAAGAAGCCTCCCTTCATATCAGAAGCCCCCCTTCACATCAGAAGCCCCCTTCATATCAGAAGCCCCCCTTTATATCAGAGGTCCCCCTTCATTTAAGAAGCCCCCCTTCATATCAGAAGCCCCCTTCACATCAGAAGCCCCCTTCATATAAGAAGCCTCCCTTCATATCAAAAGCCCCCCTTCACATCAGACGCCCTCCTTCATATAAGAAGCCCCCCTTCATATCAGAGGTCCCCCTTTATATAAGAAGCCCCCCTTCATATCAGAAGCCCCCTTCATATAAGAAGCCTCCCTTCATATCAAAAGCCCCCCTTCACATCAGAAGCCCTCCTTCATATCAGAAGCCCTCCTTCATATCAGAAGCCCCCCTTCATATCAGAGATCCCCTTCATATAAGAAGCCCCCCTTCATATCAGAAGCCCCCCTTCATATAAGAAGCCTCCCTTCATATCAGAAGCCCCCTTTCACATCAGAAGCCCCCTTCATATAAGAAGCCTCCCTTCATATCAGAAGCCCCCCTTCACATCAGAAGCCCCTTCATATAAGAAGCCCCCCTTCACATCAGAAGCCCCCCTTCACATCAGAAGCCCCCCTTCATATCAGAGGTCCCCCTTCATATCAGAAGCCCCCTTCATATAAGAAGCCTCCCTTCACATCAGAAGCCCCCCTTCACATCAGAAGCCCCCCTTCATTTCAGAAGCCCCCCTTCACATCAGAAGTCCCCCTTCTTATAAGAAGCCCCCTTCATATCAGAAGTCCCCTCATCACATCAGAGTCTGCCCTATACATCAAACCCCTTATACATGAAAGCCCCCCATAACATTTACATCAGAGGTCCCCTATACATGACAGAGTTTCTTCATTGCCATAATGCCCCCTCAATTACACATCCCCTTATTCACATCAGAGCCCCACCTTTTTTAGCTCCAACACTTGGCAGTGAGGTATTGGAGGTCTAGGGGGGGTCGGTGGACTTTCTTCCGCTCCTGAATGCTGGGGGTGGTCCTACATGCCACCTGCCCTAGATCAGCGTCATTTCACGGCAAGCTTTCCGCCATCGCTATTGATAAGAAAACCATAAATTTCTGATATTATTATAGAATAATAAATATTATAGACCATAACAAGGCTGATGTTTTATTGTGAAGGTTTGTCATGGCGACTTGCACTGAAACGTTCCGTAGTGTTGGGAACCACCTCAATGTTGTGTAAATTCATCGCTTTATCAATCTACGTCCTCAATGCTTATTGAAAAGAAGAAGATAAATTGATTTAACCACCTCCAGAAGGTTTTACCCCCCCTCATGACCAGGCCATGTTTTGCTATTCAGCAATGCTCTAGTTTGACTGGTAACTGCGCGGTCATGTGACACTGTACACAAATAAAATGTATATCATTTTATTCACATAAATAGAGCTTAGTTTTGGTGCTATTTGATCACCTCTGGGGTTTTTATTTTTTGCAAAATAAACGAAAATCACCAATTTTTTAAATTTTTTTAACTTTTTGCTATAAAACATATCCATCTAAAAAAATAATTTGGTCAAAATGTATTCTGCTACATGTCTTTTATTAAAATCACAATAAGTCTATATTAATAGGTTTGCGTCTACAAAGATGGGATATATACTGTATACTGGAGTTTTTATTTATTTCATTTTTTATTCTAGTGATGGCGGTGATCAGCTTATATTGGGACTGCGATAGTTCGGCGGGCAATCTAAAACGAACCGACGTTGGATGGGAACTAACGAACTGCCACTGACATCACCAGTGACACTAATACAGTGATGAGTGATAATAATATGCACTGTCACTGTACTAAGGACACTGGCAGGGAAGGCCTTATCCTCTAGGATGATCAAGGGGGTTATATGTGTGATGTGTGCTGCTTTTTACTAAAGATCTCTTTGTTTTTTATCCCTGATTTGCAGAGACAGGAAACAGAGAAATCGTTGTTTCCTATGTACTGAGCTCTGTGTTGATTGTCAACACAGAGCTCTGGGCTGTGATTGGACACAGCCGATCAGCAGGTCCCGACCATGAATCATTGACTAGGACTTGCTGACGGACTCCAGCTTTATACAATCACATTAGGTGTCAGCGGGGGGACTCCAAACCTGAAATAGGCTGACATACGGGTACATCACTTTGCCTGTGCGGCCCGCCCATCCGCAGTACATTGAAGGTGGGGGGTCCACAAGCAGTTAAAAAACCAGTACAGCCTCAGAACCTCTGTGAAGTCTGTACTCTGTGACGTCACATAATGTCACGTCACACACGCCTTACACCACCTGATACTTTCCTTATCACCATAGAAACAAAGCTGAGTGCTGGCCCTAGATCATTATTAGTTCTTATGGTGCTGTCTGCCCCCACCCTAATCCTAACCCCCTGACCTTAGCCCTAACCTTATCCCCCTAACCCTAATCCTAACCCCCTAACCCTAACCCCCTAACCCTAATCCTAACACCCTAATCCTAATCCTAACCCCCTGACCTTAACCCTAACCCCCTAATCCTAACACCCTAACCCCCTAACCCTAATCCTAATCCTAACCCCCTGACCTTAGCCCTAACCTTATCCCCCTAACCCTAACCCTAACCCCCTAACCCTAACCCCCTAACCCTAACCCCCTAACCCTAATCCTAACACCCTAATCCTAACCCCCTGACCTTAACCCTAACCCCCTAATCCTAACCCCCTAACCCTAACCCCTAACCCTAATCCTAACACCCTAATCCTAATCCTAACCCCCTGACCTTAACCCTAACCCCCTAATCCTAACACCCTAACCCCCTAACCCTAATCCTAACCCCCTGACCTTAGCCCTAACCTTATCCCCCTAACCCTAACCCTAATCCTAACCCCCTAACCCTAATCCTAACACCTTAACCCCCTAATCCTAACCCCCTGACCTTGACTCTAACCCCCTAACCCTAATCCTAACCCCCTGACTTTAGCCCTAACCTTATCCCCCTAACCCTAACCCTAATTTTAACCCCCTGACCCAAACCCCCTAACCCTAATCCTAACACCCTAACCCCCTAACCCCCTAATCCTAACCCCTAACCCTAATCCTAACACCCTAACCCCCTAACTCTAATCCTAATCCTAACCCCCTGACCTTAACCCTAACCCCCTAATCCTAACCCCCTGACCTTGACTCTAACCCCCTAACCCAAACCCTAACCCCCTAACCCTAATCCTAACACCCTAACCCACTAATCCTAACCCTAATCCTAGCCCCCTGGCCTTAACCCTAATCCTAACCCCCTGACCTTAACCCTAACCCTACCCCCTAACTCTAATCCTAACACCCTAACCCACTAATCCTAACCCTAATCCTAACCCCCTGACCTTAACCTTAACCCCCAATGCTAAATCTAACCCCTGATCTTAACCCTAACCCTACCCCCTAACCCTAATCCTAACCCCCTAATCCTAACCTTAATCCTAACCCCCTGGCCTTAACCCTAATCTTAACCCCTGACCTTAACCCTAAACCTATCCCCCTAACCCTAACCCTAACCCCCAATCCTAAATCTAACCCCTGATCTTAACCCTAATCCTAACCCCCTAATCCTAATTCTAATCCTAACCCCCTGACCTTAACCCTAACCTTATCCCCCTAACCCTAACCCTAACCCCCAATCCTAAATCTAACCCCTGATCTTAACCCTAACAATACCCCCTAACCCTAATCCTAACCCCCTAATCCTAACCCTAATCCTAACCCCCTAGTCCTAACTATAATCCTGACCCCCTGACCTTAACCCTAAACCTATCCCCCTATCCCTAATCCTAACCCCCTAATCCTAATTCTAATGCTAACCCCCTGACCTTAACCCTAACCCCCATCCTAAATCTAACCCCTGATCTTAACCCTAACCCTACCCCCAACCCTAATCCTAACCCCCTGACCTTAAACCTAAGCTCTAAACCCTTACCCTCTAACCCTAATCCTAACCCCCAACCCCCTAACGCTAACCCTATTCCTAACCCCCTGACCTTAACCCTAACCCTATCTCCCTAACCCTAATCCTAATCCTCACCCCCTGACCTTAACCCTAACCCCCAAACCACAACCCCCTAACCCTAATCCTAATCCTAACCCCCTGACCTTAACCATAACCCCCTAACCCTAATCCTAACCCCCTAACCCTAACCCTAATCCTAACCCCCTAATCCTAGCCCCCTGACCTTAACCCTAAGCCCCTAACCCCCTAACCCTAATCCTAACCCCCTACCCTAACACCCTAATCCTAACCCCCCGACCTTAACCCTAACCCTACCCCCTAACCCTAATCCTAACCCCCTACCCTAAACCTAATCCTAACCCCCGTAACCCTAATCCTAACCCCCTGACCTTAACCCTAAGCCCCTAACCCCCTAACCCTAATCCTAACCCCCTAACACCCTAAGCCTAACCCCCTGACCTTAACCCTAACCCTATCCCCCTAACCCTAATCCTAAAACACCTAACCCCCTAACCCTAACCCCCTAATCCTAAATCTAATCCTAACCCCCTGACCTTAACCCTAACCCTACCCCCTAACCCTAATCCTAACCTCCTGACCTTAACCCTAAGACCTTAACCCCTAACAATAATCCTAACACCCTAACACCCTAATCCTACCCCCTAACCCTAACACCCTAATCCTAACCCCCTAACCCCCTAACCCTACTCCTCACGCCCTAACCCTAATCATAACCCCCTAACTCTAATCCTAACCCCCTATCCCTAACTCCATAACCCCCTAGCCCTAACTCATGATGCTGATGTAAGGCAATTGGGTCCTGGGCTTGTAGGATCCAGGAGTGGTTTTTAGATACTTTATGTTTTAATAAATCTTGTTTTTTGTTTCTTTATTAGAAAGGTTAGGAGCACAATTGGTCATCTCATATATACATTAATATACATATCCATGATTTATCATATAGTTACATTGGGTCCTTCACAACCATCAATGTCTTGATTAATATCCAACAATCCCATCATCAGAGTGAAAATGTACAACACAAAGTATTGTCAGCCAGCAATTGGTGCAATTATGTTTTAAACTAGAGAAGGTTATGAGGAACGGTCAGGGGGGGGGGGGGGGGTATGGGGAGATGAGTGCCTTACATTATACAATTATCTTGTACAATTTTCCTTAAGATTGTGATTCCAGATCTTATCAGTGGGTGAAGGATAAACCTCATTAATCTACCAGGCACCCATCAAAGTCTGTTGGTTGGAAAGGTGAGATCCATGGGGTCCAGGTTTTTATTTTTTTTTTTTTATTTTGGCCATTGAGTCTGTTAGATTTAATGTCAACTTTTTGTTGGAAAATGTATTGTGAAGTTTGCTTTTGACTTCGGTGATCAGAAGAGAAGCCAGGCTTGTTAGCTTAGAGGTCTAAATTGGTGCTTTATGAGGCCGGCTGGATTAAGGTTGAGTAGGGCTTCACCTTGGGTGCGTGGAGATAGAGGTACCTCACAATATAGCCAAAACGTCATAGACCTGCTTACACAGGGATTGTTCTTTTGGGCAGGTCATGTGTGTAAATAGGTTAACCGGGTCAGGGCAGCCACAGAAATTATTTCCCTTGCAGCCTTGAGTGAAATGGGCTAGTCGGGTGGGAACCAAGTGTAGCCACCCAGCCAAGAGCGGGAGTGTCTATTTATATTTAGTGGTGCTAGGCTATGGTCAGCTTAGCTGAACTGGTAGCTTAGATTTCTTAGCCCTGGCTATTGCCAGTTTCTGTCTGCTGCCAGTAGGTGTCCCTGGTACCCTTGGTATTATTATGAGAGACCACACCAAGCAGAACAATGAATATTTATCTCTCCCTGGTCAGCCTCAAGGAGGTTTATTGCCCATGGTGCATGTTGAAAGAAGGTGTGAATATTCAGGGAGTGAACTTTGGAAGTCAGTTCTCCCTAAGCCTAGGGTGGATGTGTTTAGTTGTTGAAGCCTCTTTGGTGAGAGAGACCATGTGGCTGGGCAAAGGCCTGGGTTTGAGGCCTAGCTTGTGTAACCTGGAGATTGAGGAGCCATGGAGGGCCTCCAGATGTCTTGAGTGGCCTGAGAAGCTTGGATCGGAAGCTTGGACCTCACTAGAGTATGGTGCCTTTCCTGCAGGGTGCTGGAAGCTGAACCGACAAGCACTTTGCAGTCAGGAGCTATAGTCACAAAGTGCCAGGTCCGCTTAACGGTTCTCCATCTGTAAAGACTGTAAGTACTTTTATTCCTCTTTTCTGGAGTCTTTAACTCCATGGGAACCCTTATACTCTATCCATGGAGTATTGGGCATGGGTCAATAAATTCCTATTGTTTGGCATCTAAAAGTGACTGGTGCCCATCTGTACACATTGCTCCATCATTGCTGAGGATTACACTCAGAGGTGAAGTGCAAGCCCACCCTGTCTCTGGGGGTCCCATTAGCCTTTGGGGATCAAGGGGGATCTACAAAGGTAATTGTTTTGTTTTTAACACCGGGAACTTGACTCAACTTGAGTTTGTTAATTATACTGCCATATACATTTTTTGGTCACCATGTAATAAAGTGGGCGGTTTTGAAAGATGAAGCAGCTGAGAGCGTTTACTTTGGTATGGCAGTTTTTTTTTTTTTGTATTAACTTTATAAAACCACAGTCTGCATTCTGGGAACACCCCTAACAAATACACCGATAACTGTAATGCAGAGAAAAAAATAGCAATTTTGTAGATATTCATTGAAGACAATTTTTATAAATGGACTTCTCTATCAATGGGCAATATTGTAAACAGAGCGCGCCGTGAGAAGGTGAGGATGTGGAGACTTATGCCATATTGTCATTTTACATTTGGTCCAATAAGTGGGTTTGTTAATAAACCCATCATTGAGGCCAGCTTGGGGCGATCATCAAAACAGCAAATTTTCTAGCAAAATCAAGTTTAAAAACATTTTGCATCCATCCCTACTGCTGAGACATCCTTGTAATGTAGTAGAAATAAATTGAGAGATTTAACATCAGTCTCAGCTTCTTATTTGTTTAACTGGTAGATCTTTCTTTTTCCCCCAGTATTTACGTATATTGCTCTTGATCCCCTCCATCCGTAGACCGTAGATAAATGGATTGACCATTGCTGAGAATAGAAAGTAGATGGCACTGAAGATATTCTGAAGGTCGTAGGAAGTGGAGTTTCCCGGCAGGTACAGAACAGAGATTAAGAATCCAGATGAATAGATGAGGACGACCACCACCAGGTGGGTACTACAGGTATGAAGGGCTTTATTCCGAGCCATTCCCACCGCAATCCTAAGAACAGTTTGAAGAACTTTCAGATAGGAAATTAGGATGATGGGGATGTCACAAAACATCATGAGGGTCCTCACCACCAATCCTACAATCTGGGCTCTGGACTCTTCACACCCCAGGCTGAAGAGCATCATGCTTTCACAATGGAAGTGAGGGATGATATTGGACCTGCAGTAACAGAGTCGGGCCGCTGTAATGACCAGAGGAAGGACAACAAAGCTATAACGAATCACTCCATTGACTGCCGAGTGAACAATGACATGCTTGACTACAATCTCCTGGTAATGTAGTGGCTGGTGGACGGCTAGATACCTGTCTATAGCCATGAGCAGCACAATTGTGGACTCGGCCATGATGCTGGAATATACAGTGAATATCTGCACCAAACAGCCAGCCAAGGTGATCTGGTTAAGGCCAAACAGTCCTAGAAGCATCTTGGGTGTGATGGCCGTGGTGTACACAACATTGGTGGCCAAGAGAGAAAAGATGAGTGTGTACATCGGAGTGTGAAGACTTTTCTCCAACACAATGACCAACATAACCACAGAATTACCACTTAGTATCACTGCGTATATGAAGGAGAAGGGAAGAGCGAGGAGAGGTCGGTACTTTGTGACTCCGGGAAACCCAAGGAGTATAAATTCCATGTGAGAGAAGGACGAGGTCTTATTATATCCCAGATGATCCATTTCTGTTCTGGAAAGCAGAAATTAAAAATCACATCAATCACAAACAGCAATCATTTATGGACAATCCGATTTAAAATGGAAGAACTTCACCCTGGCCATTTATTTCATTATGCAGTACCTTGAAAAAGTATTCATACCCCTTAAAATTTTCCACATTTTTGTCATGTTACAACCAAAAAGCATAAATGTATTTTATTGGGATTTTATGTGATAGACCAACACAAAGTGTCACATAATTGTGAAGTGGAAGGAAAATGATAAATGATACAAATAAATATGTGAAAAGTGTGGGGGAGGGGCATTTGTATGGCGCCCCCCGGAGTCAATACTTTGTAGAACCCCCTTTCTCTACAAGTCTTTTTGGGGATGTCTCTACCAGCTTTGCACATCTAGAGAGGACATTTCTGCCCATTCTTCTTTGTAAAATATCTCAAGCTCCGTCAGATTGGATGGAGAGCGTCTGTGAACAGCAATTTTCAAGTCTTGCCACAGATTCTCAATGTGATTTAGGTCTGGACTGTGACTGGGCCATTCTAACACATGAATATGCTTTGATCTAAACCATTCCATTGTAGCTCTGGCTGGATGTTTCGGGTCGTTGTCCTGCTGGAAGGTGAACCTCCGCCCCGGTCTCAAGTCTTTTGTAGACTCTAACAGGTTTTCGTCTAAGATTGTCCTGTATTTGTCTCCATCCATCTTCCCATCAACTCTGACCAGCTTCCCTGTCCCTGCTGAAGAAAACCATCCCCACCACATGATGTTGCCACCACCATGTTTCACGGTGGGGATGGTGTGTTCAGGGTGATGTGCAGTGTTAGTTTTCCCCACACATAGCGTTTTACTTTTAGCCTCAAAAGTTGAATTTTGGTCTCATGTGACCAGATCACCTTCTTCCACATGTTTGCTGTGTCCTCCACATGGCTTCTCACAAACTACAAACAGGACTTCTTATGACTTTCTTTCACCAATGTCTTTCTTCTTGTCACTCTTCCATAAAGGGCAGATTTGTGGAGAACACGACTAATAGTTGTCCTGTGGACAGATTCTCCCACCTGAGCTGTGGATCTCTGCAGCTCCTCCAGAGTTACCATGGACCTCTTAGCTCTTCTCTGATGAATGTTCTCCTTGCCCGGCCGGTCAGTTTAGGCGGACGGCCATGTCTTGGTAGGTTTGCAGTTGTGCCATACTTTTTCCATTTTCCGATGATGGATTGAACAGACCTCCGTGAGATGTTCAAAGCTTGGGAGATCTTTTTATAACCTGACCCTGCTTTATACTTCTCCACAACTTTATCCCTGACCTGTCTGGTGTGTTCCTTAGCCTTCATGATGCTGTTTGTTCACAAAGGTTCTCTGACAAACCTCTGAGGGCTTCACAGAACAGCTGTATTTATACTGAGATTAAATGACACACAGGTGGATTCTATTTACTAATTAGGTGACTTATGAAGGCAATTGGTTCCATTAGATTTTAGTTAGGGGTATCAGAGGAAAGGGGGCTGAATACAAAATGCCCCCCACACACTTTTCACATATTTATTTGTATCATTTATCATTTTCCTTCCACTTCACAATTATGTGACACTTTGTGTTGGTCTATCACATAAAATCCCAATAAAATACATTTATGTTTTTGGTTGTAACAAAATGTGGGGAATTTCAAGGGGTATGAATACTTTTCAAGGCACTTTAAGTCAATACATTTTTCTGAAACAGGAAATTGAATAGAAATAAATACATTTTTTGTGGCCCTCTATGTTGTGGGAGTCCGGTGATGGTGCACAGCAACACCCAACAATTGCCATGCTTGTTTTGTCTTCATTTATTCAGTTCAGGGTAGAAAACGCACACATGGGGAAACGTTAGTGTCAGGACCAAGGGCTGAACCTGCAACCTCTGCTGTGTCTGGCAATGTCTCTTCTTGCTGAGCCACCTGAAATTCTGATCCATAGGACAATCCTGCCTCATGCCTTGTTTCTGGTCAACCTTGGACTTTTTACACCTCCCATGAACTTCCTATTTAAGCCATGCCTTTGAGCTTCCTGTTTGCCAGATTATTGTGCTCTCTCCAGCCAATATCTTGCTCTTGTCTCTCCTGCTGCCAACCATATCTTTGCTACCACTCATTATTGACTTTTGGCTTGTTTCTTGTCTATGCTTCTGCTTAACCCCAACCTGCAATCACCTATTAATGACCTTTGGCTTCTTTACTGACTACTGGCTACTGCTTGATCCCTACCTGCTATATCTGCTACTGGACCCCAGCTTGCTCACCTCCTGGTGGAGCAATCCTGAGGACCACGACCTAATACCAACATGCAGCAAAACCAATCCCCACCAACAGGAGCTCTGGTGATTATTATTATTATTATTATTATTATTATTATACAGGATTTATATAGCGCCAATGGTTTATGCAGCACTTTACAATAAAGAGGGGGGCAGTACAATTAAAATACAGTTCAACACACAAGGGATAGGGGGACCCTGCTCATGAAGCTTACATTCTAAAGGGAGGGGGAGGTGGTACAAAAGGTAATGGCTGCAGGAGGTGATATTATGGGGGGTGTCAAGTACAGTTCTTAGGTGGAGGTGGAGGTGGGGCAGGCTTCCCTGAAAAAGTTTTCAAGGATCGCCCTTCAGGTCTGGTATGGATTTTAGGGGAACCCTGTGCAAAAACTTAAAAAAAAAATGGCGTAGGGGTCTCCCCCAAAATCCATACCAGACCCTTATCCGAGCACGCAACCTGGCAGGCCGCAGAAAAAGAGGGGGATGAGAGAGCGCCCCCCCTCCTGAACTGTACCAGGCCACATGCCCTCAACATGGGGAGGATGCTTTGGAGTAGCCCCCCAAAGCACCTTGTCCCCATGTTGATGGGGACAAGGGCCTCATACCCACAACCCTTGCCTGGTGGTTGTGGGGGTCTGCGGGTGGGGGGCTTATCAGAATCTGGAAGCCCCCTTTAACAAGGGGACCCCAAGATCTGACCGCCCCCATTATGTGAATTGATAACGGGTACATTGTACCCCTACCACTTCACAAAAAAAGTGTCAAAAATAGTAAAAAAGACAGGAGACACTTTGGGACAAGTCCTTTATTAAAAAGAAAAAAAAAAAGTCCCGCGATGTAGATCCATCTCACGCCGCCCGACGGACTGAAGAAAGAAAAAAGCTGCAACAACTCTGCCTCCATGGGAGGCTCCCACCCAGTGATGCTTCTTCTCGATGACAGCTGTTATATAGCTGAGGGCGGGGCCACTCGGTGATGTAAACGGGCGACCTCGCCTTCCTCTGACGTTGCGTGGCGTCAGAGGGGGGAGGGGCAGGGGTTGTAGCGATGAGGCCCTTGTCCCCATCAACATGGGGACAAGATGCTTTGGTTGGCTACTCCAAAGCACCCTCCCCATGTTGCGGACTTGTGGCCTGGTACGGTTCAGGAGGGGGGGTGCTCTCTCTTCCTCCCCTTTTTTCCTGCAGCCTGCTAGGTTGCGTGCTCGGATAAGGGTCTGGTATGGATTTTGGGGGGAGCCCTACGCCATTTTTTTAAATTTTGGTGCAGGGTTCCCCTTAAAATCCATTTTAGGGGGACCCCCACGCAATTTTTTAAAAAGATTTATATACGGGGTTCCCCTTAATATTCATACCAGACCCAAAGGGCCTGGTAATGGACTGGGGGGGACCCATGCCGTTTTTTTTTAATGAGTTTTATCTATATTGCCGAGACCCAACAATTCATTACAGCAGCGAGTAGTTTTAAATAACATTTTTTTCCATTAGAAATGTAATTTTGCTGTGGTATTGTTCTAAACATGGGAAAAATGCGCCACTTTACAGGCAGACTATAGACACCCCCCAGGCACAATAGTTGAAGGAATATTTCATTTTTATTGTTTCACTTTAAGCATTAATAAAATTACTGCTCCCAAAAAACGGACGTTTTTTTAACTTTTTTGCATTAATACATGTCCGCTGGGACAGGACCCGGGTCCCCAAACACTTTTTATGACAATAACTTGCATATTAGCCTTTAAAATGAGCACTCTTGGTTTTTCATGTTCGTGTCCCATAGACTTTAACGGTGTTCGTGTGTTCGTCTGAATCTTTTGCCTGTTCGCATGATCTGGTGCGAACCAAACCGGGGGGTGTTCGGCTCATCCTTAGTCATGAGGAGGGGATCGGGGAGGCAGAAATATTACAAGCTCAGTATTAGAAAGATTGAGTTTGAGGAAGTCATGAGAAAGTGGTGTGACATCCATACTGATATGTCGCTCAGTAAGTTTGTGATGCGTGAGGAAATTGGGGCGGTGAGTTGAGGAGTGGAGAGATAGATCTGGGTGTCATCAGCATAGAGGTGGTATTGGAATCCATTGAAGGTTATCAACTGGCCCAGGGAAGAGGTAAAGAGAGAGAATAGGAGGGGTCCAAGGACAGAGCATGGGGTACCCCAACAGAAAGAGGAAGAGGAGCAGAGGAGATGTTGTATGTGACACTGAAAGTGCGCTGAGATAGGTAGGAGAACCAGGAAAGAGCAGAGTCATGGAGCCCAAGGGAGTGGAGTTTATTGAGGAGGAGTGGGTGGTCAACTGTGTCAAAGACAACAGAGAGGTCTAAGAGTATGAGTATGGAATACTGGTCATTGGTTTTAGTAGTTAGTAGATCCTTGGTGAGTTTTAGTAGGGCAGTTTCAGTGGAATGCTGTGAGTGTAAGCCGGACTGTAGGAGATTGAGAAGGTTGTTGTCAGTGAGGTAGGAACTCATAGGGTTGTGGACAAGGCATTCAAGAAGCTTGGAGGCAAACTGGAGCAGAGAGATGAGTCTTAAGTTATTTAAGGTTTTTTAAGTATGGGGGTAACCAGTGCATGTTTGAGTGAAGAAGGAAAGGTGCCAGAAGAGAGGGAGAGGTGGAAGATGTGGGTTAGAGAGTTTAGGAAAGAGCAAGAAGGGGATTGCAGTAGTTGCGAGGGGACAGGGGACAGGTGGTGAGGTGGGCTGCGGAAAGGAAATTGGCAACTTCCTTAGTGGTAACAGGGTTGAAGGAGGAAAGTGTTGAGGGTTTTGTTGGACCTTGTGTGTTTGCTGGTGGAGGAAGCTGGATGCTGGATATCTCATCACGAATTCTGTCGACTGTTTTTTAAGTGATTGGTAATCTCCTGGGCACTAATCAAGTTGGTAGGTGGAGGGAGTGGGGGGGGGTGAAGTAAGGAATTAAGGGTGGAAAACAGTTCATGAGGTTTGGATGAGACAGTTTTAATGAGAGTGGTGTAGTAGTAGGTTTGTTTAGTGGAGTAGAGGCAGAAGTTGTATTTGAGAAGAGCAAATTTGTAGAGGGTGAAGTTGTAGGTTGTAGCAGGTGAGGCCTTGCTCTGCATGTAGGAGAAGCAAGTGCATTCAGGGAGGATGAGAGTATGTTGTTGTAGGCAGAAGTGGCCAGGTCAGGGCAGGACAGGGGTATGATTTCATCATAAGGGCAATCAGTAGCAGAATTAAGAAGGTAAGGGTTGAGGTGGCAAAGGTTTCTGTGGTTAACTGTTTGCAGGTTGGCAGCATGGGGGGAGATAGGGAGAGTGTGAAACTGATAAGGTTGTGATCGGAGAGAGGAAAGAGGGTGCTGGAGAGGTTGCAGGGAGTGCAGTGGTGGAAGAATACAAGGTCAAGAGTATTGCGATTGGAGTGAGTGGTGGTTTGTGTCCATTGTGTTAGGTTAAGTTGAGTAGCTGAGAAATGGCTGAGATGTTAGCATTGATTGGAATATTAAAGTGACCAAGGATGATGGCAGGTACCTCAGAGGAGAGAAAGAATGGTAGCCAAATGAAGAAGCCATTGAGAAAACGTGACACAGGGTCGGGGGGCCAATAAATGGCTGCAATCCTCAGACTAACCTGACTAAAAAGACAAAATCAGTGCATTGTAAAAGAACAGAGAATAAGAGAGGGAGGTGTAGGAAGAACCTGGAAGGTGCTTCATGGGGAGAGGAGAAGTCCAACTCTGCCTCCTTTTCATCCACTGGATCTGGGTGAGTGAGTCCAGAGGAGGCCACCATGGAAGAGGGCAGCTGGAGAGGCAGTGTCAGATTCCTAGAGCCAAGTTTCCGTATTAGCAAGTAGATTGAGGGAGTTCGAGAGGAAAAGGTAATTGACAGAGCTACAGTAAGTTTGTTAGAGACTGAGCAGGCATTCCAGAGGGCACACATGTGGAGATGCGACTCGGTGTACATCTTGCGGCCTGTATGCATTCCTTGATCAGCCGATCAGGGGCCAGCACAGAGGGGGGTGGAGACAAAGAGGTGCCGGCACTAGCAAAGAGTAGATGGGTGACAGTCAGGAAGGGTAGAGGGGGAAGTGCCAGGGAGGCCGATCCAGGGCTGGAGCATCTCAATAAGTACGCTCCATTGAGTGACATTGTTGAAACCAGTCAGGGACCAGCACTGCTGGAGCTGAGGGACTTTCCTAGCTGCCAGGGGAAGAACTCCTCCAGTGAGAGTGCGGGGGGGGGGCGAAGGGAAAGGAAAGACAGATTCTGGTGGTAGGGGACTCAATTCTTAGAAGGACAGAGAGGGCAATCTGTAACAAAGACCTGAAGTGCCAAACTGTATGTTGTCCACCGGGCACTTGGGTTCGGCACATCACGGATCTTGTGGACAGATTACTGGGAGGAGCTGGGGAAGACCCGGTTGTCATGGTCCACGTTGGCACCAATAAAAAAGTCAGAGGAAGATGGAGTGTCCTAAAAAACGATTTTGGGACTTGGGAGCTAAATGAAGGAAAAGGACCTCCAAGGTAGTATTCTCAGGAATACTACCGGTACATCGAGTCACACCAGAAAGGCAGAGGGAGATTAGGGAAGTAAACAAGTGGCTGAAGAGCTGGTGTAGTAAGGAGGGGTTTGGGTTCCTGGAGAACTGGGCCGACTTCTCAGTCAATCACCAGTACTATAGAAGGGACAGACTGCACCTAAATGAGGAGGGTGGAGATCAGCTGGGAGTAAAGATAGCCAAAAAGTTAGAGGGGGCTTTTAAACTAGGCGATGGGGGGGAGGGCCCAGAGGTAGAGATAGTCAGCGCGGAACATATTCCAGAGGGTAGTATTGGGGGCTTTAGTGGTAGGTTGACTAAAGCACATAAACCCAAAGTAAGTATAGTAACAAGTCCTAGTTGCAATCTTGGAACACCCAATACGAGGACAATATGCGACCGGTCTAAACTATGTGGCATGTTCACCAATGCCAGGAGCATGGCGGACAAGATGGGTGAACTAGAGATACTGTTGTACGAGGAGGATTTGGATTTTGGGGGAATTTCAGACTTGGTTCAACAGCTCTCATGATTGACTGACAACCATTCAAGGGTATTCCCTTTATCGCAAGGGTAGAGAGGGTAAAAAAGGGGGAGGGGTATGCCTATATATCAAGAATAATGTACAAGTGAATGTGAGAGATGACATCACTGAGGGAGCTAGTGAGGAGGTGGAATCCTTATGGGTAGAGCTCCAAGGGGATGAAGCTAAGGGGAAAATAATACTGGGAGTATGCTATAGGTCCCCTAACCTGAGGGAGGAAGTGGAGACGGATCTCCTATCACAAATTGGATTAGCAGCAAGGATGGGAAGTATTATCATAATGGGGAATTTTAATTATCCAGACATAGACTGGGTGGAGGGAACCGCGCATTCATCTAAGGCTCGCCAGTTCCTTAATGTCTTGCAGGACAATTTTATGGGTCAGATGGTAGACGCACCAACTAAAAATAAAAAATTACTGGATCTACTGATTACCAACAATACAGACCTGATCACGGATGTGGAAATATGGGGTAATTTAGGTAACAGTGATCACAGGTCAATTAGATTCAGTATAAATCACACAAATAGGAAACATAAAGGGAATACAAAGACACTTAATTTCAAAAGAGCCAACTTCCCTAAACTACAAACCTCACTAGAAGGCATAAATTGGGATAAAATCTTAGGAACAAAGAACACAGAGGAGAGATGGGTTTGCTTTAAGTGGATATTAAATTAGGGAATTAGCCAATGCATCCCATTGGGTAAAAAGTCCTGGATGGCTTAACGCCAATGTAAAAATGCATATAAAAGCAAAGGCGAAGGCCTTTAAAAAATACTAAGCTGAGGGATCATCAGCAGAATTCAGACTTTATAAAGAATGCAACAAGAAATGTAAAGGTGCAATTAGGACAGCTAAGATAGAACATGAAAGACACATAGCGGAGGAGAGCAAAAAAATCCCAAGAAATTCTTTAAGTACGTAAACAGTAAAAAAGGGAGGACAGACCATATTGGCCCCATAAAGAATGAGGAAGGACATCTGGTTACAAAGGATGGGGAGATGGTGAAGGTATTGAATTTATTCTTCTCCTCAGTCTTCACGAGTGAATCGGGGGGCTTCAGTAACCAAAACTGCAGTGTTTATCCTCAGGACACATCACAGGAAGCACCTCCATGGTTAACAGAGGACAGAATTAAAATTAGACTTGAGAAACTTAACATTAATAAATCACCGGGACCAGATGGCTTGCATCCGAGGGTACTTAGGGAACTCAGTCAAGTAATTGCCAGACCATTGTTCCTAATTTTTACGGACAGTCTACTGACTGGAATGGTACCAGCTGATTGGAGAAAAGCCAATGTAGCACCAATATGTAACCACTTGACATCCGCGCTATGGCCGAATGACGGCCACAGCACGGACCTGAATTCCCGGGTGGCCGTTATATGATGGCCTCCCCTATGCACGCACCCTTACCATGTGATCAGCTGTCAGCCAATGACAGCTGATCACATGATGAAAACAAAAGATCGGTAATCGGCTTTTTTTTCTACTCACGCTGACAGCGTGAGTAGAAAAAAAAGCTGATCACCGGCTTGGATGCGAGGGACATCGAACCCGAAGTGGAAGAGGCACATCTGCCTCATCTGTGCCCAAATAACAGTGCTCACAGTGCCACCTAACAATGCTCACAGTGCCACCTATCAGTGCCCACAGTGTCACCTATCAGTGCCCACAAGTGCCACCTATCAGTGCCCAGAGTGCCACCTATCAGTGCCCACAAGTGCCAGCTATCAATGCCCACCAGTAGTGCCAATCAGTGCCACCTAACAGTGCTGCCTATCAGTGTAACTGATAGTGCCCATTATTGCCACCCATCAGTGCCCATCACTGCCGCCTATCGGTGCCCATCAGTGGGGCCTCATCAGCGTACATCAATGAAGGAGAAAAATTACCTGTTTTAAATTTTTTATAACAAAATCTAAAAAAAAAAAATTTTTTTTTTTTAAATTCAGTTAATTTTACATTTTTTTAACAAAAAATAAAAACCACAGAGGTGATCAAATACCACCAAAAGAAAGCACTATTTGTGGGGAAAAAATGATAAAAATTTCTTTGGGGACAGTGTTGTATGACCGCGCAATTGTCATTCAAATTGCGTCAGCGCTGAAAGCTGAAAATTAGTCTGGATAGGAGGGGGATTTAAGTGCCCAGTAAGCAGGTGGTTAAAAATGGCCCAAAATACATCCCTTGGAATTACAGACCAGTTAGCCTAACATCAATAGTATGTAAACTCTTGGAGGGGATGATAAGGGACTATATACAAGATTTTAGTAATGAGAATGGTATCATTAGCAGTAATCAGCATGGATTCATGAAGAATCGTTCTTGCCAAACCAATCTACTAACCTTCTATGAGGAGGTGAGTTGCCATCTAGAATGGTACCAGCTAACTGGCTTTTCTCCAATGTGACACCAATATTTAAAAAAGGGCCGAGACATATCCCTGGGAATTACAGTCTATTAAGCCTAACATTGATAGTATGTAAGCTATTGGTGGGGATGATAAGAGATTATATCCAAGATCTCAGTAATAAATATGGTATCATTAGCAGTAATCAGCATGGATTCATGAAGAATCATTCCTGCCAAATCAATCTATTAACCTTCTATGAGGAGGTGAGTTGCCATCTAGATAAAGGAAGGCCCGTAGACGTGGTGTATCTGAATTTTACAAAAGCATTTGACACAGTTCCCCATAAACGTTTACTGTACAAAATAAGGTCCGTTGGCATGGACCATAGGGTGAGTACATGGATTGAAAACTGGCTACAAGGGCGAGTTCAGAGGGTGGTGATAAATGGGGAGTACTCAGAATGGTCAGGGGTGGGTAGTGGGGTCCCCCAGGGTTCTGTGCTGGGACCAATCCTATTTAATTTGTTCATAAACGATCTGGAGGATGGGATAAACAGTTCAATCTCTGTATTTGCAGACGATACTAAGCTAAGCAGGGCAATAACTTCTCCGCAGGATGTGGAAATCTTGCAAAAAGACCTGAACAAATTAATGGGGTGGGCGACTACATGGCAAATGAGGTTCAATGTAGAAAAATGTAAAATAATGCATTTGGGTGGCAAAAATCTGAATGCAATCTATACACTGGGGAGAGAACCTCTGGGGGGATCTAGGATGGAAAAGGACCTGGGGGTCCTAGTAGATGATAGGCTCAGCAATGACATGCAATGCCAAGCTGCTGCTAACAAAGCAAACAGAATATTGGCATTAAAAAGGGGATCAACTCCAGAGATAAAACTCTGGTCCGGCCGCACCTGGAGTATGCTGTCCAGTTCTGGAAGGATGTACTGGAAATGGAGCGAGTACACCTACTATGTAACATAAGGGGGGCCTGAATCTTGGAATCAGGAGAGTTGAGATAAGAGAGTGGGAGACGACTGTCAGAGAAACTGCCAGTTCTGGGGGTGAGAGTTAGATGGAGGAGGTCCAGGGTTTGGAGCGTTATCCCCAGAAGTTAGGAGGCTTTTTGAGCCTACCTGTTAGGACAGCTTTATGTCTTGGTCAGTATATATGCCCTCCGGGCTGCCCCTAGCTCCTTACGGGGTGTGCTTTAACATTATGGTGATGTACCTTTTGCATTTAAACATATTACACATGTCTTTTGGACCTTCTATTCTTGCATTTGTGGAAATGTTCAATGTGACATGTTATTTTGTTTTAAATAAAGATACAAAAAAAAACACTGAGAGGTGTATTTATAGTTAATTAAAATGTAATATTCAGTTTACCCCCCTACCCCAAAAAATGAAGATATGAAGCATTCCTGTACATACCTGTGCACAGATGAGGTGTGGTAATATCCAGTGTCCCCCTATGCCCCTAAAAATTGACCATTGAAGGACTCCTTTGTGTACCTGTGCAGGTGAGGTGTAATAACATCCAGTGCCCCCTCTCCACAGAATTGAGTCATGAATGATGTGTACAGGTGAGGTGTGATGTCTCTGTATGTACCTGTGTACAGGTGAGGTGTGATGTCTCTGTACGTACCTATGTACAGGTGAGGTGTGATGTCTCTGTATGTACCTGTGTACAGGTGAGGTGTGATGTCTCTGTATGTACCTATGTACAGGTGAGGTGTGATGTCTCTGTATGTACCTGTGTACAGGTGAGGTGTGATGTCTCTGTATGTACCTGTGTACAGGTGAGGTGTGATGTCTCTGTATGTACCTATGTACAGGTGAGGTGTGATGTCTCTGTATGTACCTGTGTACAGGTGGGATGTGATGTCTCTCTATGTACCTATGTACAGGTGAGGTGTGATGTCTCTGTATGTACCTGTGTACAGGTGGGGTGTGATGTCTCTGTATGTACCTATGTACAGGTGAGGTGTGATGTCTCTGTATGTACCTGTGTACAGGTGGGGTGTGATGTCTCTCTATGTACCTGTGTACAGGTGAGTTGTGATGTCTCTGTATGCACCTGTGTACAGGTGAGGTGTGATGTCTCTGTATTTGCCTGTGTACAGGTGAGATGTGATGTCTCTGTATGCAACTGTGTACAGGTGAGATATGATGTCTCTGTATTTACCTGTGTACAGGTGAGGTGTGATGTCTCTGTATTTACCTGTGTACAGGTGAGGTGTGATGTCTCTGTATTTACCTGTGTACAGGTGAGGTGTGAGGGCTCTGTATGTACCTGTGTACAGGTGAGGTATGTTGTCTCTGTGTGTACCTGTGTACAGGTGAGGTGTGATTTGTCTCTGTATGTACCTGTGTACAGGTGAGGTGTGAGGGCTCTGTAAGTACCTGTGTACAGGTGAGTTGTGATGTCTCTGTATGTACCTGTGTACAGGTGAGATGTGATGTCTCTGTATTTGCCTGTGTACAGGTGAGGTGTGATGTCTCTGTATGTACCTGTGTACAGGTGAGGTGTGATGTCTCTCTATGTACCTGTGTACAGGTGAGATGTGATGTCTCTGTATGTATCTGTGTACACGTGAGGTGTGATGTCTCTGTATGTACTTGTGTAAAGGTGAGATGTGATGTCTCTGTACGTACCTGTGTACAGGTGAGGTGTGATGTCTCTGTATGTACCTGTGTACAGGTGAGATGTGATGTCTCTGTACGTACCTGTGTACAGGTGAGGTGTGATGTCTCTGTATGTACCTGTGTACAGGTGAGATGTGATGTCTCTGTACGTACCTGTGTACAGGTGAGGTGTGATGTCTCTGTATGTACCTGTATACAGGTGAGATGTGATGTTTCTGTATGTACTTGTGTACAGGTGAGATGTGATGTCTCTGTATGTACCTGTGTACACGTGAGGTGTGATGTCTCTGTATGTACTTGTGTACAGGTGAGATGTGATGTCTCCGTACGTACCTGTGTACAGGTGAGGTGTGATGTCTCTGTATGTACCTGTGTACAGGTGAGATGTGATGTCTCTGTATGTACCTGTGTACAGGTGAGGTGTGATGTCTCTGTATGTACCTGTGTACAGGTGAGATGTGATGTCTCTCTATGTACCTGTGTACAGGTGAGGTGTGATGTCTCTCTATGTACCTGTGTACAGGTGAGATGTGATGTCTCTCTATGTACCTGTGTACAGGTGAGGTGTGATGTCTCTGTATGTACCTGTGTACAGGTGAGGAGTGATGTCTCTGTATGCACCCGTGTACAGGTGAGGTGTGATGTCTCTGTATGCACCTGTGTACAGGAGAGATGTGATGTCTCTCTATGTACCCGTGTACAGGTGAGATGTGATGTCTCTCTATGTACCTGTGTACAGGTGAGATGTAATGTTTCTGTACATACCTGTGTATAGGCAAGGTGTGAGGGCTCTGTACATACCTGTGTACAGGTGAGGTGTGATGTCTCTGTACATACCTGTGTACAGGTGAGATGTGATGTCTCTCTATGTACCTGTGTACAGGTGAGGTGTGATGTCTCTCTATGTACCTGTGTACAGGTGAGGTGTGATGTCTCTGTATGTACCTGTGTACAGGTGAGGAGTGATGTCTCTGTATGCACCCGTGTACAGGTGAGGTGTGATGTCTCTGTATTCACCTGTGTACAGGAGAGATGTGATGTCTCTCTATGTACCCGTGTACAGGTCAGATGTGATGTCTCTCTATGTACCTGTGTACAGGTGAGATGTAATGTTTCTGTACATACCTGTGTATAGGCAAGGTGTGAGGGCCCTGTACATACCTGTGTACAGGTGAGATGTGATGTCTCTGTATGTACCTGTGTACAGGTGAGATGTGATGTCTCTCTATGTACCTGTGTACAGGTGAGGTGTGATGTCTCTCTATGTACCTGTGTACAGGTGAGGTGTGATGTCTCTCTATGTACCTGTGTACAGGTGAGGTGTGATGTCTCTGTATGTACCTGTGTACAGGTGAGGAGTGATGTCTCTGTATGCACCCGTGTACAGGTGAGGTGTGATGTCTCTGTATGCACCTGTGTACAGGAGAGATGTGATGTCTCTCTATGTACCCGTGTACAGGTGAGATGTGATGTCTCTCTATGTACCTGTGTACAGGTGAGATGTAATGTTTCTGTACATACCTGTGTATAGGCAAGGTGTGAGGGCTCTGTACATACCTGTGTACAGGTGAGGTGTGATGTCTCTGTACATACCTGTGTACAGGTGAGATGTGATGTCTCTCTATGTACCTGTGTACAGGTGAGGTGTGATGTCTCTCTATGTACCTGTGTACAGGTGAGGTGTGATGTCTCTGTACATACCTGTGTACAGGTGAGGTGTGATGTCTCTCTATGTACCTGTGTACAGGTGAGATGTGATGTCTCTCTATGTACCAGTGTACAGGTGAGATGTGATGTCTCTCTAGGTACCTGTGTACAGGTGAGGTGTGATGTCTCTCTACGTACCTGTGTATAGGCAAGGTGTGAGGGCCCTGTACATACCTGTGTACAGGTGAGATGTGATGTCTCTCTATGTACCTGTGTACAGGTGAGGTGTGATGTCTCTCTATGTACCTGTGTACAGGTGAGATGTGATGTCTCTCTATGTACCAGTGTACAGGTGAGATTTGATGTCTCTCTATGTACCTGTGTACAGGTGAGGAGTGATGTCTCTGTATGTACCCGTGTACAGGTGAGGTGTGATGTCTCTGTATGCACCTGTGTACAGGTGAGATGTGATGTCTCTCTATGTACCCGTGTACAGGTGAGATGTGATGTATCTCTATGTACCTGTGTACAGGTGAGATGTAATGTCTCTGTACATACCTATGTATAGGCAAGGTGTGAGGGCTCTGTACATACCTGTGTACAGGTGAGGTGTGATGTCTCTGTACATATCTGTGTACAGGTGAGGTGTGATGTCTCTGTACATACCTGTTTACAGGTGAGGTGTGATGTCTCTCTATGTACTTGTGTACAGGTGAGGTGTGATGTCTCTGTATGCACCCGTGTACAGGTGAGGTGTGATGTCTCTGTATGTACCTGTGTACAGGTGAGATGTGATGTCTCTCTATGTACCTGTGTACAGGTGAGGTGTGATGTCTCTCTATGTACCTGTGTACAGGTGAGGTGTGATGTCTCTGTATGCACCCGTGTACAGGTGAGGTGTGATGTCTCTGTATGTACCTGTGTACAGGTGAGATGTGATGTCTCTCTATGTACCTGTGTACAGGTGAGATGTGATGTCTCTCTATGTACCTGTGTACAGGTGAGGTGTCATGTCTCTGTATGTACCTGTGTACAGGTGAGGAGTGATGTCTCTGTATGCACCCGTGTACAGGTGAGGTGTGATGTCTCTGTATGTACCTGTGTACAGGTGAGATGTGATGTCTCTCTATGTACCCGTGTACAGGTGAGATGTGATGTCTATCTATGTACCTGTGTACAGGTGAGATGTAATGTCTCTGTACATACCTGTGTATAGGCAAGGTGTGAGGGCTCTGTACATACCTGTGTACAGGTGAGGTGTGAGGGCTCTGTACATACCTGTGTACAGGTGAGGTGTGATGTATCTGTACATAGCTGTGTACAGGTGAGGTGTGATGTCTCTGTACATACCTGTGTATAGGTGAGGTGTGAGGGCTCCATCCCTCTGCTCTGTGTCTCTTGATATATCAGTATTTATCCATCACTGACACCCCCTGGGAGTAATTCTTATACCTGCCCATATCTAACAGCTCTGGACTTCTGTCCTCCCCGACCTTATTACTCTCAGAGCAGCTGGAAAATGTTATCCCCCGGGATAAATAATACAATAAAATATAAAACCCAGCGCTATCAAATTCTTATACCCAAATATCAATTTCTTCCAAAAACCGTGTATGTGGCATAATAATTACCACTAGTAAAAAGAAACAATCCAAAAAAAAAAAACATCCAATAATATGTTAAATCATCACAATTCCAGGTATAATGGCGCTTAAATCAGATAACAAAAATGTCCCCACACCAACAGTGCTGTACAGTCACTCAACATACAGAACAGCTTCCTTCCCTCGATCGATCACCTCTGTGAACAAACACTCATAAGTACAAAGTGTTCACCAAATTTACCACCTATTTCTAAGGTGGTAGGAAGATGAGGTTATACACCCCAGGACCCCTCTGCTCCCAGCTCTCCCTCCCTAGTCACAATCCTTTACCATCCAGCTCTTGGCCCACCACAAATAAAATGAAACAATCGCTGTAGCAGTTGTAGCATTCAAAATACTTTTATTAAAGTGTTAAAATGACAAAACATAGAAAAACACCCCAATGCTTCTGGGCTCCCCTCAGTGTCTGACATCACACCTGCCTCAATGGATTTCGTCAGAAGCTGTGTAAAATCTGTGTGATGAAACGCGTCGATGTGGATGTGACAAACTGATCAAACTAGGTTAAAATTATTGATTGTGGAATTGTTTATTCTTTATGTGATGGATTAAAACATTAAAATTCAATTTTTTTCATTTTGTTTATTCGTTTTCTAATGAATTCCAAATTGTTTACTTGAATTCGGTTCGGTTGAAAAATGATTCCAGTTCAGTTTTTTTTTTGGACTTGTCAAAAACTGTTCTGTTTTTGCACACTTATGTACCCCTACTCATTCACATAGTTAAAGGGGTCTTCAGGATTCCGATAAGTCACCCCCCGCACCTCCACATCCACTGGGCCAGAGTTTTGGGGAAGAGGCCCTTGTTCTCGCTTCCGGGGGTATCCAAAGCTCCCCCCTATGTTGAGGGCATGTGGCATGGTATGGTTCAGGAGGGGGGGCTCACTCACCCCCCCTTTCCTGGCCTGCCAGGCTGCATGCTTTGATAAGAGTCTCGTATGGATTTTAGGGGAGTCCAAACCAAATTTTGGCATGGGATTCCCCTTAAAAATTCTTACCAGTCCTGAAGGGCCTGGTATGGATTGGGGGGACCCCATGCTGTTTTTTAAAATTCTGTTTACATTCAGCTGTCAGCGGGGAAGTCAACTACTTGCGGTAAGCGCGGTCCTGGGAGGGCCCACGAGTGGTGATAGGAGGAATATCACATCATCTTCAGCACGGAGCGCAGTCATTTTTTATTATAAACAGCATTTCATGTTAAATCAGCTTGCACCTTATTTTGGGCTTTTAGCACTTCATGGAATATATTGCACTGATGATATATGATGGTTTGTATAATATAATGGCTAGTTCAGCTCTCCTAATTTACTGATAGAAGTTTATTTTGTGGTCACACTCATTATTTGAAGTATGAAAAAATAATAAACAAAACGTACCCCACCCAGTCTGTAGTAGTTCATTCCCATGTGCGATGCTATGGAGATGGAAACATTGATTACCAAAACTTACCATCATTTCCCTTTCCTGATGTATCTCCATGGCATCACACAAGCCCATCTGAAGAGGGAGTGTTTAGCTAGGGAACGCCCCTTCTGAGGCTCTAATTGTAAAATAGACATACTGGAGGGGTTGTACAGGGACAGAGCCAACCCATGTGTGATCCCTTCCACCAGCTGTCACCTCTGCTTGGTGCCTTCCCCGCCTCCTCCTCCCTTCCCACCAGCTGTCACCTCTGCCTGATGCCTTCCCTGCCTCCTCCTCCCCTCCCACCAGCTGTCACCTCTGCTTGGTGCCTTCCCCGCCTCCTCCTCCCCTCCCACCAGCTGACACCTCTGCCTGATGCCTTCCCCGCCTCCTCCTCCCCTCCCACCAGCTGTCACCTCTGCTTGTGCCTTCCCCGCCTCCTCCTCCCCTCCCACCAGCTGTCACCTCTGCTTGGTGCCTTCCCTGCCTCTTCCTCCCCTCCCACCAGCTGTCACCTCTGTCTGATGCCTTCCCCGCCTCCTCCTCCCCTCCAACCAGCTGTCACCTCTGCCTGATGCCTTCCCCGCCTCCTCCTCCCCTCCCACCAGCTGTCACCTCTGCCCGATGCCTTCCCCGCCTCCTCCTCCCCTCCCACCAGCTGTCACCTCTGCTTGTGCCTTCCCCGCCTCCTCCTCTCCTCCCACCAGCTGTTACCTCTGCTTGGTGCCTTCCCCGCCTCCTCCTCCCCTCCCACCATCTGTCACCTCTGCCTGATGCCTTCCCCGCCTCTTCCTCCCCTCCCACCAGCTGTCACCTCTGCCTGGTGCCTTCCCCGCCTCCTCCTCCCCTCCCACCAGCTGTCACATCTGCCTGGTGCCTTCCCCGCCTCCTCCTTCCCTTCCACCAGCTGTCACCTCTGCTTGGTGCCTTCCCCATCTCCTCCTCCCCTCCGACCAGTTGTCACCTCTGCTTGGTGCCTTCCCTGCCTCTTCCTCCCCTCCCACCAGCTGTCACCTCTGCCTGATGCCTTCCCCGCCTCCTCCTCCCCTCCCACCAGCTGTCACCTCTGCTTGGTGCCTTCCCCATCTCCTCCTCCCCTCCCACCAGCTGTCACCTCTGCTTGGTGCCTTCCCCATCTCCTCCTCCCCTCCCACCAGATGTCACCTCTGCTTGGTGCCCTCCCTGCCTCCTCCTCCCCTCCCACCAGCTGTCACCTCTGCTTGGTGCCTTCCCCGCCTCCTCCTCCCCTCCCACCAGCTGTCACCTCTGCTTGATGCCTTCCCCATCTCCTCCTCCCCTCCCACCAGCTGTCACCTCTGCTTGGTGCCTTCCCCATCTCCTCCTCCCCTCCCACCAGATGTCACCTCTGCTTGGTGCCTTCCCTGCCTCTTCCTCCTCTCCCACCAGCTGT
The DNA here is from genome assembly GCF_042186555.1 of Aquarana catesbeiana. Lineage (NCBI taxonomy): Eukaryota > Metazoa > Chordata > Amphibia > Anura > Ranidae > Aquarana > Aquarana catesbeiana. The sequence continues at coordinate 9,972,912 of NC_133325.1, read as the reverse complement.
CACCTCTGCTTGGTGCCTTCCCCGCCTCCTCCTCCCCTCCCAATAGCTGTCACCTCTGCCTGATGCCTTCCCCATCTCCTCCTCCCCTCCCACCAGCTGTCACCTCTGCTTGGAGCCTTCCCCGCCTCCTCCTCCCCTCCCACCAGCTGTCACCTCTGCCTGGTGCCTTTCCCGCCTCCTCCTCCCCTCCCACCAGCTGTCACCTCTGCTTGGTGCCTTCCCCATCTCCTCCTCCCCTCCCACCAGCTGTCACCTCTGCCTGATGCCTTCCCCGCCTCCTCCTCCCCTCCCACCAGCTGTCACCTCTGCCTGATGCCTTCCCCGCCTCCTCCTCCCCTCCCACCAGCTGTCACCTCTGCCTGGTGCCTTCCCCGCCTCCTCCTTCCCTTCCACCAGCTGTCACCTCTGCTTGGTGCCTTCCCCATCTCCTCCTCCCCTCCCACCAGCTGTCACCTCTGTCTGATGCCTTCCCCGCCTCCTCCTCCCCTCCAACCAGCTGTCACCTCTGCCTGATGCCTTCCCCGCCTCCTCCTCCCCTCCCACCAGCTGTCACCTCTGCCCGATGCCTTCCCCGCCTCCTCCTCCCCTCCCACCAGCTGTCACCTCTGCTTGTGCCTTCCCCGCCTCCTCCTCTCCTCCCACCAGCTGTTACCTCTGCTTGGTGCCTTCCCCGCCTCCTCCTCCCCTCCCACCAGCTGTCACCTCTGCCTGATGCCTTCCCCGCCTCTTCCTCCCCTCCCACCAGCTGTCACCTCTGCCTGGTGCCTTCCCCGCCTCCTCCTCCCCTCCCACCAGCTGTCACATCTGCCTGGTGCCTTCCCCGCCTCCTCCTTCCCTTCCACCAGCTGTCACCTCTGCTTGGTGCCTTCCCCATCTCCTCCTCCCCTCCCACCAGTTGTCACCTCTGCTTGGTGCCTTCCCTGCCTCTTCCTCCTCTCCCACCAGCTGTCACCTCTGCCTGATGCCTTCCCCGCCTCCTCCTCCCCTCCCACCAGCTGTCACCTCTGCTTGGTGCCTTCCCCATCTCCTCCACCCCTCCCACCAGCTGTCACCTCTGCTTGGTGCCTTCCCCATCTCCTCCTCCCCTCCCACCAGATGTCACCTCTGCTTGGTGCCCTCCCTGCCTCTTCCTCCCCTCCCACCAGCTGTCACCTCTGCTTGGTGCCTTCCCCGCCTCCTCCTCCCCTCCCACCAGCTGTCACCTCTGCTTGATGCCTTCCCCATCTCCTCCTCCCCTCCCACCAGCTGTCACCTCTGCTTGGTGCCTTCCCCATCTCCTCCTCCCCTCCCACCAGATGTCACCTCTGCTTGGTGCCTTCCCTGCCTCTTCCTCCTCTCCCACCAGCTGTCACCTCTGCTTGGTGCCTTCCCCGCCTCCTCCTCCCCTCCCAATAGCTGTCACCTCTGCCTGATGCCTTCCCCATCTCCTCCTCCCCTCCCACCAGCTGTCACCTCTGCTTGGAGCCTTCCCCACCTCCTCCTCCCCTCCCACCAGCTGTCACCTCTGCCTGGTGCCTTTCCCGCCTCCTCCTCCCCTCCCACCAGCTGTCACCTCTGCTTGGTGCCTTCCCCATCTCCTCCTCCCCTCCCACCAGCTGTCACCTCTGCCTGATGCCTTCCCCGCCTCCTCCTCCCCTCCCACCAGCTGTCACCTCTGCCTGATGCCTTCCCCGCCTCCTCCTCCCCTCCCACCAGCTGTCACCTCTGCCTGATGCCTTCCCTGCCTCCTCCTCGCCTCCCACCATCTGTCACCTCTGCCTGATGCCTTCCCCGCCTCCTCCTCCCCTCCCACCAGCTGTCACCTCTGCCTGATGCCTTCCCTGCCTCCTCCTCCCCTCCCACCAGCTGTCACCTCTGCCTGATGCCTTCCCCGCCTCCTCCTCCCCTCCCACCAGCTGTCACCTCTGCTTGGTGCCTTCCCCATCTCCTCCACCCCTCCCACCAGCTGTCACCTCTGCTTGGTGCCTTCCCCATCTCCTCCTCCCCTCCCACCAGATGTCACCTCTGCTTGGTGCCCTCCCTGCCTCTTCCTCCCCTCCCACCAGCTGTCACCTCTGCTTGGTGCCTTCCCCGCCTCCTCCTCCCCTCCCACCAGCTGTCACCTCTGCTTGGTGCCTTCCCCATCTCCTCCTCCCCTCCCACCAGATGTCACCTCTGCTTGGTGCCCTCCCTGCCTCTTCCTCCCCTCCCACCAGCTGTCACCTCTGCTTGGTGCCTTCCCCGCCTCCTCCTCCCCTCCCACCAGCTGTCACCTCTGCTTGATGCCTTCCCCATCTCCTCCTCCCCTCCCACCAGCTGTCACCTCTGCTTGGTGCCTTCCCCATCTCCTCCTCCCCTCCCACCAGATGTCACCTCTGCTTGGTGCCTTCCCTGCCTCTTCCTCCTCTCCCACCAGCTGTCACCTCTGCTTGGTGCCTTCCCCGCCTCCTCCTCCCCTCCCAATAGCTGTCACCTCTGCCTGATGCCTTCCCCATCTCCTCCTCCCCTCCCACCAGCTGTCACCTCTGCTTGGAGCCTTCCCCACCTCCTCCTCCCCTCCCACCAGCTGTCACCTCTGCCTGGTGCCTTTCCCGCCTCCTCCTCCCCTCCCACCAGCTGTCACCTCTGCTTGGTGCCTTCCCCATCTCCTCCTCCCCTCCCACCAGCTGTCACCTCTGCCTGATGCCTTCCCCGCCTCCTCCTCCCCTCCCACCAGCTGTCACCTCTGCCTGATGCCTTCCCCGCCTCCTCCTCCCCTCCCACCAGCTGTCACCTCTGCCTGATGCCTTCCCTGCCTCCTCCTCGCCTCCCACCATCTGTCACCTCTGCCTGATGCCTTCCCCGCCTCCTCCTCCCCTCCCACCAGCTGTCACCTCTGCCTGATGCCTTCCCTGCCTCCTCCTCCCCTCCCACCAGCTGTCACCTCTGCCTGATGCCTTCCCCGCCTCCTGCTCCCCTCCCACCAGCTGTCACCTCTGCCCGATGCCTTCCCCGCCTCCTCCTCCCCTCCCACCAGCTGTCACCTCTGCTTGTGCCTTCCCCGCCTCCTCCTCTCCTCCCACCAGCTGTCACCTCTGCTTGGTGCCTTCCCCGCCTCCTCCTCCCCTCCCACCAGCTGTCACCTCTGCCTGATGCCTTCCCCGCCTCTTCCTCCCCTCCCACCAGCTGTCACCTCTGCCTGGTGCCTTCCCCGCCTCCTCCTCCCCTCCCACCAGCTGTCACCTCTGCCTGGTGCCTTCCCCGCCTCCTCCTTCCCTTCCACCAGCTGTCACCTCTGCTTGGTGCCTTCCCCATCTCCTCCTCCCCTCCCACCAGTTGTCACCTCTGCTTGGTGCCTTCCCTGCCTCTTCCTCCCCTCCCACCAGCTGTCACCTCTGCCTGATGCCTTCCCCGCCTCCTCCTCCCCTCCCACCAGCTGTCACCTCTGCTTGGTGCCTTCCCCATCTCCTCCTCCCCTCCCACCAGCTGTCACCTCTGCTTGGTGCCTTCCCCATCTCCTCCTCCCCTCCCACCAGATGTCACCTCTGCTTGGTGCCCTCCCTGCCTCTTCCTCCCCTCCCACCAGCTGTCACCTCTGCTTGGTGCCTTCCCCGCCTCCTCCTCCCCTCCCACCAGCTGTCACCTCTGCTTGATGCCTTCCCCATCTCCTCCTCCCCTCCCACCAGCTGTCACCTCTGCTTGGTGCCTTCCCCATCTCCTCCTCCCCTCCCACCAGATGTCACCTCTGCTTGGTGCCCTCCCTGCCTCTTCCTCCCCTCCCACCAGCTGTCACCTCTGCCTGATGCCTTCCCCGCCTCCTCCCCCCCTCCCACCAGCTGTCACCTCTGCCTGATGCCTTCCCTGCCTCCTCCTCCCCTCCCACCAGCTGTCACCTCTGCCTGATGCCTTCCCCGCCTCCTGCTCCCCTCCCACCAGCTGTCACCTCTGCCCGATGCCTTCCCAGCCTCCTCCTCCCCTCCCACCAGCTGTCACCTCTGCTTGTGCCTTCCCCGCCTCCTCCTCTCCTCCCACCAGCTGTCACCTCTGCTTGGTGCCTTCCCCGCCTCCTCCTCCCCTCCCACCAGCTGTCACCTCTGCCTGATGCCTTCCCCGCCTCTTCCTCCCCTCCCACCAGCTGTCACCTCTGCCTGGTGCCTTCCCCGCCTCCTCCTCCCCTCCCACCAGCTGTCACCTCTGCCTGGTGCCTTCCCCGCCTCCTCCTTCCCTTCCACCAGCTGTCACCTCTGCTTGGTGCCTTCCCCATCTCCTCCTCCCCTCCCACCAGTTGTCACCTCTGCTTGGTGCCTTCCCTGCCTCTTCCTCCCCTCCCACCAGCTGTCACCTCTGCCTGATGCCTTCCCCGCCTCCTCCTCCCCTCCCACCAGCTGTCACCACTGCTTGGTGCCTTCCCCATCTCCTCCTCCCCTCCCACCAGCTGTCACCTCTGCTTGGTGCCTTCCCCATCTCCTCCTCCCCTCCCACCAGATGTCACCTCTGCTTGGTGCCCTCCCTGCCTCTTCCTCCCCTCCCACCAGCTGTCACCTCTGCTTGGTGCCTTCCCCGCCTCCTCCTCCCCTCCCACCAGCTGTCACCTCTGCTTGATGCCTTCCCCATCTCCTCCTCCCCTCCCACCAGCTGTCACCTCTGCTTGGTGCCTTCCCCATCTCCTCCTCCCCTCCCACCAGATGTCACCTCTGCTTGGTGCCTTCCCTGCCTCTTCCTCCCCTCCCACCAGCTGTCACCTCTGCTTGGTGCCTTCCCCGCCTCCTCCTCCCCTCCCAATAGCTGTCACCTCTGCCTGATGCCTTCCCCATCTCCTCCTCCCCTCCCACCAGCTGTCACCTCTGCTTGGAGCCTTCCCCGCCTCCTCCTCCCCTCCCACCAGCTGTCACCTCTGCTTGGTGCCTTCCCCATCTCCTCCTCCCCTCCCACCAGCTGTCACCTCTGCCTGATGCCTTCCCCGCCTCCTCCTCCCCTCCCACCAGCTGTCACCTCTGCCTGATGCCTTCCCCGCCTCCTCCTCCCCTCCCACCAGCTGTCACCTCTACCTGATGCCTTCCCTGCCTCCTCCTCGCCTCCCACCAGCTGTCACCTCTGCCTGATGCCTTCCCCGCCTCCTCCTCCCCTCCCACCAGCTGTCACCTCTGCCTGATGCCTTCCCTGCCTCCTCCTCCCCTCCCACCAGCTGTCACCTCTGCCTGATGCCTTCCCCGCCTCCTCCTCCCCTCCCACCAGCTGTCACCTCTGCCTGATGCCTTCCCTGCCTCCTCCTCCCCTCCCACCAGCTGTCACCTCTGCCTGATGCCTTCCCCGCCTCCTCCTCCCCTCCCACCAGCTGTCACCTTTGCTTGGTGCCTTCCCCATCTCCTCCTCCCCTCCCACCAGCTGTCACCTCTGCTTGGTGCCTTCCCCGCCTCCTCCTCCCCTCCCACCAGCTGTCACCTCTGCCTGATGCCTTCCCCGCCTCCTCCTCCCCTCCCACCAGATGTCACCTCTGCCTGATGCCTTCCCCGCCTACTCCTCCCCTCCCACCAGCTGTCACCTCTGCTTGGTGCCTTCCCTGCCTCTTCCTCTCCTCCCACCAGCTGTCACCTCTGCTTGGTGCCTTCCCCGCCTCCTCCTCCCCTCCCACCAGCTGTCACCTCTGCCTGATGCCTTCCCCGCCTCCTCCTCCCCTCCCACCAGATGTCACCTCTGCCTGATGCCTTCCCCACCTCCTCCTCCCCTCCCACCAGCTGTCACCTCTGCTTGGTGCCTTCCCCGCCTCCTCCTCCCCTCCCACCAGCTGTCACCTCTGCCTGATGCCTTCCCCGCCTCCTCCTCCCCTCCCACCAGCTGTCACCTCTGCCTGATGCCTTCCCCGCCTCCTCCTCCCCTCCCACCAGATGTCACCTCTGCCTGATGCCTTCCCCGCCTCCTCCTCCCCACCCACCAGCTGTCACCTCTGCCTGATGCCTTCCCCGCCTCCTCCTCCCCTCCCACCAGCTGTCACCTCTGCCTGGTGCCTTCCCCGCCTCCTCCTTCCCTCCCACCAGCTGTCACCTCTGCCTGATGCCATCCCCGCCTCCTCCTCCCCTCCCACCAGCTGTCACCTCTGCCTGATGCCTTCCCGCCTCCTCCTCCCCTCCCACCAGCTGTCACCTCTGCCTGATGCCTTCCCCGCCTCCTCCTCCCCTCCCACCAGCTGTCACCTCTGTTTGGTGCCTTCCCCGCCTCCTCCTCCCCTCCCACCAGCTGTCACCTCTGCCTGATGCCTTCCCCGCCTCCTCCTCCCCTCCCACCAGCTGTCACCTCTGCCTGATGCCTTCCCCGCCTCCTCCTCCCCTCCCACCAGCTGTCACCTCTGTTTGGTGCCTTCCCCGCCTCCTCCTCCCCTCCCACCAGCTGTCACCTCTGCCTGATGCCTTCCCCGCCTCCTCCTCCCCTCCCACCAGCTGTCACCTCTGCCTGATGCCTTCCCCGCCTCCTCCTCCCCTCCCACCAGCTGTCACCTCTGCTTGGTGCCTTCCCCACCTCCTCCTCCCCTCCCACCAGCTGTCACCTCTGCTTGGTGCCTTCCCCGCCTCCTCCTCCCCTCCCACCAGCTGTCACCTCTGCTTGGTGCCTTCCACGCCTCCTCCTCCCCTCCCACCAGCTGTCACCTCTGCTTGGTGCCTTCCCCATCTCCTCCTCCCCTCCCACCAGCTGTCACCTCTGCTGGGTACCTTCCCTGCCTTTTCCTCCCCTCCCACCAACTGTCACTAACCCCTAACATAAAATATTTATGGTTAAATGTTGACTTGAATTCTCAGTTTTTTGAATAGTGGAACAATTTCCGGGCTCGGTCACGGATCTGGCTGGTCCTCACCCCGTACACCAGTGGGTTCATTATTGGGGGCATTAGGAGGTAGGTGAGGGAAAGGAAGGAATGGATGGAGGGTGGGATGTTTTTCCAAAACCTGTACGCCAGAAGAGTGAAGCCACATGGGATATAGAAGAACAACATGACACAAACATGAGAAGAACATGTACCAAACACCTTAGACCGGGCCTCTTTGGAGGACAATTTTAGCACAGCATTGATTATAAATATATAAGATAACATTATAATGGAAGTATCAAACAGAAGCGTCAAAATAATTTGAATGAGACCATAGTATCTGTTGATGGTGGTGTCGCCACATGAGACCTTCGCTATGGACATGTGATCGCAGTAAGATTTGCCAATCACTTCATGTCTGCAGTAGGGTAACCGGACCACTAGGAGGACACAAGGACTGACTATAAGCACCCCTCGTAAAGCCAGGGCTAGGCCAATCCGGGTGATCATTGGACCAGTAAGAATGGCAGAGTATCTTAGTGGTTGGCATATTGCTACATAACGATCAAACGCCATCGCCACCAGGACTCCAGTCTCCATATAGGTGAGGAAATGGACAAAGAACATCTGGATGACACATCTACTAAAATACACAACCCTAACGTCCAGCCAAAGGATGACCAACATCTGTGGTGCTATAGTAAGCGAGAGCATGAGATCTGTGATGGCCAACATTGACAGGAACATGTACATGGGAGCATGGAGACCACGATCAGATAGAATGATGAAAACAATAAGAGGGTTTCCTATCACCGAACACATGAACATGATGAAGAACGGTACTGAAATGATGGAATAGAACCTCTCCAGCCCAGGAACTCCGAGGAGGGTGAACCTCACCAATCCCAATTCTGTGATGTTTACAGACATTTCAATCTACAGGAGATTTAATTTCCCCAATCTCTATAGAAAAATAAAAAATATCATTAATAATAATCCACAAACAATAATAATATTTTTTTCTTCTGGAATCTCTGATTGGACAGCGGTGGCATTTGCAATAGCTGGGGGGGGGGTAAACACATTGATATTGTATTTCCAAATGTTGTAATTTGTCTGGAAATTTTATATGAAGGTAGAAAAATTCATTTTATATGCTCAGCCGCTGGCAACATTTTGCCGAAGTGGGAGTACTCTGTTTTGCCCTGTTAGCTAAGTAAGCAAGATTTTTCATTTGAAAAAAATGTACTTTTTTTCAAGGGTGTAGTGCATTTAGAGGTGTACTTAATTCAGTGTAGGTTCTTTTCCTTCTTTTGCATACTCGGTTGCAGCCCGTCCATTAGGGGCGCACGGGAGCCGCCCCCCCATCCATGTGTCCAGGCCCCTAAACTACATTCAGGGAGCCGGATGCATGGATTGCAATGGGGGGGAGTGTTTTTTCTTAAGCACGTAATTAAAGCCAGGGGCTCCAAGAAAGGGTTGGCACAGAGCGCAGTGAGCCCACCCAGTTGTGTGAGAATAGCGAATGAACATTCGCTATTCTCACACTAATCCTCCTTCCGGCCAATCAGTAACCCGATTGGCTGAAAGGACAGGCGATCTTATTGGATGCCTAGGAGGAGGAGGGACGAGACGCATGGCGGAAGCTGCCGTGATGCAGAGGATATGACCGCCCATTACCCGTCGCCTGTCACAGCTCTGCCCACTCAACCGGGAGCAGGGGGTGCCACCGACTGACCAGGGGGTGTTTGTTTGCCGCCCCCCCCAAAAAATAACACCAGCCGCCACTGTTCAGTTGCTTTTGTGTACTTGTGTGTAGTTGTTTTAACCACTTGCCGCCAAATCACGTACCAAGTGTGTGATGTGACCTCAAGTGGTTGTACCAGGATGATATGCAGCTGCAGGCTTTAGAGACCATGGTCAGCTCTTTTGTAATGACAACCGGAGCATTTAACCAGCCACTCGGTAGTTATTACAAGCAGCGGGAGGGGACGCCCCCCCCCCTCAGGAAGCCTTCCGTGGCTGGCTTGGGCTCTCCCATTCCACTGACTACTAGCCAGAATGTCTGCCTGCTAGTCAGAGACCTGAAGAAAGCCTGGCTTTGATCGGGTCTCCGCTATGGTAACCTGGAAGTGATGACCAACAAGAAACAATGCGTTACTAGACCTACTGATTACTAACAATCCAGACCTGATTGAGGATGTAGAAATACGGGGCAATTTAGGAAACAGCGATCACAGGTCAATTTGTTTCTGTATAAATCTCAGAATGAAGGGTAATACAAGGACACTGAATTTCAAAAGCGCCAACATCCCTAAACTGTGCTCTTTGCTAGATGATATTAAATGGGATAAAATCCTAGGAACAAATAACATGGAGGAAAAATGGGAGTGCTTTAAGAGATTATTAAATAATTGTATCGGCCAGTGCATTCCTACGGGAAATAGGTTTAAAAGAGCTACAAAAAATCCTGGGTGGCTAAACTCCAACATAAAAAATGCATATAAAAGCAAAAGAAAAGGCCTTCAAAATATACAAGGCGGAGGGGTCATTGTCAGCATTCCAACATTACAAAGAATGCAAGAAAAAATATAAGAGTGCAATCAAGGCAGCTAAGATAGAACATGAAAGGCACATAGCGGAGGAGAGTAAAAAAAAAAAAAAAAACTCAAGAAATTCTTTAAGTATATAAATAGTAAGAAAGGGAGGTCAGATCATATTGGCCTCATAAAGGACGATGAAGGGAATCTGGTTACAAAAGACGGAGAGATGGCAAAGGTTCTAAATATATTCTTCTCAGTCTTCACAAAGGAAATGGGGAGATACAGTAACTAGGGATGGGCCAAACACCCCTTGGTTCAGTTTGCAGCAGAACATACCGAACAGGCAAAAACTTTGTGCGAACACGCAAACCCCATTAAAGTCTATGGGACAGGAACATGAATAATCAAAAGTGCTCATTTTAAAGGCTTATACTGTATGCAAGTTATTGTCATAAAAAAGTGTTTGGGGACCCGGGTCCTGCCCCAGGGGACATGTATCAATGCAAAAAAAGTTTTAAAAACTGACGTTTTTTCAGGAGCAGTGATTTTAATAATGCTTAAAGTGAAACAATAAAAGTGAACTATTCCTTCAAATTTCGTACCTGGGTGGTGTCTATAGTATGCCTGTAAAGTGGCGCATTATTCCCGTGTTTGGAACAGTCCCTGCACAAAATGACATTTCTAAAGGAAAAAAAGTCATTTAAAACTACTAATGAATTTTCGGGTCTCGGCAATACAGATAAAAGTCATTGAAAAAAAATGCCATGGGATCCCCCCAGTCCATTAGTAGGCCCTTTGGGTCTGGTATGAATATTAAGGGGGACTCAGAACCAAAATAAAAAAAAATGCATGGGTGTCCCCCCAAATTCCATACCAGGCCCTTCAGGTCTGGTATGGATATTAAGTGGAACCTCGCGCCAAAATTAAAAAAAAAATGGTGTGGGGTCTCCCCAAAAATCCATACTAGACCCTTATCCGAGCACGCAACCTGGCAGGCCACAGGAAAAGAGGGGGGGACAAGAGAGCGGCCACCCCCCTTCTGAACCGTACCAGGCCATGTAGCCCCCCAAAGCACTTTGTCCCCATGTTGATGGGGACAAGGGCCTCATCCCCACAACCCTTGCCTGGTGGTTGTGGGGGTCTGCGGGCAGGGGGCTTATCGGAATCTGGAAGCCTCCTTTAACAAGGGGACCCCCAGATCCCGGCCTCCCCCTGTGTGAAATGGTAAGGGGGTACAAATGTACAACTACCATTTCACGAAAAAAGTGTCAAAATAGTACAAAAGACAAGACACAGCTTGGGACAAGTCCTTTATTAAAAAATAAAAAAATAAAAATGTCCCACGAAGTCCATTTATCTTCTTCTCTTGCTTCGCCGATGGACCGAAAAAGAAAAAAAAAAGCCGCGACCGCCCCCCCTCAATGTGAAGCACCCGCCGTATGACGCATCTTCGCTTTGACAGTTCTTATATAACTGAGGGCGGGGCCACACAGTGACGTTCCCGGGTGACCCTGCCCCTCTCTGAAGCACGGGGACTTCCCCATGGCTTTCCCAGGTAGTCAGAGGGGGCTGGGCCATTCATTTTTTTATTATTTTGGTTCAGAGTTCCCCTTAATATTCATACCAGACCCAAAGAGCCTGGTAATGGACTGGGGGGATCCCATGCCGTTTTTTTCAATGACTTTTATCTGTATTGCCGAGACCCGACAATTCATTAATAGCCGCAAGCACTTTTAAATTACCTTTTTTCCTTTAGAAATGTCATTTTGCACTCGGACTGTTCTAAACACAGGAAACATGCGCCCCTTTACAGGCATACTGTAGACACCCCCCAGGTACGAAATTTAAAGGAATATTATACTTTTATTGTTTCACTTTAAGCATTATTAAAATCACTGCTCCCGAAAAAACATCCCTTTTTAAAACTTTTTTTTTGCATTCATACATGTCCCCTGGGGCAGGACCCGGGTCCCCAAACACTTTTTATGACAATAACTTGCATATGAGCCTTTAAAATTAGCACTTTTGATTATTCATGTTCGTGTCCCATAGACTTTAATGGTGTTTTGACGGCTTTCGAATTTCCCCCAGAACACCGCATATTGTTCGGTGTTCTGCAGAACATCCGAACAACCAAAGTTCGGCCTGAACTTATGCTCGGGGGAACTGTTCGCCCATCCCTAACAGTAACCAGGACTGCAAAGTTAATCTTCATGACACATCACAGGAAGCACCCTCATGGCTAACAGAAGACAGAATCAGAAATAGACTTAAAAAACTTAACATTAATAAGTCACCAGAACCTTAAAGGGCTCAGCCAGGTGATTGCCAGACCATTGTTCCTAATTTGCATGGATATTTTACTAACTAAAATGGTACCAGCTGACTGGCTTTTCTCTAATGTGGCACCAATATTTAAATAAGGGCCGAGACATATCCCTGGGAATTACAGTCCATTCAGCCTAACATCAATAGTATGTAATCTCTTGGAGGGGATGATAAGGGACTATATACAAGATTTTAGTAATAAGAACGATATCATTAGCAGTAATCAGCATGGATTCATGAAGAATCGTTCTTGCCAAACCAATCTATTAACCTTCTATGAGGAGGTGAGTTGCCATCTAGATAAAGGAAGGCCCGTAGACGTGGTGTATCTGGATTTTACAAAAGCATTTGACACAGTTCCCCATAAACGTTTACTGTACAAAATAGGGTCCGTTGGTATGGACCATAGGGTGAGTACATGGATTGAAAACTGGCTACAAGGGCGAGTTCAGAGGGTGGTGATAAATGGGGGGTACTCAGAATGGTCAGGGGTGGGTAGTGGGGTCCCCCAGGGTTCTGTGCTGGGACCAATCCTATTTAATTTGTTCATAAACGATCTGGAGGATGGGATAAACAGTACAATCTCTGTATTTGCAGACGATACTAAGCTAAGCAGGGCAATAACTTCTCCGCAGGATGTGGAAACCTTGCAAGAAGATCTGAACAAATTAATGGGGGAGGGGCAACTACATGGCAAATGAGGTTCAATGTAGAAAAATGTAAAATAATGCATTTGGGTGGCAAAAATCTGAATGCAATCTATAGACTGGGGGGAGAACCTCTGGGGGGATCTAGGATGGAAAAGGACCTGGGGGTCCTAGTAGATGATAGGCTCAGCAATGACATGCAATGCCAAGCTGCTGCTAACAAAGCAAACAGAATATTGGCATTAAAAAGGGATCAACTCCAGAGATAAAACGATAATTCTCCTGCTCTACAAGACTCTGGTCCGGCCGCACCTGGAGTATGCTGTCCAGTTCTGGGCACCAGTCCTCAGGAAGGATGTACTGGAAATGGAGCGACTACAAAGAAGGGCAACAAAGCTAATAAAGGGTCTGGAGGATCTTAGTTATGAGGAAAGGTTGTGAGCTCTGAACTTATTCTCTCTGGAGAAGAGACGCTTGAGAGGGGATATGATTTCATTATATAAATACCGGACTGGTGACCCCACAATATATAAATACCGGACTGGTGACCCCACAATATACAAATACCGGACTGGTGACCCCACAATATATAAATACCGGACTGGTGACCCCACAATATACAAATACCGGACTGGTGACCCCACAATATATAAATACCGGACTGGTGACCCCACAATATACAAATACCGGACTGGTGACCCCACAATATACAAATACCGGACTGGTGACCCCACAATATATAAATACCGGACTGGTGACCCCACAATTGGGAGAAGCCTTTTTCGCAGAAAGGAGTTTAACAAGACTCGTGGCCACTCATTAAAATTAGAAGAAAAGAGGTTTAACCTTAAACTACGTAGAGGGTTCTTTACTGTAAGAGCGGCCAGGATGTGGAATTCCCTTCCACAGGCAGTGGTCTCAGCGGGGAGCATCCATAGCTTCAAGAAACGAAATAAGCACCTGAACGACCACAACATACAGGGATATACAATGTAATACTGACACATAATCACACACATAGGTTGGACTTGATGGACTTGTTTCTTTTTTCAACCTCACCTACTATGTAATTATGTAACACTTTGACACTTGTCTACAATGTAAAGTAGTGAGTGTACAGCTTGTATAACAGTGTACATTTTCTGTTCCCTCAAAATAACTCAACACACAGCCATTAATGTCTAAACCACTGGCAACAAAAGTCAGTACATCCCTAAGTGAAAATGTCCAAATTGGGCCCAAAGTGTCAATATTTTGTGTGGCCACCATTATTTTCCAGCACTGCCTTAACCCTCTTGGGCATGGAGGTCACCAGAGCTTCACAGGTTGTCACTGGAGTCCTCTTCCCCTCCTCCATGATGACATCACAGAGCTGGTGGATGTTAGAGACCTTGCGCTCCTCCACCTTCCGTTTGAGGATGTCCCACAGATGATCAATAGGGTTTAGGTCTGGAGACAAACCTCTGCAGCAATGCTGGCAGCACTCATATATCTATTTCCTAAAGACAACCTCTGGATATGACACTATGAAAATGACCTCACTTCTTTGGTGGACCATGGCGAGGCCTGTTCTGAGTGGAACCTGTCCTGTTATACCGCTGTATGGTCTTGGCCACCGTGCTGCAGCTCAGTTTCAGGGTCTTGGCAATCTTCTTATAGCCTAGGCCATCTTTATGTACAGCAACAATTCTTTTTCTCAGATTCTCAGAGATTTCTTTGCCATGAGGTGCCATGTTGTACTTCCAGTGACCAGTATGAGAGAGTGAGAGTGATAACACCAAATTTAACACACCTGCTCCCCATTCACACCTGAGACCTAACACTAACGAGTCGCATGACACCGGGGAGGGAAAATGGCTAATTGGGCCCAATTTAGAGATTTTCACTTAGGGGTGTACTGACTTTTGTTGCCAGCGGTTTAGACATTAATGGCTGTGTGTTGAGTTATTTTGAGGGGACAGAAAATTTACACTGTTATACAAGCTGTACACTCACTACTTTACATTGTAGACAAGTGTCATTTCTTCACATGAAAAGATAGAAGAAAAGATTTACACAAATGTGACTGAGGGGTGTACTCACTTTTGTGAGATACTGTATCTACCCTAGGTAGTATGTACCTACCTCCAGCAATCTGCACTTACGCTGAGGTAGTGTGTTCCTACCCCCTGAAATGTCTACTTAGCTATCTCCCAGTAGTGTGTTCCTACCCCCTGAAATGTCTACTTTTCTCCCAGTAGTGTGTTCCTACCCCCTGAAATGTCTACTTAGGTGTCTCCCAGTAGTGTGTTCCTACCTCCTGAAATGTCTACTTTTCTCCCAGTAGTGTGTTCCTACCCCCTGAAATGTCTACTTAGGTGTCTCCCAGTAGTGTGTTCCTACCCCCTGAAATGTCTACTTAGGTATCTCCCAGTAGTGTGTTCCTACCCCCTGAAATGTCTACTTAGGTATCTCCCAGTAGTGTGTTCCTACCCCCTGAAATGTCTACTTTTATCCCAGTAGTGTGTTCCTACCCCCTGAAATGTCTACTTAGGTGTCTCCCAGTAGTGTGTTCCTACCTCCTGAAATGTCTACTTTTCTCCCAGTAGTGTGTTCCTACCCCCTGAAATGTCTACTTAGGTGTCTCCCAGTAGTGTGTTCCTACCCCCTGAAATGTCTACTTAGGTGTCTCCCAGTAGTGTGTTCCTACCCCCTGAAATGTCTACTTAGGTATCTCCCAGTAGTGTGTTCCTACCCCCTGAAATGTCTACTTAGGTATCTCCCAGTACTGTGTTCCTACCCCCTGAAATGTCTACTTAGGTATCTCCCAGTAGTGTGTTCCTACCCCCTGAAATGTCTACTTTTCTCCCAGTAGTGTGTTCCTACCCCCTGAAATGTCTACTTAGGTGTCTCCCAGTAGTGTGTTCCTACCCCCTGAAATGTCTACTTAGGTGTCTCCCAGTAGTGTGTTCCTACCCCCTGAAATGTCTACTTAGGTATCTCCCAGTAGTGTGTTCCTACCCCCTGAAATGTCTACTTAGGTATCTCCCAGTACTGTGTTCCTACCCCCTGAAATGTCTACTTAGGTATCTCCCAGTAGTGTGTTCCTACCCCCTGAAATGTCTACTTTTCTCCCAGTAGTGTGTTCCTACCCCCTGAAATGTCTACTTAGGTATCTCCCAGTACTGTCTTCCTACCCTATGCAATGTAAAATGTGTACCTAACCTACAGCAATGTGTACTTACCTTGCAGTGTTGTTGGGAAGAGGACCGGCTGGGGTCAGATTATCATCACTATACGGCAATAATGGAGAGTGCAGATCACAGTCACCTCACCTGTGTGCAGCTCATACAGCTCCTGCCAGGTTTTATTAACACAGATCAATGTGAATTGTCTCCCTGCAGGTTTTATGTCCCGAATACCCCACAGAGCCAGCACTGAGACTAAGAGAGGACACTCCACCTGGAATCCTCCCTAGATGGATCCAAATACAGTGCCTTGAAAAAGTATTCATACCCCTTGAGATTCCCCACATGTTGTCACGTTACAACCAAAAACGTAAATGTATTTTATTGGGATTTTATGTGATAGACCAACACAAAGTGTCACATAATTGTGAAGTGGAAGGAAAATGATAAACGATACAAATAAATATGTGAAAAGTGTGGGGGGGGGGGCATTTGTATGGCGCCCCCCAGAGTCAATTCAGTATTTACACCCCAAAAAACAATTCTGTTACATTTCCTGAGTGAGGGCCCCTTAAAGATGACTGACCCCAAAGGTTGCCCTGACCCTGCAAGCCTCCTGACACCTCTGACACCCTGGGTTCAGACATATTTCAAGTAGGGATGGGCCGAACACCCCCCGGTTCGGTTTGCAGCAGAACATGCGAACAGACAAAAAATTTGTGTGAACACGCAAACACCATTAAAGTCTATGGGACACGAACATGAAAAATCAAAAGTGCTCATTTTAAAGGCTCATATGCAAGTTATTGTCATAAAAAGTGTTTGGGGACCCGGGTCCTGCCCCAGGGGACATGTATCAATGCAAAAAGAAGTTTTTAAAACAACTGTTTTTTTCGGGAGCAGTGATTTTAATAATGCTTAAAGTGAAACAATAAAAGTGTAATATCCCTTTAAATATCATGCCTGGGGGGTGTCCTTAGTATACCTGTAAAGGGGCGCATGTTTCCCGCGTTTATTACACTGTTGCAGCAAAATTACATTTCTAAAGGAAAAAAATGTAATTTAAATCTGCTCGCAGCTGTAATGTATTGTCGGATCCCGGCAATATAGATAAAAATCAAGAAGAAAAAATGGCATGGGTCCCCCCCTCCCCCAGTTCATACCAGGCCCATCTATTTTCGGGTCTGTCGGGCAGCATGATTGAAGATTGATGGACATCGCGGGACACTTTTTTTAATTTTCTATTTTTAATAAAGCAATTGTCAAAAACTGTCTATTGTGGTTTTTACTTTTTGCCACTTTTTTTGGTGAATGGGTAGGGGTACAATGTACCCGATACCCATTCACAGGGGAGGGGGCCGGGATTTGGGGGCTTCTAGATTCCGATAAGCCCCCTTCCCACAGACCCCCACAACCAATGTCCCCCCGAGCACCCTTCCCATGTTGGAGGGCATGAGACCTGGTATGGTTCAGTAGGGGGAGGCACTTGCTCATCCCCCCCTTTCCTGGCCTGCCAGGCTGCTTGCTCGATAAGGGTCTGGTATGGATTGGGGGGGACCCCATGACATTTTTTTCCCTTAATTCTGTCATAGGGTTCCCCTTAACCACTTAAATGCACTGTATTATATACTCTGCACTACACTATATACCCTGCACTGTATTATATATACTACACGGACTGCACTGTATACTCTGAACTGCAGTATATATACTACACGGACTGCACTATATACTCTGAACTGCAGTATATATACTACACGGTCTGCACTATATACTCTGAACTGCAGTATATATACTACACGGTCTGCACTATATACTCTGAACTGCAGTATATATACTACACGGACTGCACTATATACTCTGAACTGCAGTATATATACTACACGGACTGCACTATATACTCTGAACTTCAGTATATATACTACACGGAGTGCACTATATACTCTGCAAAAAAATTGGGCCTTTGGTTTTGGTGGTGCCACAACACTCTAACCCCTCACAGTTACTCTTGTTGGGTGCAGGTACGGGCCCTGCTGTTAAAAATTTGTTCAATAATTGTAATTACATGCCCCTGTTCAAGGGATTCCAGATCCATAGCAAATTCATTCGGCTACATCAGCATCAGCTGCTTGATAGCTGCTTATCCACAACTGATTCATTTTTATAAATGTGAGCCTATCAACAGAGTCTGTGGACAGGCGCACTCTTTGATCCGTTACAAACCCTCCAGCAGCACTGAATGTGCGTTCAGAAAGAACGCTGGATGCAGGACAGGCCAGTAGCTCGATTGCATATTGAGGAAGTTCTGGCCAGTGGTCCATCCTCAAGACCCAGTAACCCAATGGTCTCCAAGTCTGCTCTTGCCTCTAGATATTCCTACAGCATATAATGCAGATGCTGCCGATGGTTGCTTGAGATTGGAGGAGAAGCGGTTTAACCTTAAGCTGCGCATGGGGTTTTTCACTGTCAGGGCAATAGGAATGTGGAACTCTCTCCCACAATTTGTGGTGGCTGCGGGTATGGGTGTTTTTTAAAAGACTCTTGGATGAACATCTTAAAAAACTCAACATACAGGGATATGGGAAAATTTTATAGACACTGACACCTACACAGGTTGAACTGGATAAACTATTGTCTTTTTTTCAGCCTTACCTACTATGTAACTATCAGCCCTGGACGCTGAGGACTAAAAAATTGTTTAAAGGCATTGGTCAGCTGGCCACCTTCTGCACCGCTCTTCCTCTGATCGAACAAAGCCTCAGAAACACGTTGTCCAGTACCAGGAAATTGTAACCTCCCAGGGTCTGGAAAGGCGTTACACAAACTTTTATTCAAGGCCTCCTGAAGATGTTTGATCCTCTGCTCCCTCTGCGAAGGCAGGACGAGTTCTGCAACTTTACCCTTGTAACGTGAATCAAGAAGGGTTGCCCGCCAATAATGATTCCTCTCCTCGATACCATGAATCCTAGGGTCCTTTCGCAGGCTTTGCAGAATCGGGGAGCCCATGCAGCGTAAGTTTGCAGAGGCATTCGATTCTAAGTCTTCTGTGTCACTAAGGATGACATTGTCGGGAACTACTTCCTCCCAGCTACATACAACTCCTTGGGTTTCTGGGGACTGGAAACCATCACTTGAAGACTGCTGCGTGTTATCCTCTATATCCATGCTAACACAACCCTCCTCCTCTTCTTCCTGTGTGTTTTGCGGCCCAGCAGGAATGCTATCTGCATAATACCTTGAGAGGAAAGGAAGTTCTCCTCTTCCTCCCGCTGTTCTGCCTCATGTGCCCTGTCCACGATTCCACGAAGAGTGTGCTCCAGCAGGAAGACTAGAGGGACAGTGTCACTAATGCATGCATTGTCTCTGATCACCATGCTTATGGCCTCCTCAAATGGTGACAGGACAGTGCATGTAACCTTAATCAGTAGCCACTGGTGTGGTGAAAAGAAGCCAAGCTCACCTGACCTTGTCCTGGTGCCATACTCGCACAGCTACTCATTGATGGCCCTCTGCTGTGTGTGCAGCTGCTGCAGCATTGCCAATGTTGAGTTCCACCTAGTGGGCATGTCACAAATGAGGCAATTGGTGGGTAGGTTGAATTCCCTTTTAATTTTAGCCAGCCGAGCACTGGCATTGTATGACCGCCGGAAATGACCACAGACTTTTCTGGCCTGCCTCAGCAGATCTTGTAAGCCTGGGTACCTGGTCAAGAAACGCTGCACCACCAAATTCAGGACGTGTGCCAAGCACGGAACATGTGTCAAGTGTCCCTGAGAGAAGGTTGGTGCCATTGTCGCATGCAACCATTCGCATGCAACCATTCCTTAAGCTGCCATGGCGTCAACCACCTCTGAGCCTGCCCCTGCAGAGCTGACAGAATCTCTGCCCCAGTGTGGCTCCTGTCCCCTAGACAGACCATCTGAACCAACTGACCACCGCATGGCATCTTTTAGCCTGACTGCTTCCGTAGCCCCTTGAACGCTTAGGGATCATTGCTGGTTCAGAGGACAATTCAGCTGAAGAGGCCATAGAGTAAGAAGAAGAGTAGGGGGTGGAGCAGAGAGATGTGGTGGCAGAATCACCACCAGCTTTTTGGAGGCGGAACAAGCTCCAACACTGAACCCTATCCTGCATCCTTCCCAGTTGCCAGCAGAGTTACCCAGTGCGCCATGAAGGAAAGGTAATGTCCCTGATCATGTGTAAGAGAACTGTTAAATTGCGCATGCCCACGGGCGTCAGCAGATTCCCAAATTCACAAATGCGTGTGCAGTCCCAATTGGCGCTAGATGGTCTATTTAAAGGGTGCCCTGACTCCTGAGCAGTGCTAACTGGTCTTCAGCTGTGTCCTGATATCCTGAATCCTGTTTATACCTGCTTGATACCTGTTGCTGAACTTGGCTTTCCTTGACCCTGCCATTGGACCTATTCCTGATTGCTGGTTCCTGATCCCGGCTTCCCATTTGACCTTGCTTTTGCTTGATGACTTGGTACCTTGCTGCCCGCCCGCTACCGAATCCGGCTATCCTTGTGACCCTGCTCCTGTTTCCTGCTTGGCTCAACGCTGTCTCTGAATGCCTGTGTTGGCTGCCTGTCATCCCAGTCCCCTTGGGTCCAGTGTACTTCTGTCTCCTGACTACAGGAAGTTCCGGCAAGCCACATAACCTGAACCTGCAAGCTGGTTGGAGTTTCCCTTTAATATCGGCTGATCTACCGAGCATTATTCCAGCTCCTTACCTGATGTTCTGCCTGAACTACCAAGCCTACAACTCCACCTGCAAGCTTTGCAAGCAACACTTACAGGCACTCGTGTTCCTCCTGACCCTAGCCACCATCTTTTCCACCTTCAGTGGGGCTTGGGCTGGAGATACAAGAGAGGCCGACCTCATCATATCAGACTCCTACCAGGTACGTGACACCATGCCTGCTGGACCATAAATCAGCTGCTGACCGCCCTGTCCAACAAGGCCAAAACATTGCTTTCCACATGACGGTAGAGAGCTGGAATGAAAAGAAATGGCATTTTGGGACCTGCCACTGTGGTACAGCACATTACACAAATTCAGGAAAGGGGGCAGAGTCTACCAGCTGAAAAAGCAGCAGTTGCAGTGCTAGCAATTTTGCCAAGCTAGCATTTAGACGCTGAGCATGTGGATGGCTGGGACAGTGTTTTTTTTGTGAAATTTGCCAGCTGAAATCAACTGGTGTTGTACTGCTAGTAGATTGGCTGCAAGTACTTGCTATTGCTATACCTTTTGTCAGGAAGATCCTGCCAGTAACAGGCGTCCTGAGAGTGCAGTGGCGCGATCGCGCGCGCCTATGCGCATGCACGTGCATGAACGGGAGCGCACGCTCATTAGCGCCAGGTGGGCTATTTAAACCAGACTTTCACACTGGGATCTTGCTGTCTGCTCTACAGCGTTACGTGTGTTTTGATCCTTGCAAACCTGTTCCTGTGCTAAACCCGGCTTGCTCCTGACTATCCTTGTTGTCTGCCTGCATCTGATCCGGCTTGTCTCCAACCATCCCTGTCATCTGCCTGCATCTGACCCCGGCTTGTCTGACTACTCTTCTGCCTGACCCTCTGACACCTCCACTGTCTGCCTGACTACAAACCGGCTTGTCTGACTCTCCAGTCTCAGTATCCTGGTTCCAGGTTCCAGTCTGCTGTCCAGTTCCAGTCTGCTGTACAGTTCCAGTCTGCTATACAGTTCCAGTCTGCTGTCCGGGTCCAGTCTGCTGTCCAGTTCCAGTCTGCTGTACAGATCCAGTCTGCTGTCCAGCTCCAGTCTGCTGCACCAGCCTGCTGATCCAGCTCCCTCCAGGTTCTGGTCTACCTTTCGGCTCAGTCTAAGGTTATTCTGCACAGTGCTTCCTGAGTTCCAGACTCATCTCCTGCCGTTGATCTTGCCAGGCACTCGTGCCACTCTTGACTCCTGTGCTTCCTGTTCACCCTACCAGGGCCCTCGAGTCGGAGCCTCAAGAGAGGCCATCCCCTGCAAGCCAGGCTCGTCCACAAGGTACTTGACACCTTCATTCCTTTCAGTGCAGGTTTTAGAGAGGACTTGAGGTATAGTAGGGGTTGGGATCCCAGATGAGGAGTAAGAAGAAGTCCGCCTTTTTTATGATGTGGGTCTTTCAGGTGCTGTTGCCAATGGACTGCATGGCAGGTCGTCATATGTCTTGTCAAGCATGTGGTGCCCAAGCGGCTGCTGTTCTGGCCACGCTTGTTCCGCTTCTGACATAGATTGCAAACAGCAATGGTGAGATCTACTGCACATGTGTCGAAAAAAGCCTAGACCAATTACATTTTGGAAGCACATGCGGAGCTCTACGGTGTGATGTAATAGGGTGGCTGTCCTTAAGCTGGCCCCTGGAGGACATCCTGCCTCGTTGGAGTTGTGCCTCCTCCTCCTCACTTTCCTCCTCTCTTCTCTCAGGCACCCAAGTAGAGTCAGTGACCTCATCATCCCCTCCCTCCTCGTCACTGGAGCAAACTTGGCAGTATGCTGCAGCTGGGGGAACACGACTGCCAGTTTCTTGTTCTTCTGTGGCACCCCCTCTCTCTAGGCTCACGGCACTCCCTTCTTCGACCTGGGAACCAACATCGGAGCCTTCAAATTGCTGCGCATCCTGCAGCATCATGTAACCGACACTGTGGTTGAATAATTCTGGTGACTCCTCCGTGCATGATGGTGGGGCTACGGAAGGAGTAACTGTGGACAAGGAGCCGGTGGAATAAGCCACTTTGACAGCTGCGTTGGAAGGCAAACTACTATGAGCCTGGATGACAGAGAATGAGGAGGATGAGGAGGATGAGGACGGCTTAGTTATCCACTCCACCAACTCTGGTGAATGGTGGAGCAGTCCTGATGATGTAGATGTTCAATGTCTTCAGCTAGCCTAACCACTTCAATACTGGGCACTTATACCCCCTTCCTGCCCAGACCATTTTTCAGCTTTCAGTGCTCTCACACTTTGAATGACAATTACTCGGTCATGTAACACTGAACCCATATGAAATTTTTATCATTTTTTTCACACAAATAGAGTTTTCCTTTGGTGGTATTCAATCACTGCTTTTTTTTTCATATTTTGCGATATAAGTGAGAAAAGAGCAAACATATTGAAAAAAAGAAACACTTTTTTTTAGTTTCTATTATAAAATTTTGCAAATAAGTAATTTTTGTTCATAAATTTGAGCCAAAATTTATACTGCTACATATATTTGGTAAAAATAACCCAAATCAGTGGATATTATTTGGTCTGTGTGAAAGGTATGGAGTCTACAATCTATGGTACTAATCACTGAAAATTGATCCCAGCTGATGTACTGATGATGATCTATCTTACTTCTTGAGACCCTAACAAGCCAGGACAGTACAAATACCCCACAAATTCCCCTTTTTGGAAAGTAGACATTCCAAAGTATTTAGAAAGAGGCATAGTGAGATTTTTGAAGTTGTCATTTTTTTCCCACAATTCTTGGGAAAATTAAGAAATTATTATTATTATTATTATTTTTTTTTACACAAAATTGTCATAATAACAAGTTATTTCTCACACACGGCATATGAATACTTCCAATTACACCCAAAAATACATTCTACTACTCCTCCTGAGTATGGTGATACCACATGTGTTTTACACAGCCTGGCCACATACAGAGGCCCAACATGCAGGGAGCACCTTCAGGGGTTCTAGGAGCATAAATTACACATATAATTTCATTCCTACCTATCACATTTTTGAAGGCCCTGGAGCACCAGGACAATAAAAATGCCCAAAAAAGGACCACATTTTGGAAAGCAAACACCCCAAAGGATATTCTGTGAGGCATTGGCAGCAGATAGGTACTCTGATGGACTGCAGATAGGTACTCAGGTATTCTGATGGGCTGCAGATAGGTACTCAGGTACTCTGATGGGATGAAGACAGGTACTCGGGTAATCTGATGGAATGCAGAAAGGTACTTGGGTACACTAATGAGCTGGAGATAGGTACTCAGGTACTCTGATGGATTTGAGACAAGTACTCAGGTACTCTAATGGGCTTGAGACAGGTACTCGGGTACTCTAGTGTGCTGGACATAGGTAATTAGGTACTCTGGGCTGAGGACAGGTACTCGGGTACTCTGATGGTCTACAAATAGGTACTCAGGTACTCTGGGCTGGAGATAGGTACTTGGGTACTCTAATGGGCTGCAGATAGGTACTCGGTACTCTGATGGGCTGCAGATAGGTACTAGGGTACTCTGATGGGCTGGAGATAGGTACTCGGGTAATCTGGGCTGGTGACAGGTACTCAAGTACTCTGATCGGCTGGAGACAGATACTCGAGTACTCTGATGGGTTGCAGATAGGTACTTTGGTACTCTGGGCTGAGGACAGGTACTCGGGTACTTTGATGGTCTGCAGATAGGTACTCAGGTACTCTGGGCTGGAGATAGGTACTTGGGTACTCTGATGGGTTGCAGATAGGTACTCGGTACTCTGATGGGCTGCAGATAGGTACTAGGGTACTCTGATGGGCTGGAGATAGGTACTCGGGTAATCTGGGCTGGTGACAGGTACTCAAGTACTCTGATCGGCTGGAGACAGATACTCGAGTACTCTGATGGGCTGCAGATAGGTACTTTGGTACTCTGGGCTGAGGACAGGTACTCGAGTACTCTGATGGTCTGCAGATAGGTACTCAGGTACTCTGGGCTGGAGATAGGTACTTGGGTACTCTGATGGGTTGCAGATAGGTACTCGGTACTCTGATGGGCTGGAGATAGGTACTCGGTACTCTGATGGGCTGCAGATAGGTACTTAGGTGCTCTGGGCTGAGGACAGGTACTCGGGTACTCTGATGGTCTACAGATAGGTACTCAGGTACTCTGGGCTGGAGATAGGTATTGGGTACTCTGATGGGCTGCAGCTAGGTACTCGGGTACCCTGATGGGCTGGAGATAGGTACTCGGTACTCTGATGGGCTGCAGATAGGTACTCGGGTACCCTGATGGGCTGGAGATAGGTACTCGGGTAATCTGGGCTGGTGACAGGTACTCGGGTACTCTGGTGGGCTAATGACAGGTACTCTTAATTACAGGGGGCAATTGGTTTTATTGGTGTGTACTGTGATTGGTAACTATCTGTTACCGCAATCTCCTCCTTCCTTACACAGGATCGGTGTGTGAGGAGGAGAACCCAGTAACAGCTCGTTAAGGTTCCCCTTAATATCCACACCAGACCTGAAGGGCCTGGTATGAGTTTTGAGGGGGACCCCACGCATTTTTTTTTTTTTTTAATTTTGGTTCGGGGTTCCCCTTAATATTCATACCAGACCCAAAGGGCCTGGTAATGCACTGTGGGGGAATCCCATGCCATTTTTTTCAATGACTTTTATGTGTATTGTTGGGACCGACAATTCATTATAGTCGGCGCTACCGCTAGTACTTTTAAATTACTTTGTTTCCTTTAGTCATGTCATTTTGCTGTCAGACTGTTCTAAACACAGGAAACATGCACCACTTTACAGGCATACTATAGACACCCCCCAGGTACGAAATTTAAAGGAATATTACACTTTTATTGTTTCACTTTAAGCATTATTAAAATCACTGCTCCCGAAAAAACGGCCGTTATTTAAAACTTTTTTTTTTGCATTGATCCATGTCCCCTGGGGGCAGGACCCGGGTCCCCAAACACTTTTTATTACAATAACTTGCATATAAGCCTTTAAAATTAGCACTTTTGATTATTCATGTTCGTATCCCATAGACTTTAATGGTGCTCGCGTGTTCAAAAACATTTTTTGCCTGTTCGCATGTTCTGGTGCGAACCGAACGGGGGGGGGGGTGGGGGGTGTTCGGCTCATCCCTAGTTGTGAGACACGTAGTGGGTGCAAAGATGGTGAAAGCCACTGGGAACCAAAAGAGGTTTTATTTCTTTTAACAGTCCTTTTTATATTTTGCAAGGGAAAAAGGGTTAGGGCCAGGACACCCTTAAGTGGTTGCAATTTCAATAGGCAGACACCGAGACTTCAATAGGAGGACATCCGTACAGGGAAAGGCCCCAGCAAGGTATCACTTCTGCATGTGCAGGTTTGTTGTCTCCTATAGCAACAGTCTTTAACAGTTCCTAACGCAAAGTTCAACAGTTCTTTCAGCTTCACTACAATGTTCACTTGTAACTCTTTAGCCCCTTGAGCTCCTGGTCTCTCACTAGACCCTCTGATTCACTAACTCTGAATTCTGTGAGCTCCTTAAGGCTTTTGCGGTGGTATCTCCCTCAAGCGTCACCCACGCTTCCCTGATGGGTCCCTAGCTTGGCACTCCAGATACCTTTCAAGCTTCACCCCATGCTGACCAGCTTGGTCCCTGGCTTGACACACAAGGCTGCTCTGCAAGCATCACCTCCGCTGGTTGGGTCCCTGACTTGATCACCACCTGAAGTTTCCCGATTCTTCACCGTGCCCATTTGGTGAGAATGTTGCTCCAGTACTTGCTTCAGCTACTCACTGTGGTCCTTGGTAAAGGTGGTTGGTCCCTTAGTGGCTACAGCTTCCCTACCTCCGACCACGACAGGTTCTCCGTCCAGCAGAACTTTCACTATTGGTTGGACTGCAAGCCGCATTCCCAACCCTGCGCTGCCCTCTTACTTCTGGATAGGCCCTCACACAGCCTGGCAGCCAGATACCCCCAGGATAGGCCCAATCTCCGGCCTAGCAGCCTGGGGCAGATGACGCACGTCCACCCAGATGGCAGTCTGGGTGGCACAGAACATAGATCACCTGACTCCACCCGAATATATAGGCTCTCTCAGCAAGCCAAGGGATCCAAGAAAACCCCTGCCCATTGGCTGAGATATCCCATATACCCATAACCTGACCTTCTCACATCTAATGCCACCAAGCACCTGGCCACCAAGTGGCAGAAGAGAAAAGTACAACAAGGCCAAAATTAGGGAGAAATCAATGGATCTCTAACAACTATCTACAGTAGCTACTCCTGACAAGGAATTTGGTGAGGAGCTCCCTGACTAAACCCCAGGGCACTACATGTTAGACTGTTTAGGAGCCTAGCCACGTACGGGGGCTCAAAATCTAATGAGCTATCAGGCTTTCCAAGGGTGTAACTTGCGCAATTAATTGTGTGGCTACCTATCACCATTTCAGAGGCCCTAAAATGCCAGGATAGTACAAGCAAACCCCCAAATGACCTCTTTTTGGAAGGTAAACATCCCTCTGTATTTGATAAGATATTTCTTAATTTTCCAAAAACTTGTGGCAACAATTAAGATCTGCAAAATCCTCCCCATGCCTCTTAGCTAATAGTTTGGCGTGTCTACTTTCCAAAAATGGGTCTTTTGGGGGATGTTTTGTGCTATCCTGCATTTCAGGGCCTTTGAAAACTGTGATAGTTAGTCAGGAAGTGAAATGAGGAAATAACGTCCTTTGAAGTCCTGAAGGTGGTCATTCGATTTTGGGCCCTTGGACATGGCTAGGCTCCCAAAAAGTCTCCCCATATAGGGGAGAAACAGAATGTTTTTTTGGGTGTAATTCCATGTATATCCATGATGTGTGTAAGAAAGTATATATTTTTTTCATTTTCCAAAAGCTTGTGGCAAAAAAAATAAGATTTTCCAAAGACCCGTCATGCCTCTAAGCAAATACCTAGGGGTGTCTACTTTCCAAAAAAGGGACATGTGGGAAGGGGGTGTTTATACTGTTCTGGCATATTAGGGCCTCTAAAAACATTCCATGTAGGGCCAGCATTAGGAGTTTCTGCCACACATCCACCCACTCTTTTAATGTTGGGCATACGAGTCATGTTCTTCTTTTTTCATTCAGCCCATTTGATCGGTGTGGATGAAGAAATAGGTGCTACTGCCCCCTAACCACCCCACATTCCTAATGCCAGGCCTTTTTTAAACCGCAGATGAGGAAATCTCAACCTGCAGCACTGCAGCCACTGACGTATGTATTTTGAGAGCTGAGTGCTGCTGTCAGAATGCACAAATCAGTGCTGCAGAGTAGATCAGTTCCTGCAAAGCAAACAACAATAGTTAACAATAACACACAGTAACAAAATAATATCAACTCATTAAAACAACAATCTTTTTTTTTTGCTCTTTTTTTTTTTACTTTTTTTGCAACAACTTTTAACATTACCATTTTTTAGGGTCTCTCAAAATGTGATAGGCATTTTCCTGACTATCTAACATCTTTGAGGACCCTTATGTGCCATGCTTTACTCTATACTAATACTCCACTAGTGTGCGGTAGCGACAGAAGTCCTTGTGTGCAGAGGCCAGACTGGCCAGGACAGGAGGGACAAAAAAATTGTTATTACATCTTATTCTGTGTCTGCCACAGACACAACATTTTTTTAAGTGTGACCTTTGGGCTGGGGTACCATCAAGCACATCTATAAAATGCCTGTCATGCAGCTGGCTAACTGCATCTGGACTTGAGGTTTGGGCCACAGCACCCTCTGGATACAAAAGGGCCATTGATGATCGCATCCTGAAATTTTAGGAAGGATCCAGGTGCTTTGTATATACGAGAGGGGAAGGCCAGTAAGTTTTTACTCTCACCATGATCTAAATGTGTTTGGGATCTGAATTTTTGTAGGTTTAAAAGTGGATGTCTTAGTAATATGCCTGCCAATTTTCCTTTTTTGTAGGTCGTGGTGAATTATAGTTAGAGTCAAGAGAAATTGAGTGGGCATCATGCTGGACAAAGTTGAACACCAAAGCATGTTGGACCTGTACCCCAAAGATAAGGAGGATTTTTGTAAACAGATTAGTTAGTGACCATGGATGAAAGCTGGGTATAGCTATATGATCCTGAGAGTAAAGAAATGAGTAAAACATGGAAACATGCTTTGTCCCCCACCCCCAAAAAGGCTAACGTGCAACATTCATCCATTGATCACGGCTCGGTATACAACTTTGTCCGGCATGACACCTACGCTATTTTCTTGGCTCTGACTATAATTCGCTACGACCTACAAAAAAAAAAAAAAGGCATGCATGTTATTAAGATATTGCACAATTTCAGATCCCAAGCATATCTAGATCACAGCAAGGGTAAGAACTTCTTGGCCTCCCCTCGTACAATAGTGTAAGATAGAGCCAACTGAAATAAATATATATAGACACTTTTTTGTATCAGCTTCTAGCTCTGTGGGATGCTAAATACAGCTTCATCATCTGGTCCTTGAAGTCTACACCTCCCATATAAAGATTATATTTGTGGACACAGAGAGACTTCTCAACAACACCAGATGGCGTCTGAATGTGGACCATCGTGTCTGGGTGAATGGAAGACAGGAAGAATACATCCCATTGTCCTTCCACTTTGCTGAGCAAGCAGGCTTTCTCCATCTTTCTAAGTGGGGTTAGAAACGAGCCATTGGGGGAAGCCATAGCAGCCAATTTCTTTATTGAACAAATGTCAAAAAAGTGGCATGCTTGCGTAAAAGTTGTTCATGTACAAATGGTACCCTTTATGGTACAAGGGTGACACCAGGTCCCATAGTCACTGCTCCTCATGTAGTGTGGGCATCCGGGGGGGGGGGCTACAGCTGAATGTCTTTTCTCTCTTAAATTCTAAAATGATATGTATAGCCTGTGGACCTCTCACAGAGCTTATGCAGTTTGACCCCAGACCTGGCGTGCTTGCTGGGGAGATATTGCTTGAATGCAAGGCGGCCAGTAAAATGTATGAGGGACTCCTTTACACAGATGTTTTGTTGGGGCAAATCCACATCTGAAAATTTTTGGAAAACATAATTTACAAGGGTCCGAATTTGGTGGAGCTGATCATAGTCTGGGCACCCTGAGGACGACGGAGGGTATTGTCATTGAAATACATGAAACGCATTATATCCTCATATCTACACTTGGCCATTGCAGCAGAGGATGCGGGCATGTGATGATTCGGATCTGTTGACCAATATGACTGCAATTCATTCTTTTTTGTAATGCCCATGTTAAGGGTTAGACTCCAAAATAAAAAAATGAATTCGGAAACCGTGACAGGTTTCCACTGAAATGGTCTGGCAAGGAATGAATTTGGGTTGGTGATGATGTACTGGTCGGCATAAACATTAGTTTGGTCCATAATCAAATTGTAGAGGTCTTCAGTAAGAAAAAACAACTGTACAAATCAAGGCGCGTTTTTAAGTTGGCTGTTACCACCTGAACCCCCGGGCTGGGCTGTGGAGGGGGGGGGTAATGGGTGCTGCTGAATCGGGGGGGGGGGGGGGGGGCAGCCAATTCAGGTTTTAAAGCACCTCTGAAAGCCTACTATAATCTCAATGGGACTGTGCTCGAATCCTTGGTGGCTGTGGCTTCATTCCTCTACTAGTGCCAGTCACCTGATCAGCTAGAACTTCACTGGTGTTCGCCACTTCACCATGAGATACTGCAGTGCTGGTGTGTATAATGCCAGGATGTACTAGGCTGCTGGTGCTTGCCAGATCACCAAAAGCTAGTGCAACGCTAGTACTGGGTCTCTGCTGCATATGAGACAAGTCGTGCGTTCCTAGCACCTCATCTACCTGGGGTTGGGTACGCCTGGTTTTAGCAGGGACCTCTTCTCCATCATCTGAGCTCCCTGTCAGGGTGCCGCTACTTTCTACAGGTTCATATTCCGAGCCGGATTCTGACAGTGAGGCTTCCCCTTCGCTCCCATCTGACATGCTCAGAATCCTGGAGGCCTCTTCAGTAGTGTTCCTTTCTTGGGACATTTTGGGCACCAAATTTACAGGTACCTCGCCTGATCTTGCTAACACTGCAGTTTTGTGTACAATGTATCAGAGGTGGCAGTGATGAGAAAAATTATACTGGCATCGCACTTGTTGGGGGCTAAACACAAGTGCTGGCAGCGATTGGAGCTTATCCTGCTAACTCTGTGATTTTGGGGACACTATACTAATAGGGACACTCTACTAAAGGGGACATTAGTATAGTTCTGATCTGATCAAAATAGTAATCCATTATAAGAGAAGTATGGGACTGTTTTTTTAAATCATACTTACCTAGGTGGATCCCCTGTCGGCTCTAGACTGAGAACCGAGTGATCAAACACTGCTGATCTCTCAGTTCTCAGAGCTCCCTGAGCAGAGAGCCAGGACTGTCAGGCACCACTCTCTGCTTTGCCCCCCCAGCATCCACTGGAGCGCTGGGATGTGGACGGGGATCGGCCAGCTCAGGCTCTCAGTGGCTCACTGAGAGTCTGAGCCAGGTGCCAGTCCAGGCATGTGGGCAGATCCCGACCATATGGTCGCTATCATTCCTGAGCCTGGATTGACACTGTGACGCCAGCTGGCAGCTTATTTCAGCCAGCTGTCTGCTGAAAACAGGTCACAGGAGTGCGGAATTAACTTCACTCCTGTTATCCACAGGAGAAGTACAGCCAAACAAGCTTTCCTCGTACTTCTCCTTTATGATGCTAAACTAGCAATGACGGTGGTCAGAGATTTATAGTGTGATTGTGATAATGAGCGGGCAATCTAACGCTAACTGGCCCTGTGTCAAAAACCATGAATCAGACTGAGACAGAAGTACAGTTAAATCACACTTGATTAATAATATAAAAAAAAGGTAAACAGAGTAAACGTAGTCAAAACATAGCCAGAGTTCAGGAACTGGAATGGATAGTCAGACAAGCCAAATGCCAGGGAGCCGGAGATGAGCGTAGTAAAACAGCAACCAGGATCTGGAGCCAGAAGGAATGTCAGCCAAGCAAGTCTTTAACAGGAATGCAGGAGATAGTCTCTGTGATGTTGACCAAGGCAAAGGCAGAGATCCTCTGGCAGGCAGGACTGACAAGCAGGATATCATTAACAGCTGAGTAACTGTGGAGAGATAGGAGCTGTCAATTAGCCGACAGCTGAGCAGCCAGCTCAGAGAAGGAAGGGCTGAGCCCAGCCCTGACAGTACCCCCTCCTCAACGACCCCTCCCCTTCGGAGGACCACCAGGCTTGAGGGGAAAACGTCTATGGAAATCACGGAGGAGGACAGGAGCATGTACGTCCGAGGATGAGACCCAAGATTGTTCCTCCGGACCGTACCCTTTCAAATGCACCAGGTACTGTATGCCCCCACTGAACCTATGGGAGTCAACAATGGACTGTACTTCATACTCCTCGTGGTTCTCAACCTGTACAGGGTGAGCACGTGGCACAGAGGTGGTAAAGCGGTTGCAGACCAAAGGTTTTAATAAGGAGACATTAAATACATTAATAATACGTATATTAAAAGGAAGGTCTAATGCATAAGCCACTGGGTTAATCCTGGGAAGAATACGGAAAGACCCAATAAACTGAGTAGCGGACTTCAGAGATAGAACAAGAAGTCGGAAGTTGCGAGATGACAGCCAAACCCTGTCCCCAACCTGGTAGGAAGGCGCAGGCAAGCTTCTGCAGTCAGCATGGAGTCTGTACCTATCATTAGCATGTCGCAAAGCCTCCTGGACTTGTGCCCAAGTGGAATGAAGACCATAGAGATGCTCCTCTAATGCAGGAATACTCTGCGGAACAAATGAGTCAGGCAACATGGAGGGTTGGAAACCATAATTTGCCATGAACAGGGACAATCGGTAAGCAGAATTCAAGGCACTATTGTGAGCAAACTCTGCCCATGGTAATAGGTCTGACCAGTTGTTATGATGGTCAGAAATATAGCAACGTAGGAATTGCTCCAAGGACTGATTGGCTCGTTCTGCGGCCCCATTAGACTGCGGGTGATACGCAGAGGAAAAAGCAAGCTGAATTCCCACCTGTGCACAAAGGGCTCACCAGAACCTGGACACAAACTGACTACCCCTGTCTGAGACAATCACCTTGGGTAGCCCATGTAAGTGAAAGATTTCCTGTGCAAAAATGGAAGCCAGTTCCTTAGAAGTGGGCAACTTCTTAAGTGGAATACAATGAGACATTTTTGAGAACCGGTCAATGCCATAAGGATAAATGTGTTGCTCTGGGAGTTGGGTAAGTCCACAATGAAATCCATAGACAGGTGGGTTCAGGGCCTCTCTCCATTGGGTATGGGTTGTAGAAGGCCCACTGGAAGATGTCGTGGAGTCTTACTCTGGGCACACAGGGAACATGCAGCTACTAAGGTGGTTACATCAGCATGTAGACTAGGCCATCAGAATTGTTGGGAAATGGCTCAAAAGAGTTGATTCTTCCCAGGGTGGCCAGCAGCCTTGGGAGAATGGTAGGTCTGGAGCACGGCAATAGGGAGACTCTCTGGGACAAAGCAGCGGTCACAAAGTTTCTCAGAAGGAGCATGGACCTGAGCAGCAAGAATTTTGTCACCCAAAGGAGAAGTGAGACTGGTGCGAACCATAGCCAGAACACGATCAGGTGGAATCACAGGAACTGAAACCGACTCCATCTTGGAAGTGGGGGAAAATTGTCATGACAAAGTGTCAGCCCTTACATTCTTAGTACCGGGTAAGAATGAGACAATGAAAAGAGCCCATTGCGCCCTTCTGGGATAGAGGCGTTTAGCCTCAGACAAGAATGTGAGATTCTTATGGTCAGTAAGAATGAGAACCGGCACAGTAGTACCTTCGAGGAGATGTCTCCTTTCTTTCAGGGCTAACAGCTCTCTGTCACCAATCTCGTAATTGCACTCCGCAGGTGACAATTCCTTGGAAAAGTAGCCACAAGGATGTATAGCGCTCTCAGAGGTAGGACGTTGAGACAGAAGGGCGCCAACACCAGTCTCAAAAGCATCAACCCCAAGGATAAAAGGTAACGTAGGATAGGGATGTGCCAACACAGTAGCAGAAACAAAGGCAGCCTTGAGACTCTCAAAGTCTTAAAGGACTCTGGAGAACAGCTCTGTGGGTTACCGTCCTTTCTGGTCATATCAGTCAGGGGCTTGACCAGAGACAAGAAGTTACGAATAAACTTCCGTATAATAGTTGGCAAAGCCCAGGAAATGCTGCAGAGGAAGTAAACCCACCGGTCGGGGCCACTGTAGGACTGCCGAAAGTTTCTCTGAGTCCATCGAAAAACCAGCAGTGGAAATGACATAACCCAGGAATTTAACCTGTTCACGACGGAACTCGCACTTCTCCAGTTTACAATAGAGATTATTCACTGTCAGAAACCATAAATCAGTCTGAGACAGAAGTACAGTTAAATCTCACTTGTTTAATAATATAAGAAAAAGGTAAACAGAGTAAACGTAGTCAAAACATAGCCAGAGTTCAGGAACCGGAACGAATAGTCAGACAAGCCAAACATCAGGGAGCCGGAGATGAGCGTAGTAAAACAGCAAGCAGGATCTGGAGCCAGAAGGGATGTCAGCCAAGCAAGTCTTTAACAGGAATGAAGGATATAGTCACTGTGATGTTGACCAAGGCGAAGGCATAGATCCTCTGGGCTGGACGGCTTAAAGAGGAAGTAAACCCTGATGGGTTTTTCTTCCTTTTTGTTTCCCTGCAAAGTTAAAGCATAATGGACTTATTTTGCATTGCATAGTATCCCATTATGTGTCACTTACCTGACACAGAAGCCTGCGATGTCCCCGTTGGCTGGAAGCGTCCATCTTCACCCCTCTTCCTTTTCGGGGCCGCGAACTCCGGCTCTGTGACTGGCTGGAATCGAGTGACGTCACTCCCGCACACGCGCATGGGAGCCGCCAGTCACGGCATGACCCCAGCTAGAAATGGCACAGCGTGCCCTTTCTAAAGTGCGCATGCGCCGAATACATTGCGCATGCACAGAACAACTCATCGTATGGGGAATTGTAAATATCTCCTAAACTGTGTAGGTTTAGGAGATATTACCAGCACCTACTGGTAAGCCTTAAACTAGGCTTACCTGTAGGTGAAAGTGGTTGTAAAGGGTTTACAACCACTTTAAGTAGGCAGGACTGAGGAGCAGGATATCATCGACAGCTGAGTAACTGTGGAGAGTTAGGAGCTGACAGCTGAGCGGCCAGCTCAGAGAAGGAAGGGCTGAGCCCAGCCCTGACACCCTGACTGGCAGGGACACTAACTGACCCTGACTGGGAGGGACACTAACTGACCCTGGCTGGGAGGGACACTAACTGACCCTGGCTGGGAGGGACGCTAACTGACCCTGGCTGGGAGGGATGCTAACTGACCCTGGCCGGGAGAAACGCTAACTGACCCTGACTGGCAGGGACACTAACTGACCCTGACTGGGAGGGACACTAACTGACCCTGGCTGGGAGGGACACTGACTGACCCTGGCTGGGAGGGACGCTAACTGACCCTGACTGGGAGGGACACTAACTGACCCTGGCTGGGAGGGATGCTAACTGACCCTGGCCGGGAGAAACGCTAACTGACCCTGACTGGGAGGGACGCTAACTGACCCTGACTGGGAGGGACGCTAACTGACCCTGACTGGGAGGGACGCTAACTGACCCCGACGCTATCTGACATCGCTAGTGACACTAATACAGTGATCAGTGATAAATGATGTACACAGACACTGTACTAATGACACTGGCTGGGTGACCGAGGTGATCAAAGGGTTTATGGAAGGCAATCAAACGGTTAAATGTGCCTAACAGATGTGTGTGGGTGTGTATGTGCTGCTTTAACTCGTCTTGTCTCTATGTTTACAAGCAAGACACAGGATCGTTCTGTGATTGGCTACAGCCAATTGGCAGGTCCCAGCCATAAATCATTGGTTGGGGACCTGCTGGCTAATTTGTGCTGTAATCAACTACATCACGGCTCACATGGGGGCACGTGCATGCAGGCCTACAAACCCAGAAATGCCCGTCGACCTACGGGTACTATATTCGATGGGGCTTTGATGCTCATCTGCAGTAAGCCTACTGTGGGTGGGCGGCAACTGCAAGTAGGTAATCAGAAGACAAAAATAATGTAGATATTTTTTCCCCATTTTTTTTTAATAATATGAAAGTTCAGAGGGAGAGAGAAGGCAAATTTAGTGTGGAAATAATAAAAAAAGGTCTTTTTTTTTCTTAAGCAGTAAAGAAAAAAAACTGTAC
Organism: Aquarana catesbeiana; assembly: GCF_042186555.1. Lineage (NCBI taxonomy): Eukaryota > Metazoa > Chordata > Amphibia > Anura > Ranidae > Aquarana > Aquarana catesbeiana. The sequence continues at coordinate 9,937,473 of NC_133325.1, read as the reverse complement.
AGATTTGCTGCACAAAATGTACTCCTTTTTGTTAGGAGATATTTCCAAGGGGAGAGAGCAGGCAGATTTTATAATGCTTAAAAAAATTACACTGTCTTTTTTTCTAAGACTAAGGGCAAAAATGTCCTCAGATTCTCCCACAGAATGGAATACTTTTTAGCACTATGTTCAGAGGGAGAGAGCAAGCAGATTTCAACTTGGAAATGCAAAATTATACATTTTTTCTGAGAAAAGAGACAGAAAATATGTACAGATTTGCTGCATGGTATGTACTCTTTTTTTTGCTATGACTAACTTTCAAACGGAAATAGCAGGCAGATGTTATCATGAAATGCAATATTATATCATCTTTGTTCTGACACAATTTATTTTTTCCTGCACATTATGTTATCCTTTTTACTAGGATGCAGTTTCTAAGGAACATAGCAGGCAGGTTTCATTACGAAAGCAAAAAATTATTGTGTTCTTTTTTTCTGAGACAGAAGACAGAAATATTGCACAGTTTTGAAGCACAGCATGTACTCCTTTTTCCTAATTTTTTAAGTTTTGAGGAAGAGAGCAGGCAGATTTAATATTTTTTTCTTTGACTGAAAACAGAAAAAAAGCTGCACGTTTGCTGCATGGAATGTTTTTCTACTTAATAGGATGCAATTTCAGAGGGATAGAGCAGGCAGATTTTATCATGAAATAAAAAAATAGAGTTTCTATTTTCTGGGACAATAGACAGAAAAATTATACAGATTTTCTGCACAGAATGTTATCTTTTTTATTAGAATGCAATTTCAGAGCAAGAGAGAAGGCAGTTTTAAAAAAAGAAAAAAAGTGTCTCTGTGATCTATTCTCCTGGAGCTTGTGTGCTGACTTAGTTGCCTCACAATGTTTTGAAATTCGACATAATAAAGTTCTGATGGAAACAACCCTTCTATAGGCGGAATATTCTAATAATTGTCAATAATCCAAACATATTTCACTTCTTAGATGTGTGTGCAGTGGCTTACTTTTTTCATTGTGGAGTTTTGCTTTTTCTTCTCACATCCTGTTCTGGTGACAACTGTAAAATTGTGGATCTTCCATCTTTTTCGGTCATGAAAATAAGGGTCCCTAGGACACATGAGGCTGAATCTCAGAGAAAGAAATAGAAACCCAACATAGATTTAATCCTTTCCTACTTCATCTAAAACTAAAAGGAACAGTTTTTGGCTAATTGTTGACTTTAATTCTCAGTTTATTTCCTTTGGAGAGCAAATTCTGGGCTTGGTCACGGATTTGGCTGGTTCTTACCCCATACACCAGCGGGTTCATCATTGGGGTCATTTGGAGGTAGGTGAGGGAAAGGAGGGAGCACATTGAGGGTGGGATGTTTTTCCAAAACCTGTACGCCAGAAGAGTGAAGCAACCTGGGATATAGAAGAATGACATCACACACACATGAGAAGAACATGTGCCAAACGCCTTAGACCGGGCCTCTTTGGAGGGAAGTTTTAGCACAGCTTTGATTATGAAGAATTAAGATAACATTATAGCGGAAATATCAGACACAAATGCCACAATGAATATTATGAGGCCATAGATGCTGTTGATGGTGGTGTCACCACAAGAGGCCTTCGCTATAGACATGTGATCACAGTAAGATTTGCCAATCACTTCATGTCCACAGTAGGGTAGCCGGATCACTAGGTAGATACATGGGGCAACCATGATTGCCCCCCGTAAAGTCAGGACTGAGCCAATCTGGGTGATCACCTGACCAGTAAGAATGGCAGAGTACCTTAACGGTTGACATATTGCTACATAACGATCAAACGCCATCGCCACCAGGACTCCGGACTCCATATAGGTGAGTAGATGGACAAAATACATCTGGATGACACATCTACTAAAAAACACAACCCGAGAGTTCAGCCAAAGGATGGCCAACATCTGTGGTGCTATAGTAAGCGAGAGCATGAGATCTGTGATAGCCAACAATGACAGGAACATGTACATGGGGGTGTGGAGACCACAATCAGATAGAATGATGAAAACAATAAGAGGGTTTCCTATCACTGAACACATGAACATGATGAAGAACGGTGCTGAAATTAAGGAATGGAACCTCTCCAGCCCAGGAACTCCGAGGAGGGTGAACCTCACCAATCTCAATTCTGTAGTGTTTGCAAACATTTTTATTTAGAAGATATTTCAATTCCCCGATTTACAAATCTTTACAGTCAATAGAATAATATCATTATTAATGAAATAATCACAATAATGATTGATTTGTATTCTGGAATCTCTCTCTGGCATTGGTAGGTTGAAGGGCCAAAGGGTTCGGAAAATGTCCTCACTACTTGGACAAATGTGACAACCTTGTGGTGGGGGGATAAACATGATGGATATTGTAAGTCAAAGTAACAAAATAAATGCTAAAGGCTTTTGGCTTTTTTTGGTACAAAAACAGGTCCAAGAAAAATAAATGGCCCTTCTGTAATCCTCAGGAGACTTTTAGAGCCTTCTGAACCCTTAAAAACATCCCAAACACTTTATTTTAAATCCATAATATTTCAACAAAATGCAAAATTTTGCAGAAATTTCCAGATTTTCACTGAGATTTTAGAGAATTGAAAACTCTCAGTTTGGCTCCTTCTACCTCTATCTGTCGTGTGTTAGAAGACCTGCAAACCTCTAGTGGAATATCTCGGGTACTATACAGACAATGATGGGATGGTTGGTGCACAGAGATGGAAGCAGAGGTGACCAAACCAACTCACGAATGAGAAGATTAGGCCAATGAATTCTGATTTGTCAGACTTGTAGAGAAACATCCGATTCCTAAATCTGAAATTCCTCCCGATATTCCTGTATGACCAGAATATGTCATATGGAATGACCCAGGCAATGCATTTGGGTTGGGTCACATTCTATGTGATTTGGATGATATTTGGATGCATTGTATTTCCTGCACAGATCAATGTGATGGCATGCAGCAGCTGCACAGGAATAGATGGATCCAAACAATGCACCATGCCGGGAAACTGAGGTCACATTAGATTTCCTGTCTGTAATCATTCATTGGAAGAGAGGAAGAATTGTAGAAGGAGCACAATACAGGAAATATAGCAACGTGTACCTACCTCAGCAGTGTACCTACCCCAAGCGGAGTACCTACCCAGAGCAGTGCTCCAACCCAGAGCAGTTTACCTCCCTCAAGAATTGTGTGCTAACACCGGGCAGTATGCCTACCCTAACAATAGTTCACATACTTCCCTAGTAATGTGTAGCTATCCATAAATGTGTACCTACCCTCCAGTAATGTATGCCTACCCTAGGCACTGTGTATTTAATCCAAATAGTCTTTAATAACCTCCCAGTATTGTTGTGTACTTACCTTTCAGCAAAACAGACAGCAAAAAAATCCAGTCTGTGTTATTGTGAAGAGGACAAGCTGGGGTCAGATTATCATCACTATACAGCAATAATGGAGAGTGCATATTACAGTCACCTCACCTGTGTATGGCTCACACAGCCCTCAGTGCTGTCCTACCAGCTTTTATTTATACAGATCAATGTAAATTGTCTCCCTTCAGGTTTGTGTCCAGAAATATCCCACAGAGCCAGCACTGAGACTAAGAGAGGATGACACTCCACCTGGAATCCTCCCTAGATGGAGCCATGTACAGAAATATCCCACGGAGCCAGCACTGAGACTAAGGGAGGGCGACACTCCACCTGGAGTCCTCCCTAGATGGAACCATGAACAGAATACCCCACAGAGCCGGCACTGAGACTAAGACAGGACGACACTCCACCTGGAATCCTCCCTAGATGGAGTCATGTACAGAATACCCCACAGAGCCAGCACTGAGACTAAGACAGGACAACACTCCACCTGGAATCCTCCCTAGAAAGAGCCATGTACAGAAATATCCCACAGAGCCGGCACTGAGACTAAGAGAGGATGACACTCCACACGGAGTCCTCCCTAGATTAAGCCATGTACAGAAATATCCCACAGAGCCAGCACTGAGACTAAGAGAGGACCACACTCTACCTGGAATCCTCCCTAAATGGAGCCATATACAGAAATATCCCACAGAGCCAGCACTGAGACTAAGAGAGGACAACACTCTACCTGGAATCCTCCCTAGATGGAACCATGTACAGAAAGCCCCACAGAGCCAGCACTGAGACTAAGAGAAGATGACACTCCACCTGGAATCCTCCCTAGATGGAGCCATGTACAGAAATATCCCACAGAGCCAGCACTGAGACTAAGAAAGCATGACACTCCACCTGGAATCCTCCCCAGATGGAGCCATATACAGAAATACCCCACAGAGCTAGCACTGAGACTAAGAGAAGGCGACAATCCACCTGGAATTCTCCCTAGATGGAGCCATGTACAGAAAACCCCACAGAGCCAACACTGAGACTAAGAGAGGACAACACTCCACTCGGAATCCTCCCCAGATGGAGCCATATACAGAAATACCCCACAGAGCCAGCACTGAGACTAAGAGAAGACGACACTTCACCTGGAATCCTCCCTAGATGGAGCCATGTACAGAAACCCCCACAGAGCACAGCACTGAGACTAAGAGAGGACTACACTCCACCTTGAATCCTCCCCAGATGGAGTCATGTACAGAAAACCCCACAGAGCCAGCACTGAGACTAAGAGAGGACAACACTACTCCTGGAATCCTCCCTAGATGGAGCCATGTACAGAAAACCCCACAGAGACAACGCTGAGACTAAGAGAGGACGACACTCTGCCTGGAATCCTCCACAGATATCAATCATCGTATTATATAATATTAGTATATATAATATACAGTATCTCACAAAAGTGAGTAGGACCCCTTAAATCTTTTCTTCTCTCTTTTCATGTGACAACACTGAAGAAATGACACTTGTCTACAATGTAAAGTAGTGAGTGTACAGCTTGTATAACAGTGTAAATTTACTGTCCCCTCAAAATAACTCAACACACAGCCATTAATGTCTAAACCGCTGGCAACAAAAGTCAGTACACCCCTAAGTGAAAATGTCCAACTTGGGCCCAAAGTGTCAATATTTTGTGTGGCCACCATTATTTTCCAGCACTGCCTTAACCCTCTTGGACATGGAGGTCACCAGAGCTTCACAGGTTGTCACTGGAGTCCTCTTCCCCTCCTCCAAATTTACACTGTTATACAAGCTGTACACTCACTACTTTACATTGTAGACAAGTGTCATTTCTTCACTGTTCTCACATGAAAAGATAGAAGAAAAGATTTACAAAAATGTGAATGAGGGGTGTACTCACTTTTTTCAGATACTGTGCAATGTATAGACATAGGGAGCGTGTGTGTGTCTGCGGGGACGCGGGGTTGGCGCTGAGATTTTTTCTGTTCATAATTTGCAAACCTCCGGCTGCTGCAGAAATGAGTCATTCGTTTGGTGGTGTTACTGCAGGAGGGCTTATCACAATATGGAAACATACCTTTAAATTAAGGAAACCCCAAGGCGCCATTGGCCCCTTGAAGACACAAGTCCACAAGGATCACTGTAGGAGACACAGGAGTCACTGGAGAAAAGCAAAGGGGACTGCAACAAGGCCTTGGCTAGGCATAGCGATGTATTGGTCAATTGCTGGGCAACATGTCCCCCCACCTTTGAATGAGCACCAGTCAGAACAGTTGTCTCCTGATTGACTGTGACACCAGAACTCCAGGTGAAACCCAGAAGTCCCGGCAGCTCCACGCCGGAGTGAAGACCCAATGCTGGACCCCTGGAGTGTAAGATCTAGGATAGATGAAAGGGGCTTTGTAAACCATTTAAGACAAACGTGTCCTTGTAGACAGCGAAAACTACCCTTGTTTCATCTCCCTGTAGGGGTACCCCAGTAGGGGCAGCTGAGTGATGTGGCCCACCTGTCACCCTGCCCAGCCCAGCATTCACTTCCAGTCACTCCAAGACGATGAATCAGTCTATCAGCTTTGTTTTTGTATTTTATTGAGGGATTAGAACTTGGATGGGGTGAAGAAATTCATGGGATGCCCAGAAATTATTCTTGGCTTGGGACAATTCAGATATATTCCACCTGCACAACACTTGCTGCAGACTATCTCTCCTTCTCCCTCCAGCACAATACCTCAGGTGCAGCTAGCACATAGTTAGGCCTAACTTTGGTTCAGCCAAGCCTTAGCAGAAATGCCTTATTATAGGCAGAGGCCGTGGGCTCCTATGGTGTAGCAAAGAAAGATTTAGTGCTAGCTGCCCTCTTTGGTGGACTAGTGGTCACAGTCAGCCCCTTGCAGACCCTGACAGCCCTCCTGGCTGTAGCACCATGACTTCAAAGTCAGTAACATCACAGTCTCTCCCGCTGGCTCTACATCCATCTCAGACTGCACACTCCCAGTCCGCTCCGGCATGCCTCTCCCAGCTCTCCAGACTTTGCCTGTCACTCACCGACACCTGGTGGATCCCTCCTGGAGACTTACCCGGCAGTATTCCCTGCTGTCCTCTCCTGTTCCTGTGCAGGACATCTCTTGGAGTATATGGGGTTCCTGCCTGTTCAGCTCGGAGCCCCTGGCCCAAGGCCAACCCCCCCCCCCCCCGAGTTGGGGGTTTACGCAAAGACCCCGACAGCCTAATACTCCATCTCCAGTTCTTCCACCCATACAACTCCTCCCCAGCTGGGCTGACTCTAGGTATTTAAGGAGGTCTGCCAATCCAGCTTGGGGGTTAGTCAGGGCTCCTTAGAACACCCCAGGCAGCTCCACCTTTCTTCCCCACCTTCTTTCTAGAAGCCTCCAGAAGCAGAAAGGGGGTAACCAAAAGATGAGGTTAGCTGTGAGTCACCAGCCTACTCTAGGCCACTCCCAGCCCAACAGATCAAAACAAGCAGGCCTAGCTTTTAGCTAAGCCTGCCTAAATGTACCTGCACTACAGTAAAAAAGTGAAAAGGTCTATCTCTAGCACCTACCTAGGGTAGAGGGTGCTACATTCCCAATTTACTCCAATGCAAAGCTGGCAAAATTTTGTTGGAATCTCCAAATTCTGGCAAAATATCAGGGGAACGAGTACAAGTTTGCTCATCCTTAATGATAGAATGATAAGAAACATTGAAATAAATAGGAGGTCAGGTGGGTTTGCATTACACGTGGGTGGTGGTAAGGGTCTACAACCTGATAAGTATAAAGAAGAATCATCTATATTATGGATGAATTTGGATACAATTTAAATTGTCTCTCCAGCCAATAATTGAAAACTGTATTATGCAAATTCACATGATGCTAATTTTCTTACTCTAAGTTTCTATGAATGGTGATCCTGCCTTTTCCCCAATGTTGATACTAGTTCCAGAGGTGGGCTGATAATGCTATTCAGCTGCTTTTTATTTGACTGACCCCCCCGGTGTTGTTGGCACCCAGAGGTGCGCATGAGCTGAACACCAACAACTTACGACAACACACACAGCTCCTCCTCTTCTCACTTTGGCAGGGTAAGTCAAGTCTGATGTGATGACATAATTTCCTGTCCAGAGGAAAGTTCTCTCCACCCACCACTCATAAGGGAATAGATGCATGCCAAGCAGTGGTGTCGCTAGGGGGTGGCTTTTGGGGCTATAGCCCCGAATCTGGGGCCCATAGCTCCGAGTCTCTCAGAGATGGCCGGCGGCGGGCAGCACTGGAGAGCAGGCAGGCAGCACGGGAGAGCTGGGCAGGCAAGAGAGCAGAGAGATGACATCATCTCTCACTGCCCGCCCTCTCTCTGGTGACCCTGATGTAAGGAGGGGCTCTCTGGGCACTCTGAGGTAAGGAGGGGGTCTCTGGGGACCCTGATGTAAGTGGGGGGCTCTCTGGGGACCCTGATGTAAGAGAGGGCTCTCTGGGGACCCTGATGTAAGGGGGAGGCTCTCTGGGGACCCTGATGTAAGGAAGGAGCTCTCTGGGGACCCTGATGTAAGGAGAGGCTCTCTGGGGACCCTGATGTAAGAGAGGGCTCTCTGGGGACCCTGATGTAAGAGAGGGCTCACTGGGGACCCTGATGTAAGTGGGGGGGCTCTCTGGGGACCCTGATGTACATGGGGGGCTCTCTGGGGACCCTGATGTAAGGGGGAGGCTCTCTGGGGACCCTGATGTAAGGAAGGAGCTCTCTGGGGACCCTGATGTAAGGGGGGGCTCTCTGGGGACCCTGATGTAAGGAAGGAGCTCTCTGGGGATCCTGATGTAAGGGGGGCTCTCTGGGGACCCTGATGTAAGGGGGAGGCTCTCTGGGGATCCTTATGTAAGGAAGGGGCTCTCTTGGGACCCTGATGTAAGGGGGAGGCTCTCTGGGGACCCTGATGTAAGGGGGGCTCTCTAGTGACCCTGATGTAAGGGGGGCTCTCTGGTGACCCTGATGTAATGATAATATATATATAATAGTGTATGACTTTCTTTACTTCACTGCTATGGGCTCTAGCCCCAGATCCTTTGTAGACCTAGCAACGCCCCTGATGCCAAGGGTTAGTGGTCACATGACCTCAAATAAAACTTGCACAAAAAAAAGACATTTTTAATAGAAAAACATATGTAGTTACATAGTAGGTGAGGTTGAAAAAAGACACAAGTCCATCAAGTCCAACCTATGTGTGTGATTATGTGTCAGTATTACATTACATATCCCTGTATATTGCGGTCATTCAGGTGATTATCTAATAGTTTCTTGAAGCTATCAATGCTCCCCGCTGAGACCACCGCCTGTGGAAGGGAATTCCACATCCTTGCCGCTCTTACAGTAAAGAACCCTCTACATAGTTTAAGGTTAAACCTCTTTTCTTCTAATTGTAATGAGTGGCCACGAGTCTTGTTAAACTCTCTTCTGCGAAAAAGTTTTATCCCTATTGTGGGGTCACCAGTACAGTATTTGTAAATTGAAATCATACCCCCTCTCAAGCGTCTCTTCTCCAGAGAGAATAAGTTCAGAGCTCGCAACCTTTCCTCATAACTAAGATCCTCCAGACCCTTTATTAGCTTTGTTGCCCTTCTTTGTACTCGCTCCATTTCCAGTACGTCCCTCCTGAGGACTGGTGCCCAGAACTGGACAGCATACTCCAGGTGCGGCCGGACCAGAGTCTTGTAGAGCGGGAGAATTATCGTTTTATCTCTGCAGTTGATCCCCCTTTTAATGCCAATATTCTGTTTGCTTTATTAGCAGCAGCTTGGCATTGCATGCCATTGCTGAGCCTATCATCTACTAGGACCCCCAGGTCCTTTTCCATCCTAGATTCCCCCAGAGGTTCTCCCCCCAGTGTATAGATTGCATTCATATTTTTGCCACCCAAATGCATTATTTTACATTTTTCTACATTGAACCTCATTTGCCATGTAGTTGCCCACCCCATTAATTTGTTCAGGTCTTTTTGCAAGATTTCCACATCCTGCGGAGAAGTTATTGCCCTGCTTAGCTTAGTATCGTCTGCAAATACAGAGATGGAACTGTTTATCCCATCCTCCAGGTCGTTTATGAACAAATTAAATAGGATTGGTCCCAGCACAGAACCCTGGGGAACCCCACTACCCACCCCTGACCATTCTGAGTACTCCCCATTTATCACCACCCTCTGAACACGCCCTTGTAGCCAGTTTTCAGTCCATGTACTCACCCTATGGTCCATGCCAACGCACCTTATTTTGTACAGTAAACGTTTATGGGGAACTGTGTCAAATGCTTTTGCAAAATCCAGATACACCACGTCTACGGGCCTTCCTTTATCTAGATGGCAACTCACCTCCTCATAGAAGGTTAATAGATTGGTTTGGCAAGAACGATTCTTCATGAATCCATGCTGATTACTGCTAATGATATCGTACGTATTACTAAAATCCTGTATATAGTCCCTTATCATCCTCTCCAAGAGTTTACATACTATTGATGTTAGGCTAACTGGTCTGTAATTCCCAGGGATGTTTTTTGGGCCCTTTTTAAATATTGGTGCTACATTGGCTTTTCTCCAATCAGCTGGTACCATTCCAGTCAATAGACTATCTGTAAAAATTAGGAACAACGGTCTGGCAATCACCTGACTGAGTTCCCTAAGTACCCTCGGATGCAAGCCATCTGGTCCCGGTGATTTATTAATGTTAAGTTTCTCAAGTCTAATTTTAATTCCGTCCTCTGTTAACCATGTAGGTGCTTCCTGTGTTGTGTCATGAGGATAAACACTGCAGTTTTGGTTACTGAAGCCCCCCCACTCGTGAAGACTGAGGAGAAGAATAAATTCAATACCTTCGCCATCTCCCCATCCTTTGTAACCAGATGTCCTTCCTCATTCTTTATGGGGCCAATATGGTCTGTCCTCCCTTTTTTACTGTTTACATACTTAAAGAATTTCTTGGGATTTTTTTTGCTCTCCTCCGCTATGTGTCTTTCATGTTCTATCTTAGCCATCCTAATTGCACCCTTACATTTCTTATTGCATTCTTTATAAATTCTGAATGCTGAGGATGATCCCTCAACCTTGTATTTTTTGAAGGCCTTCTCCTTTGCTTTTATATGCATTTTTACATTGGAGTTAAGCCATCCAGGATGTTTGTTCGCTCTTTTAAATTTATTACCCAATGGGATACATTGGCTAATGCCCTTATTTAATAAGCTCTTAAAGCAAACCCATCTCTCCTCTGTATTCTTTGTTCCTAATATTTTATCCCAATTTATGCCTTTTAGCAAGGTTTGTAGTTTAGGGAAGTTGGCTCTTTTGAAATTCAGTGTCTTTGTATTCCCTTTATGTATCCTATTTGTGTGATTTATACTGAAACTAATAGACCTGTGATCGCTGTTACCTAAATTGCCCCGTATTTCCACATCTGTGATCAGGTCTGTATTGTTGGTAATCAGTAGATCTAGTAAGGTTTTATTTCTAGTTGGTGCGTCTACCATCTGACCCATAAAATTGTCCTGCAAGACACTAAGGAACTGGCGAGCCTTAAATGAATGCGTGGTTCCCTCCGCCCAGTCTATGTCTGGATAATTAAAATCCCCCATTATGATAACACTTCCCATCCTTGCTGCTAATCCAATTTGTGATAGGAGATCTGTCTCCACTTCCTCCCTCAGGTTAGGGGGCCTATAGCATACTCCCAGTATTATTTTCCCCTTAGCTTCATCCCTTTGGAGCTCTACCCATAAGGATTCCACCTCCTCTCTAGCCCCCTCAGTGATGTCATCTCTCACATTCACTTGTACATTATTCTTGATATATAGGCATACCCCTCCCCCTTTTTTACCCTCTCTATCCTTGCGGTATAGGGTATACCCTTGAATGTTTGCCAGCCAATCATGAGAGCTGTTGAACCAGGTCTCTGAAATTCCCACAAAATCCAAATCCTCCTTGTACAACAGTATCTCTAGTTCACCCATCTTGTCCGCCAGGCTCCTGGCATTGGTGAACATGCCACATAGTTTAGACCGGTCGCATATTGTCCTCGTATTGGGTGTTTCAAGATTGCAACTTGGACTTGCTACTATACTCACCTTGTGTTTTTGTGCTTTGGTTAACCTACCACTAATGCCCCCAATACTACCCTCTGGAATATCTTCCGCGCTGGCTATCACTGTCTCTGGACCCTCCCCCCATCGCCTAGTTTAAAAACCCCTCTAACTTTTTGGCCATCTTCATTCCCAGCAGATCTGCACCCTCCTCATTTAGGTGCAGTCCGTCCCTTCTATAGTACCGGTTACCGACTGAGAAGTCGGCCCAGTCCTCCAGGAACCCAAACCCCTCCTTACTACACCAGCTCTTCAGCCACTTGTTTACTTCCCTAATCTCCTTCTGCCTCTCTGGTGTGGCTCGATGTACCGGTAGTATTCCTGAGAACACTACCTTGGAGGTCCTTTTCCTCAATTTAGCTCCTAAGTCCCTAAAATCGTTCTTTAGGACACTCCATCTGCCTCTGACTTTGTCATTGGTGCCAACGTGCACCATGACAGCCGGGTCTTCCCCAGCCCCACCCAGTAATCTGTCCACAAGATCCGTGATGTGCCGAACCCGAGCGCCTGGTAGACAACATACTGTTCGGCGCTTCAGGTCTTGGTTACAGATTGCCCTCTCTGTCCTTCTAAGAATTGAGTCCCCTACCACCAGAATCTGTCTTTCCTTTCCCTTTGCTGCCCCCCCACTCTCACTGGAGGAGAACATAATATAGTAATAATGCGCTCTTATGCCGCGTACACACGAGTGGAATTTCAGACAGAAAAAGTCCGATGGGAGCTTTTGATCGTATATTCCGACCCTGTGTATGCCCCATCTGACTTTTTCTGTCGAAAATTCTGACGGACTTAGATAGAGAACACGTTCTATATTTTTCAGATGGAACAAATTACTATCGGAAAAAACGATCGTCTGTATGCTGTTTTAATGTACCAAAAATGACGCATGCTCTGAAGCAAGTACGAGACGGAAGCTATTGGCTACTGGCTATTGAACTTCCGTTTTCTAGTCCCGTCGTACGTGCTGTACGTCACCACGTTCTGGGCGGTCGGAATTTGGTGTGGCTGTGTGTATGCAAGACCGCTTGAGCTGAATTCCGTCGGAACTCCGTCGTAAAAACCTTCAGAGTTTATTCCGATGGCAAAACCGGTTGTGTGTACAGGGCATTAGAGGTATCATTTGGACCATCAGTGATGTGTTAACTGTCCATCTACTTTAACAAAAACAACCAAATTGCCCAAAGGGACGTTGTGAGTTTAAAAGCTTCACATTTTTATTAAGAAAACATTCTAAAAGTTTACATTGAAGTAAAAAAAACAGTTCACAGATAGACATACATGTACATATTAACCGTTCCATAGATTGGTCATATCACAATTGGCTGATAACATACAAGTTCTTTCACAATTCTCTCAATTATAACCATGCATTTTGCAGGTCAGCGCTCACTTCATCAGGAGATGTGAGAACTCATAAGTGTCTGCAAGGAAGAGACCAAATCATTATGGAAAAAAAAAATCCCACCGCACATGATATACTAACAAATACACTATTGTAACGCAAAACAAAAAACTTGGCATACAGTGGGGGAAAAATACTGATTGCAGATGGTGTAAGTTTGCCCACTTACAAAGAAATGAAGGGTCTATAGAGACAGAATATCAACCAAAAATCCAGAAAAAACACATGATATAAATGTTATAAATGGAGTTGCAGTTCAGTGAGTAAAATAAGTATTTGATCCCCTTCACAAAACATGACTTAGTAGTTGGTGGAGAAACCCTTGTTGGTGATCACAGAGGTCAGACTTTTCTTGTAGGTGGTGACCAGGTTTGCACACATCCCAGGAGGGATTTTGGCCCACTCTTCTTTACAGATCTTGTCTAAATTCCTAAGGTTCCTTGGCTGTCGCTTGGCAACTTGAACTTTCAGCTCCCTCCATAAATTTTCTGTAGGATTAAGGCCTGGAGACTGGCTAGGCCACTCCATGACCTTAATGTGCTTCTTCTTGAGCCACTCCTTTGTTGCCTTGGTGATATGTTTTGGGTCATTGTCATGCTGGAAGACCCATCCATGACCCATCTTCAGTGTTCTGGAAGAGGGAAGAAGGTTCTCCTCCAAGATCTTACAATACATGGCCCCGTCCATTGGCCCCTCAATGCGGCAAAGTCGTCCTGTACCTTTATCAGAGAAACAGCCCCAAAGCATCATGTTTCCACCTACGTGTGTGACTGTAGGGATGGTGTGTGACTGTAGGGATGATGTGTAACTGTAGGGATGATGTGTGACTGTAGGGATGGTGTTCTTAGGGTCATAATCAGCATTTTTCTTCCTCCAAACACGACGAGTTGAGTTAATGCCAAAAAGCTCAATTTTGGTCTCATCTGACCACAGCACTTTCTCCCAATCCTTCTCTGAATCATTTAGATGTTCATTGTCAGACTTCAGACGTTCCTCTACATGTGTCTTCCTGAGGAGGGGACCTTGTGGGCGCTGCAGGATTTCAATCCATGGTGGTGTATTGTGTTACCAATGGTTTGTTTGGTGACAGTGGTCCCAACTGTCTTGAGCCCTCCCATGTATTTCTTGGCTGATCCCTCACTTTTCTCATGATCATCCTTTCTCCATGAGGCAAAATCTTGCATGGAGCTCCAGACCGAGGGAGATTGATGGTTATTTTGCATTTCTTCCATTTGAAAATAATCGCTTCAACAGTTGTCTCCTTCTCACCAAGCTTCTTGTTGATGGTCTTGTAGCCCATTCCAGCCTTGTGTAGGTCTACAATCTTGTCCCTGACATCCCTCGGCAGGTCTTTGGTCTTGCCCATGATGGTGAGGTTTGACTGGAAGAAAGAGATTCTGTGGACAGGTGTCTTTTATACACATAACGAGTCGTTAGGAGAACCTTCTTACATTGACAGGACTAATCTGTGTACCACATGAGCACCTACTGTAGCCAGTCTGTGGGAGCCATAATTATTGTTGGTTGGTAGGGGATCTAATATTTTACTCACTGAACTGCAACTCCATTTAAAACATTTGTATCATGTGATTTTTCTGGATTTTTGGTTGATATTCTGTCTCTATCATATAAAATACACCTATGATAAAAATTATAGACCCTTCATTTTTTTGTAAGTGGGCAAACTTACACAATCTGCAGGGGAGCAAATCATTATTTTCCCCATTGTATTGTTCTGATATCTGGTAAGTGTGGTAAAATACATTTGATACTTCACTGTGTGGACCAATGGACATACTGTATACAGTATATGAATAATTTGTATATTTTTTATATACATAATTTGTGACTATTTAAGAAAAAGATCAGTGTCACAGTCAGGGGTCAGGCTTGGAGACCAGTAGCTATAGCAGTAGAGAGGCTCCCACCAACCAGCAGGATAAGTGCACAAGCAGGTCACCCTGGTGGATGACGTGAGCTCACCCAAGGTGCGGAGTCTAAGCACTAACTGGTGTTCACCAGAGCTCCTGATAGTGGGGATGGGTGTTGCTATGCTTTAGTACCCAGTCACAGTCCTCAGGATCAACCCACCAAGAGGTGAACAAGCCGAGGGCAAAGTAGCAGATATAGCAAGTAGGGATCAAGCAGAAGCTTAGTCAGTAAACAAGCCAAAGGTTGGTAGCAAGTGGTTGGAGGTTGGGATCAATTGTAAGCGCAGTCAATGAACAAGCCAAAGATCAGTAACAAGTGGTTGGCAGGTTGGGATCAAGTGGAAGCATAAACGAGGAACAGGCCAAAGGATGGCAACAAGTAGTTGCAGGTTGGCATAAAGTAGTAGTGTAGTCAAGGAAGGAGCCAAGGGTTGGTAAAATGTAGTTGCAGGTTGGGATCAAATGGAAGCGTAGTCAAGGAACAAGTCAGATATCAGTAACAAGTGGTTTCAAGTTGGGATCAAGTACAAGCATAGACGAGGAACAAGCCAAAGGATGGTAGCAAGGAGTTGCAGGTTGGAATCAAGTGGAAGCGTAGGCAAGTAACAAGCCAAGGGTCAGTAACAAGTGGTTGCAGGTTGGGCTCAAGTGGAAGCATGTTGGGGAACAAGCCAAAGGAGGGTAACGAGTGGTAGTGAGGATACAAATGACAGCAGGATTGACAATAGCAAGATATTGGCTGGAGAGAGCACAATAATCTGGCAAACAGAAAGTGCAAAGACATGGCTTAAATAGGACGTTCATGGGAATAACAAAGGTTCAAGGTTCAGAGTTCAAGGTTCACCAGAAACAAAGTTTAAGGCAAGATTGTTCAGGGAATTGTCCAGGCAGCTGTTCAACATCTCAGTTGGCTCAGCGAGAAGAAATACTGCCAGACACAGCAGAGGTTGCGGGTACAGATCTGGGTCTTGACAATCAGTTAGAATTGAAAAGCCGATTATCAAACCGTGTCCCCCTTCTCTGACTCAGTAAACCAGCTCTCACCTCCTTCATCCGAAATCCATAAATAATAGGATTGACGATAGCCGGAAGAAAAAGGGAGACCGAGTTGGCCATATTCTGCATGTCATAAGGAACGGAGGTTGCAGGTTGATATAAAACCGCAGAAATCATTCCAAGCATATACAAGAGAATCACCACAAACAGATGTGTGCTACACGTGTGCAAGGCCTTGTGTCTGGCCCCACCCGCAGCGGTCTTCATGGCGACCTTTAATATTGTCAGGTAAGAGAGGGAAATAATGGAAATGTCACAGACAGTCAACACGGTACGGACTAGAAGGCCTACATTTTGGATTGTGGAGATGTCACCGCACGCCAAGTTGTGCAGCATCGGGCTTTCACAGTGGAAGTGTAGAATGATGTTTGACTGACAGAAATGGATCTGGGAGTCCAAAATGACAATGAGACAAGCAAACGAGCAGTTCCTAATGCAGCCTATGATAGAAAGAACCAGTAGATGTTTGTTCATGATGGTATGGTAGTGTAGAGGCTTGCAGATGGCTACGTACCTATCGAACGCCATTAACAGCAATATGAGAGACTCTGCCAGGAGGCCAGAGTAAACGGTGAACATCTGCATCAGGCAGACAGTCCGCGATATTGTGTCCAACCCAAGGAAAGACACCAGCATCTTGGGTATGATGGCCGTATCATAGAAGACGCTGACCACAAGAATGCAGAAGATGAGTGAGTACATCGGTGTATGAAGACTTGGTTCCACCCAGATCCGGTAGATAATGGGAAAGTTACATACAAGGATCATGAGATAGACGTGTAGAAATGGGATAAACAGCAGATATCGATGTTTGACGACTCCAGGAAAACTTAACATTATAAACTCAGAGTGAGAAAATTCCAAAGTCTGGTTTATCAAAGACTCTGACATGGTGGGTCAGGATGAGGGACAACCCGTATTTCTCATCTTAAATGTTCTGCAGTGAAAGCACACAAATTTAATAGACCATCATCTATGACCTAAAATGGACCTGAAGTCACATATTTTCTTTAGTTTCTATGGATCTCCTTGCAGCTAAAATAACTTTTATGGGATGGAAACCGTACAGTACAGCTGGCATAAGTAAGACCATGACTTCTTATTACTGGGTAAACCTAAACTGATCAAAGTAAAGGACTTTAGAGGTGGGTGGTCAACTTCTCAAACCATGCTACTTCCTGATGCATGTTTGGACAGCCATGATGCCACAGGGAAAGCAGCAGCCTTTTTGTAGTTTGAAGACCACAGTGAGCTGAGTCTCTGGGAACTTGCAATTGTTGACAGAGGGCTTTACAACAAACTTCTGGATGAAAGCAGTAAGGGTTGATCCTTATAATATGTGGATAACATCACTGTGGGTACGACTGCCTCAACTATCTTTGTAATATAATTTGGCAATGAGGGGACCCCTGACATGATTGGCTCAAACAGAACATAACCCCCACTTTTTCCCTGAGGAAGCCCTTCTTGGGTGAAACATGTTAGGATTTGCTCTGTATAAGATTTATGGCTCTATCAACATGATTGGGACAATCATACATTTGGTGCCAAATCATAAGTGTTGGAATTAAGCGTTTGGGTTCTATGAAGTTTCATTCATCAGGGGGGTGATGTTCTGTATTGAATTCTGAACAACCAGGTTATAAGTTTTAATCTGAAGAAACTGGGACATATATCCTCTAAGTGTCTTTTAAATGAAATATTTATGGAATAAAGTTAATTGGTTTTAAGCTGGTTGTTTGAATTCTTTTCTGTGAGATCACCCACCTCTAAAGTCCTTGTCAGGGGGTAAGCTGGATAAGGAAGGAACGGAGACCTGGCACATTTGCCAGTATCCAGCATGTCGGTGCAGGAATGTGTGCGAACATAGAGTCATGGAGCGAAGAAAAGAGGTTTAACCTTAAACTATGTAGAGGGTTCTTTACTGTAAGAGCGGCAAGGATGTGGAATTCCCTTCCACAGGCGGTGGTCTCAGCGGGGAGCATTGATAGCTTCAAGAAACTATTAGATAATCACCTGAATGACCGCAACATACAGGGATATGTAATGTAATACTGACACATAATCACACACATAGGTTGGACTTGATGGACTTGTGTCTTTTTTCAACCTCACCTACTATGTAACTATAGAGCAGGCGCATGCTTGTGCATGCTGGCACATGCTTATGCGCATGCTGCTCATGATAGCTTCTGGCTCTTTCTGGCCTTTATAAGGATGACAGATGCTCCCCGACTTTGCTGATTGGTCTTCATCTCCTTGTAACCTGTGTTCCTGTATGCTCAGTACTTCTCGGTTTCCTGTTACCGACCTGGCTTGCTTCTGGACTTATCCTTGGCTTCTCTCCTGGCTCTGACCTCGGCTTGATCCATGGACCCGCCCCTGCCTGCTTCCTCTGTACAACCTTGACCTGCCCACTGACCACATTCCTGTCCATTCCTCTGCTTGACTAATGTGTTTCTACCTTGGCTCTCGCACCTGACCATGTCTCCTGTCTAAGGCCTGCCTGCTGTGGTCCACCTGCATGTTCCAGTGTGCCACCCTGGACCAGCTGCCATCACTAGCTCCATCTGAAGAGTTCTTGCCACTGCAGATCCACTTGCCCACAGTACAGTTGGCACACCATACCTCTTTGGACTCAGAATTCCCCGTTACCATTCTCAGGGGGGCACTGAGCTGTAAAGGGTCCCCTCTCATCACCTCAGCCTCAAGACCAGCTACTTCAGTCCCTCATTTTGATTGTTTACCCAATAACAAGAAGTTATGGTCTCCTTGCAGACCACCAAACTTGCTCAAAGCACTTATCTCACTCTCGGGACTGGGAACCTTCAGACCCCTTTGACCACTGCACCACTTTTACTTCCATCATGTAGCCATGGGGAAGGGCAGGATCTGGTTTCATGCAAATGCTCTAATTGACCGCCTCTGCCTGAAAAGACAATTGCCTCCTACATAACCCATCCATGGCCAATATACTAACAGACAGAAGTGAAGAAGGGAAGTGGCTGAAAAGTTTCATGATTCATAGACTCAATGTGTCACCTGTGGGTGCAAACTCTCTCCCGTGTGAAACCCCCAAACCAAGGTGCTACTTAGGTCTAGTATTGGTGCAGATGTTATGCCACTTACCCCATCTCATGGAAGGTCCAGTGGTCACAACCAGCAAACAGGCAGATGCTGGGATTGTGAAGGATGGGTGGTCGGAGTGACCTGGCTACAGGCCGATCATGAAATGAGGGCAACATTTGGAGTTTCAGGGTGCAGGGTGTAAACTCGCAAGGTCAGGAAGGTCAGACAGGCCAGTAAAACAGACCAGAATCTGATGGATCCTGTTAATCAGATCCAGTTTTAAAGGTCTGACCTCACCTTATAGGTGACTAATGGGGTCAGCTGCGAGAACCTGCAACCTAAAGACCACAAGAAGGTAAGATAGGTGGTGGCAAGAGACATGATCCGGCAACTCTGGGACTCGCATATAATCCAGAAGAGAACATTTGCCATCTGAGCTCTGTGAGCTTGATGCAGTGGAGATTTGGATAGTGACTCAGGGACACTCCAGTAGAAAGATACGTGTGGGGGTGGGGAAGCAGAGACAATGTTGGACTTTACCATCTGGAATACCACACAATATTATAGGGTTTAAGAAAGATGGAAAGCTACTCTGTTCCTATTTAAAAAAAATAAATTTAAGCCAATCCTGCAAACAAAGCAATGCTTACCTAAATACCTACCTGTCCCGTTGCCTGCACCCATGAACCTTGCTTCTCTGAAGATGCAAAGTCTGCTAAAGACGGGGCATCATCCAATACTTTTAGGATTGACGGATGCCCAACCTCCGACTGGGACCTGTGGTTTCCTCTGACGGCCCTACATCACCCCGGGTCACAGTAGTGACAAAGGGGCCGGTGGAAGTCATTACATTGATAGAACATTCCTCGGCAGATCTTGGATCTTCTCAGAAGTGGATTTTAGTGTCATGGGCAGAGGGCCAGGGAAATGTCCTTTGCTTTGTTTGCACTGATTGTTCAATTTCCTTTCTTCTTTTTCAAGTATCTTATTAAGTTTTCTCAGAAATGATGGTACAAAGGGGGTCCAAAACAACAGTAACAAAGTGTTAAACATGAGTAGGTTCTGTCTTCTACTGGGTAGCATGAGGATGAATGTAGTGACATGAAAATGCGACATCGGTTACAGAAAGGTAGTGACGGCAAAGGGGCAGGTCATCTCGGGGGACCTTGAGGACTGGTCTAAGTCGGGGTGGGGCCCAATGTGCGTTACTTATTTGAAGAAGTAAACATATAAACATGTATATACAGTATCTCACAAAAGTGAGTAGACCCCTCACATTTGTGTAAATCTTTTCTTCTATCTTTTCATGTGACAACCCTGAAGAAATGACACTTTGCTACAATGTAAGTAGTGAGTGTACAGCTTGTATAACAGTGTAAATTTGCTGTCCCCTCAAAATAACTCAACACACGGCCATTAATGTCTAAACCGCTGGCAACAAAAGTCAGTACACCCCTAAGTGAAAATCTCCAAATTGGGCCCAAAGTGTCAATATTTTGTGTGGCCACCATTATTTTCCAGCACTGCCTTAGCCCTCTTGGGCACGGAGGTCACCAGAGCTTCACAGGTTGTCACTGGAGTCCTCTTCCCCTCCTCCATGATGACATCACAGAGCTGGGGGATGTTAGAGACCTTGCGCTCCTCCACCTTCCGTTTGAGGAAGTCCCACAGATGATCAATAGGGTTTAGGTCTGGAGACATGCTTGGCCAGTCCATCACCTTTACCCTCAGCTTCTTTAGCAAGGCAGTGGTGGTCTTGGAGGTGTGTTTGGGGTGGTTATCATGTTGGAATACTGCCCTGCGGCCCAGTCTCTGAAGGAAGGGGATCATGCTCTGCTTCAACATGTCACAGTACATGTTGGTATTTATGGGTCCCTCAATGATCTGTAGCTCCCCAGTGCTGGCAGCACTCATGCAGCCCCAGACCATGACACTCCCACCACCATGCTTGACTGTAGGCAAGACACACTTGTCTTTGTCCTCCTCACCTGGTTGCCGCCACACACTCTTGTCGCCATCTGAACCAAATATGTTTATCTTGGTCTCATCAGACCACAGGACATGGTTCCAGTCATCTTTAGAAGAGGCTTCCTTCTGGGATGACAGCCATGCAGACCAATTTGATGCAGTGTGCAGCGTATGGTCTGAGCACTGACAGGCTGACCCCCCACCCCTACAACCTCTGCAGCAATGCTGGCAGCACTCATACGTCTATTTCCCAAAGACAACCTCTGGATGTGATGCTGATCACGTGACCTCAACTTCTTTGGTGGACCATGGTGAGGCCTGTTCTGAGTGGAACCCATTCTGTTATACCGCTGTATGGTCTTGGCCACCGTGCTGCAGCTCAGTTTCAGGGTCTTGGCAAACTTTTTATAGCCTAGGCCATCTTTATGTAGAGCAACAATTCTTTTTTTCAGATCCTCAGAGAGTTCTTTGCCATGAGGTGCCATGTTGTACTTCCAGTGACCAGTATGAGAGAGTGAGAGTGATAACACCAAATTTACACACCTGCTCCCCATTCACACCTGAGACCTTGTAACACTAACGAGTCACATGACACGGGGGAGGGAAAACGGCTAATTGGGCCCAATTTGGAGATTTTCACTTAGGGGTGTACTGACTTTTGTTCCCAGCGGTTTAGACATTAATGGCTGTGTGTTGAGTTATTTTGAGGGGACAGTAAATTTACACTGTTATACAAGCTGTACACTCACTACTTTACATTGTAGACAAGTGTCATTTCTTCAGTGTTGTCACATGAAAAGATAGAAGAAAAGATTTACACACATGTCACTGAGGGGTGTACTTACTTTTGGGGAGGCACTGTATGTACAATATACATAATACAACAGGAAGAGATGGTTATTTTTGTGTTTTTAATAAACAAAACAGTATCTAAACATGAGAACAGGGCCGTAGCTAAAAAACATTTCCTGGGAGGGGGGCGGTTTCAGGTCTTTCAAACTCAAAGGAATCATTTAGGTTATGAGAATTTGCAATGCAGCACAGAAGAAACACGAGCTTATCTCCTTCCTGAGCTACATTTTTAGCTTGCATCCATACTGATTTTGTTCCTTTAACACTTTATGGATACATAGTATTTAAAAAAAGAATTATAATTGGTACTTACTTCATATTTTCATTGTGTAACAATATACCTGGTAAATATTTGATTTTAAATAAAAGAAACTGAGCCAACTTCACAAAGACCTTCTCAGGTTGCACACAGTGAGATTGCCTATTATCCATTGGTAGAGTAGAAAGTGACTGACGTTCGGCCTGTGTGTAGAGGTACTTATCCAACAGAAACCGATCTCACCGCCGGCTCTTATCAGAGGAGCATGCTTGAAAACCAACAGCCAACCAGATAAACCAGATAAATTCAACATTACAGGTCGGAGATTTCACCACGTGCACCACCTCCTCAGAATTCAGAAACATCAACAAAGACACACTTGGAGTTTTGAAGGTGCAGACAATCAATAAAAATTGATATTTAGAAAAAAAAATATATTATTAAACAAATATAAAAAGAAAAACAATTAGTATAAAAAAGAGCACAATAGAGCTCAGTGGTCGCTATACGAAAAAATAGGTGCCTCTACATGTTTCACCACAATGGTGGCTTCTTCTGGAGCTTTTGTAGGACCTTATTACATTACCACCCTTTTAAGAAGGTCACGGTTCCAAGGAGTCCTCAGAGCCCATCAAGAGCTCTAATGAGGTACCAAAAATAACCCTGTATTCACACCTTATTATATCGGGAAGTTTGACAAATCGATGGACGGACACGAGGATCCTCCCCAGGATGTACAATTCATATGCTGGCAACAAACTTCAGAAAAATGCCACCTGAACAATTCCTTTTCTGAAAGTGCCAATGTTCCTTTGTTTGGTATCAACGTGATATCTATAGACCAGGGAGGGTCAAAACAGCTGCTCCGTCCCACAGGGAATAACCCTTCCAAACTTGATTTAATGAATATGCTGGTATCAGGGTGATCAGTAGACGTGTGCAATTCGTTTTGTTCCTGATTTGTT
Organism: Aquarana catesbeiana; assembly: GCF_042186555.1. Lineage (NCBI taxonomy): Eukaryota > Metazoa > Chordata > Amphibia > Anura > Ranidae > Aquarana > Aquarana catesbeiana. The sequence continues at coordinate 9,914,475 of NC_133325.1, read as the reverse complement.
TTTTAACAAATTTTCGACAAATTCGTTAGTTCGGAAATATCCGAATTACCGAAAACCCGTTTAACAAAATTTTCTGAATATTCGAAAATTAGTAAATTCGTAAATTCGGACATTTGTAAATTCGTAAATTCATACATTCGTAAATTCGTACATTTGTAAATTTGTACATTCGCACATTCATACATTCACACATTCGTACATTAGTAAATTCGGACATTCGTAAATTCGGACATTCGTAAGTTAGTACCTTCGTACATTCGCACATTCGTAAATTCATACATTCGTGAATTCGTACATTCGCACATTCGTAAATTCATACATTCGTGAATTCGTACATTCGCACATTCGTACATTTGCACTTTCGTTAATGCGTACATTCGTAAATTCGGAAATTAGTAAATTCTTACATTCGTAAATTCGTACATCCTTAAATTAGTAAATTAGTAAATTAGTAAATTTGGAAATCTGAAATAATAATTAACTAATAATAACTTAACTATTACTAACTATTAAATTATAGGTATTGTAATTTCCTTTCAAATTTGGCTGTTAGTGAACGTAACAAATACAAATTTATCCGAAGTTACGAATTATCCGAAATAACGAATGCCGCATCCAAACGAATGTAACATAATGAATTAATAATAATAAACAATAATAATAATAATAATAAAAAAACTTTTTATTATTATTATTTATTATTAATTTGTTCCGTTCCATTTGTTTAGATGCGGCATTCACTATTTTGGGGATAATTTGTAACTTCGGATAAATTCTTATTCGTTACGTTCATTAACAGCCAAATTTGAAAGGAAACTACAATATCTATAATAGTTAGTTACTATTTCAGATTTTCTAATTTTCAGGTTTTTGAATTTCCAAATTTCCAAATTTTCTAATTTACGAATGTACGAATTTATGAATTTACAAATTTACGAATGTCCGAATTTACTAATTGTGATCATAATGAATGACCTGAAAAACTAAAAAAAAAAAAACGAATGAAACGAAAACAAATGAATTTTTTGGCAGTGCACATGTCTAGTGATCAGCTACAGCATCCGATCAGTACTCTCAGCCAACGGCTGCAAGCTCTGACAGATGTCTTCTGGCGGGGGGCGGGGGGGGGGGTCCTCCTGTCAGAACACAGTAGCTCAGCGGGGAGATCACTGTAATAACATCACATCATTAGTACAGATCACTTCTCTTCAGCTCCCCAGTTTTTTTTTTTACAATTCAGCGCGTTGGATTGAACTAAAAAAAAAAAGACGTACCGTGTGTACCAGGCTTTAGATCTTATCATATATTCTAAATGGCAAATCTACCATGAAGGCCTACAGCCAGGATCCAAGGTGTTCCACATTTCGTTTGTACACCTGAGTGATGGGATGAAAAGAGCCAAGGCCGTCCACCGATGTTACCATGTACAATATCTGCACACCAAGTAGTCACCTGCTCTTAGGGACCAGTTTCCGACCCCGGATGCAGAGAGAATTCGTCCAAGGGCAAAAATGTATCCCTACCTGCAGGTCACCACTGGATGTGCGGATACAGGTGGATACAGGATTACAGCAGCAGACAGCCTTGGCTGTTTTCAGCCCGTCACTCAGGTGTACAGGCTGAGCTAGAGATAGGAACATCTGATCCCGGGCGCAGGGATTTGTAGTATACTTGCTGCACCATGGTCATGTAGGATGTATGAATGAGACCCAAGACTGGATTTTAGCTAAACTTACTGGGCAATCTGAGCAGGTGCAAGGGGTAACATATTGTGGTGGGCAGTAAAACAATGTCCTAAGAAATGTATTGAAATGTTTTAAGAGATTAAAAAAAAATAGCGCACTGCCTACCACAGGTGCACCTGGTCAATAAGGTTACCAGCACACCAGGATCTCCAAAATTGGGTCCAAAACTTGAATCACATAGTATAAAGAAAATAAATCGAAGCAACATTTCGGAGCCACGCAGGACCCCTTCATCAGGCACGTTGCTTCTATGTATTTTTTTTATACTATGTGATTCAAGTTTTGGACCCAATTTTGGAGATCCTGGTGTGCTGGTGACACTTCCTTCTCATGATCGCAGTCGGTTCCAGCCGTTGGTCATTTCAGCACCCAATCTAAGATACGGCCGTTTGTGCAGGAACGTGTCCGTCGGGAGTATTGCGTTGGTGGTCAATAAGGTTGGCTCGTTTTCAGTCTTAAACTGTAGTAAACCCAGCTTTTGAACTGGTACCTACAGGTATGCCTATACCCTGTTTCCCCGAAAATAAGACCTAGCATGATTGTCGGTGATGACTGCAATACAAGCCCTACACCCCAAATAAGCCCTAGTTAAAGTCCTTGTAGGTCTTATTTTCAGGGTAGGGCTTATTTTCGGGGAAACAGGGTAGGGCTTATTTGGGGGGTAGGGCTTATATTGCAGCCATCACCGACAATCACGCTAGGTCTTATTTTTGGGGAAACAGGGTAATAAGGCTTACCTGTAGGTACAGTGAATATCTTCCAACCATGTGATGTTTAGGAGATATTAACATGGGAAGCAGCAGGCGACGTCACCCACGCATGTGCTCTGAAGGGACGGCATATCGTTTTTGGTCATTTGACAGTCTGTTCTGCACTTCTGTGATCTGTTTTTAGCTGACAGCTGGATAAAGGCTGCTACATCACTCCAGGCTGAGGAAAGACGCCAACATTTAAGTCGGGATTCACCCAGATCCCTGGACCGGCAGTTGGCTCAGCCTCTCGGTGAGCCGCTAAGATCCTGAGCCAGCTGCCCCTTCCACAGCCCAGCTCTCCAGTGAGCATGCGGGGGGGTGGTCTCCCTCCTAAGAACCCCCCCTTCCTTTTCCCCCCATCAAGTAAAGATTTCCACTGCAAAATATCTCCCTCCCACAAATATTCCCCCCAAAAATGAAACCCCCTGTCTCTAAACTGACCCCCAAAGCAAAAAAAATATCTCCCTCAATCAACACCCCCCCAGCAAAGATTCCAAATTATGAAGAAATTCTCCCTTCGTTCAATCAAACTCCCTCCCAGAAGCAAATTCCTGCCATTAACCATCCCTGTAAACTTCTCTACAAAAAATCCCCCCTTCTCCAAAAGCAAACCCACCTATCTTTCCTTAACCCCCCCTCCAAAAGAAACTCCCCCAGGCGGGAATTCTCACCCCCTCCCTCCCCCAAACAGAAGGTTTATGCCTCTCCACTTGGTAGACCTCAGATTCAGTGCTGCACAGAGACAGGAAAACTTCTGCAGCCCCAGTCTCCCCTCTGCAGCCCCAGTCTCCCCTCTGCAGCCCCAGTCTCCACTCTGCAGCCCCAGTCTCCCTTCTGCAGCCCCAGTCTCCCCTCTGCAGCCCCAGTCTCCCCTCTGCAGCCCCAGTCTCCCTTCTGCAGCCGCAGTCTCCCTTCTGCAGCCCCAGTCTCCCTTCTGCAGCCCCAGTCTCCCCTCTGCAGCCCCAGTCTCCCCTCTGCAGCCCCAGTCTCCACTCTGCAGCCCCAGTCTCCCTTCTGCAGCCCCAGTCTCCCTTCTGCAGCCCCAGTCTCCCCTCTGCAGCCCCAGTCTCCCTTCTGCAGCCGCAGTCTCCCTTCTGCAGCCCCAGTCTCCCTTCTGCAGCCCCAGTCTCCCCTCTGCAGCCTCAGTCTCCCTTCTGCAGCCCCAGTCTCCCCTCTGTAGCCTCAGTCTCCCCTCTAGAGCCCCAGCCTCCCATCTGCAGCCCCAGTCTCCCTTCTGCAGCCCCAGTCTACCTTCTGCAGCCCCAGTCTCCCTTCTGCAGTCCCAGTCTCCCTTCTGCAGTCCCAGTCTCCCTTCTGCAGCCCCAGTCTCCCTTCTGCAGCCCCAGTCTCCCTTCTGCAGCCCCAGTCTACCTTCTGCAGCCCCAGTCTCCCCTCTGCAGCCCCAGTCTCACTTCTGCAGCCCCAGTCTACCTTCTGCAGCCCCAGTCTCCCCTCTGCAGCCCCAGTCTCCCTTCTGCAGCCCCAGTCTCCCCTCTGTAGCCTCAGTCTCCCCTCTAGAGCCCCAGCCTCCCATCTGCAGCCCCAGTCTCCCTTCTGCAGCTCCAGTCTACCTTCTGCAGCCCCAGTCTCCCTTCTGCAGTCCCAGTCTCCCTTCTGCAGCCCCAGGCTACCTTCTGCAGCTCCAGTCTCCCCTCTGCAGCCCCAGTCCCCCTTCTGCAGCCCCAGTCTCCCCTCTGCAGGCCAAGTCTCCCCTCTGCAGCCCCAGTCTCACTTCTGCAGCCCCAGTCTACCTTCTGCAGCCCCAGTCTCCCCTCTGCAGCCCCAGTCTTCCTTCTGCAGCCCCAGTCTCCCCTCTGCAGCCCCAGTCTCCCCTCTGCAGCCCCAGTCTTCCTTCAGCAGCCCCAGTCTCCCCTCTGCAGCCCCAGTCTTCCTTCTGCAGCCCCAGTCTCCCCTCTGCAGCCCCAGTCTCCCTTCTGCAGCCCCAGTCTCCCTTCTGCAGCCCCAGTCTCCCTTCTGCAGTCCCAGTCTCCCTTCTGCAGCCCCAGTCTACCTTCTGCAGCCCCAGTCTACCTTCTGCAGCCCCAGTCTCACTTCTGCAGCCCCAGTCTACCTTCTGCAGCCCCAGTCTCCCCTCTGCAGCCCCAGTCTCCCTTCTGCAGCCCCAGTCTCCCTTCTGCAGCCCCAGTCTCCCTTCTGCAGCCCCAGTCTCCCCTCTGTAGCCTCAGTCTCCCCTCTAGAGCCCCAGCCTCCCATCTGCAGCCCCAGTCTACCTTCTGCAGCCCCAGTCTACCTTCTGCAGCCCCAGTCTCCCTTCTGCAGCCCCAGTCTACCTTCTGCAGCCCCAGTCTCCCCTCTGCAGCCCCAGTCTCCCTTCTGCAGCCCCAGTCTCCTCTCTGCAGCCCAAGTCTCCCCTCTGCAGCCCCAGTCTCACTTCTGCAGCCCCAGTCTACCTTCTGCAGCCCCAGTCTCCCCTCTGCAGCCCCAGTCTTCCTTCTGCAGCCCCAGTCTCCCCTCTGCAGCCCCAGTCTCCCCTCTGCAGCCCCAGTCTTCCTTCAGCAGCCCCAGTCTCCCCTCTGCAGCCCCAGTCTTCCTTCTGCAGCCCCAGTCTCCCCTCCTCAGCCCCAGTCTCCCTTCTGCAGCCCCAGTCTCTCCTCTGCAGCCCCAGTCTCCCATCCGCAGCTCCAGTCTCCCCTCTGCAGCCCCAGTCTCCCTTCTGCAGCCCCAGTCTCCCCTCTGCAGCCCCAGTCTCCCTTCTGCAGCCCCAGTCTCCCCTCTGCAGCCCCAGACTCACTTCTACAGCCCCAGTCTCACTTCTGCAGCCCCAGTCTCCCTTCTGCAGCCCCAGTCTCCCTTCTGCAGCCCCAGTCTCCCCTCTGTAGCCTCAGTCTCCCCTCTAGAGCCCCAGCCTCCCATCTGCAGCCCCAGTCTACCTTCTGCAGCCCCAGTCTACCTTCTGCAGCCCCAGTCTCCCTTCTGCAGCCCCAGTCTACCTTCTGCAGCCCCAGTCTCCCCTCTGCAGCCCCAGTCTCCCTTCTGCAGCCCCAGTCTCCTCTCTGCAGCCCAAGTCTCCCCTCTGCAGCCCCAGTCTCACTTCTGCAGCCCCAGTCTACCTTCTGCAGCCCCAGTCTCCCCTCTGCAGCCCCAGTCTTCCTTCTGCAGCCCCAGTCTCCCCTCTGCAGCCCCAGTCTCCCCTCTGCAGCCCCAGTCTTCCTTCAGCAGCCCCAGTCTCCCCTCTGCAGCCCCAGTCTTCCTTCTGCAGCCCCAGTCTCCCCTCCTCAGCCCCAGTCTCCCTTCTGCAGCCCCAGTCTCTCCTCTGCAGCCCCAGTCTCCATTCCGCAGCTCCAGTCTCCCCTCTGCAGCCCCAGTCTCCCTTCTGCAGCCCCAGTCTCCCCTCTGCAGCCCCAGTCTCCCTTCTGCAGCCCCAGTCTCCCCTCTGCAGCCCCAGTCTCACTTCTACAGCCCCAGTCTCACTTCTGCAGCCCCAGTCTACCTTCTGCAGCCCCAGTCTCCCCTCTGCAGCCCCAGTCTTCCTTCTGCAGCCCCAGTCTCCCCTCTGCAGCCCCAGTCTCCCCTCTGCAGCCCCAGTCTCCCCTCTGCAGCCCCAGTCTTCCTTCAGCAGCCCCAGTCTCCCCTCTGCAGCCCCAGTCTTCCTTCTGCAGCCCCAGTCTCCCCTCCGCAGCCCCAGTCTCCCCTCCGCAGCCCCAGTCTCCCTTCTGCAGCCCCAGTCTCCCCTCTGTTGCCCCAGTCTCCCCTCTGCAGCCCCAGTCTCCCCTCTGCAGCCCCAGTCTCCCTTCTGCAGCCCCAGTCTCCCCTCTGTAGCCCCAGTCTCCCCTCTGCAGTCCCAGTCTCCCCTCTGCAGTCCCAGTCTCCCCTCTGCAGCCCCTATCTCCCTTCTGCAGCCCCAGTCTCCCTTCTGCAGCCCCAGTCTCCCCTCTGCAGCTCCAGTCTCCCTTCTGCAGCCCCAGTCTCCCCTCTGCAGCCCCAGTCTCCCCTCTGCAGCCCCAGTCTCTCCTCTGCAGCCCCAGTCTCCCATCCGCAGCTCCAGTCTCCCCTCTGCAGCCCCAGTCTCCCTTCTGCAGCCCCAGTCTCCCCTCTGCAGCCCCAGTCTCCCTTCTGCAGCCCCAGTCTCCCTTCTGCAGCCCTAGTCTCCCCTCTGCAGCCCCAGTCTCCCCTCTGCAGCCCCAGTCTCCCTTCTGCAGCCCCAGTCTACCTTCTGCATCCCCAGTCTCCCCACTGCAGCCCCAGTCTCCCCCCTGCAGCCCCAGTCTCCCTTCTGCAGCCCCAGTCTCCCCTCTGCAGCCCCAGCCTCCCTTCTGCAGCCCCAGTCTCCCCTCTGCAGCCCTAGTCTCCCCTCTGCAGCCCCAGTCTCCCTTCTGCAGCCCCAGTCTCCCCTTTGCAGCCCCAGTCTCCCCTTTGCAGCCCCAGTCTCCCCTCTGCAGCCCCAGTCTCCCTTCTGCAGCCCCAGTCTCCCCTCTGCAGCCCCAGTCTCCCTTCTGCAGCCCCAGTCTCCCTTCTGCAGCCCCAATCTCCCCTCTGAAGCCCCAGTCTCCCCTCTGCAGCCCCAGTCTCCCCTCTACAGCCCCAGTCTCCCTTCTGCAGCCCCAGTCTCCCTTCTGCAGCCCCAGTCTCCCCTCTGCAGCCCCAGTCTCCCTTCTGCAGCCCCAGTCTCCCCTCTGCAGCCTCAGTCTCCTTTTGGGGGGACCCCTTATTAAACTGATGGGGATTGTGCACAATAGAAGAGGGACTGGCTGACTCTTGATTGCTTATACTGTGCTGTTGCTGTTGCTGAGCAGCGCTGCAGCAGGGACACTGCCTGGGCATTTTGCCAGGATGCTCTGGGGGGGTTTAAACACCCCTGACCCCCCCCTTATCTACGCCCCTGCATGAGAGTATAAAATGTAGCAGATTACGGGAAGCAAGGTCTGTGGTGTCTGATCTTTCTCTGATATTGTTGGTGTGTAGATGGGATTTTGGGGGTCTGTTCTGACACTCTATTGTGTTTAGTAAAGGAGGGGGCGGTTTCATTTTATTTTCGAAAGTCACTTTAATTCATGAAGATGCATGAGTTTTTATAAATTCATTTGTTATTTTATTTTAGAATAATTTATTATTTTTTATAAATTAAGTTGTCATTTTATTTTAGAATAATTTATTATTTTTTTTATAAATTCATTTGTTATTTTATTTTAGAATAATTTATTATTTTTTATAAATTAATTTGTTATTTTATTTTAGAATAATTTATTATTTTTTTATAAATTCATTTGGTATTTGATTTTAGAATAATTTATTATTTTTTTATAAATTCATTTGCTATTTGATTTTAGAATAATTTTCTACATTCATAACTTAATTTATTATTTTATTTTTTATAATAATTTGTTATTTTAAGGTTAACGAAACCGCAAGGTTGTAGACATGAAGTAGATTTGCCGTTTTCTACCAAGGCATCATGATGTTACATGTACATGATTTCACAGCTAAAGACCATATTCTGTCCAACGTCCCTAAGGATATAGTGTGCTGAAGAACAGATTCCCATTACTTTGTTCATTTGTTATCATTTGATATTTAATTTTCTAATAATATGTTATTTTTATAACCGTATTTGGTATTTTATTTTCTACTAATTTGTTATTTTTATAACCTTATTTGGTATTTTATTTTCTACTAATTTGATATTTTTATAACCTTAATTTGTTGTTTTATTTTCTACTAATTTGTTATTTTCATAACTTTACTTGGTATTTTATTTTTGTAATAATTTGTTACAGTGCCTTGAAAAAGTATTCATACCCTTTGAAATTTCCCACATTTTGTCATGTCACAACCAAAAACGTAATGGTATTTTATTGGAATTTTATGTGATAGACCAACACAAAGTGTCACATAATTGTGAAAATGATAAATGATACAAATAAATATGTGAAAAGTGTGTGGGGGGGGGGACATTTGTATTCAGCCCCCTTCACTCTGATACCCCTAACTAAAATCTAATGGAACCAATTGCCTTCAGAAGTCACCTAATTAGTAAATAGAGTCCACCTGTGTGTCATTTAATCTCAGTATAAATACAGCTGTTCTGTGAAGTCTTCAGAGGTTTGTTAGAGAACCTTAGTGAACAAACATCATGAAGGCCAAGGAACACACCAGACAGGTCAGGGATAAAGTTGTGGAGAAGTATAAAGCAGGGTTAGGTTATAAAAAATCTCCCAAGCTTTGAACATCTCATGGAGCTCTGTTCAATCCATCATCGGAAAATGGAAAGAGTATGGCACAACTGCAAGGTGTTCTATGGGGTTGAGGTCAGGACTCTGTGCAGGCCAGTCAAGTTCCTCCACCCCAAACACGCTCATCCATGTCTTTATGGACCTTGCTTTGTGCACTGGTCCAAATCATTTGGTGGAGGGGGGTATTATGGTGTGGGGGGAGGGGGGATTATTGTGTGGGGTTGTTTTTCAGGGGTTGGGTTTGGCCCCTTAGTTCCAGTGAAGGGAACTCTTAAGGCGTCAGCATACCAAGACATTTTGGACAATTTCATGCTCCCAACTTTGTGGGAAGAGTTTGGGGACGGCCCCTTCCTGTTCCAACATGACTGCCCACCAGTGCACAAAGCAAGGTCCATAAAGACATGGATGAGCGAGTTTGGGGTGGAGGAACTTGACTGCCCTGCACAGAGTCCTCACCCCAACCCCATAGAACACCTTTGGGATGAATTAGAGGGGAGACTGCGAGCCAGGCCTTCTCATCCAACATCAGTGCCTGACCTCACAAATGCTCTTCTGGAAGAATGGTCAAACATTCCCATAGACACCCTCCTAAACCTTGTGGACGGCCTTCCCAGAAGAGTTGAAGCTGTTATAGCTGAAAAGGGCGGAGCCAACTCAATATTGAACCCTCCGGACTAAGACTGGGATGTCATTAAAGATTAAAGTTCATGTGTGTAAAGGCAGGCGTCCCAATACTTTAGACAATATAATGTAAGTCAGAGCTATATATAACTATAATAATACTATTATATGACAGAAAGAAATAGTTTGAAATGTTTATTTTCTGGCAAAGTAAAGTGGAACTGTATTGCTCTCCCCCTTCTAGACTATAATTCAGTATGTTGTGAGGTGTGAGGTGTATGGGTGTATACATACCTGTGTACAGGTGAGGTGTGAAGTGTGAGGTGTGTAGGTGTGAGGTGTGTAGGTGTGAGGTGTGTGGGTGTATACATACCTGTGTACAGGTGAGGTGTGAGGTGTGTAGGTGTGAGGTGTGTAGGTGTATACATACCTGTGTACAGGGGAGGTGTGAGGTATGTAGGTGTGAAGTGTGAAGTGTGAGGTGTGAGGTGTGTAGGTGTGAGGTGTGTAGGTGTATACATACCTGTGTACAGGGGAGGTGTGAGGTATGTAGGTGTGAAGTGTGAAGTGTGAGGTGTGAGGTGTGTAGGTGTGAGGTGTGTAGGTGTATACATACCTTTGTACAGGTGAGGTGTGAGGTGTAAGGTGTGTAGGTGTGAGGTGTGTGGGTGTATACATAACTGTGTACAGGTGAGGTGTGAAGTGTGAAGTGTGAGGTGTGAGGTGTATGGGTGTATACATACCTGTTTACAGGTGAAGTGGGAGGTGTGTAGGTGTGAGGTGTGTAGGTGTATACATACCTGTGTACAGGTGAGGTGTGAAGTGTGAGGTGTGTAGATGTGAGGTGTGTAGGTGTATACATAACTGTGTACAGGTGAATTGTGAAGTTTGAGTTTTGAGGTGTGTAGGTGTGTAGGTGTATACATACCTGAGTACAGGTGAAGTGTGAGGTGTGTAAGTGTGAGGTGTGAAGTGTGTAGGTGTATACATACCTGTGTACAGGTGAATTGTGAAGTTTGAGTTTTGAGGTGTGTAGGTGTGAGGTGTGTAGGTGTATACATACCTGAGTACAGGTGAAGTGTGAGGTGTGTAAGTGTGAGGTGTGAAGTGTGTAGGTGTATACATACCTGTGTACAGGTGAGGTGTGAGGTATGTAGGTGTGAAGTGTGAAGTGTGAGGTGTGAGGTGTGTAGGTGTAAGGTGTGTAGGTGTATACATACCTGTGTACAGGTGAGGTGTGAGGTGTGTAGGTGTATACATACCTGTGTACAGGTGAGGTGTGTAGGTGTTTACATATCTGTGTACAAGTGAGGTGTGAGGTATGTAGGTGTGAAGTGTGAAGTGTGAGGTGTGAGGTGTATACATACCTGTGTACAGGTGAGGTGTGAAGTGTGAGGTGTGAGGTGTGTAGGTGTATACATACCTGAGTACAGGTGAAGTGTGAGGTGTGTAGGTGTGAGGTGTGTAGGTGTATACATACCTGTGTACAGGTGATGTGTGAGGTGTGTAGGTGTATACATACCTGAGTACAGGTGAAGTGTGAAGTGTGAGGTGTGTACCATACCTGTGTACAGGTGAGGTATGTAGGTGTATACATACCTGTGTACAGGTGAGGTGTGTAGGTGTATACATACCTGAGTACAGGTGAGATGTGAGGTATGTAGGTGTGATGTGGAAGGTGTATACATACCTGTGTACAGATGAGATGTGTAGGTGTGAGGTGGAAGGTGTATACATACCTGTGTACAGGTGAGGTGTGAGATGTGTAGGTGTGAGGTGGAAGGTGTATACATACCTGTGTACAGGTGAGGTGTGAGGTGTGTAGGTGTGAGGTGGAAGGTGTATACATACCTGTGTACAGGTGAGGTGTGAGATGTGTAGGTGTGAGGTGGAAGGTGTATACATACCTGTGTACAGGTGAGGTGTGAGGTGTGTAGGTGTGAGGTGGAAGGTGTATACATACCTGTGTACAGGTGAGGTGTGAGATGTGTAGGTGTGAGGCGGAAGGTGTATACATACCTGTGTACAGGTGAGGTGTGAGATGTGTAGGTGTGAGGTGGAAGGTGTATACATACCTGTGTACAGGTGAGGTGAGGGCTGCATATCTCTGCTCTGTGACTCTCTCCTATCTCTCTCTCTCTATATATATATCGGTCTCGCTGTCCTCAGGGAATTCTGTCACTGCCTATCATACATAGAGCCTGAATTACTGAATAATCTCTGCACTCAGTTTAGAAAGGGATTCTATCATATCCCAACACACCCCTCTCTTCCTCCAGATTCTACACCCCCCCAAACCCCCCAACCCCCCCAGTAACACCTGTATCTTTATTTGAGTCTTGATGTCTTCTGAGCAGTCATGTGATGCTCTGGGTTCTCTTCTTTGACTCTCCTATATGATGCCGTTCTCTGCCTCATTGTACTATGGGTGTAGGGTCCAGTGGTTATGCTCCCCCTAGGGGTGGGCCCATGATGCCCTCATTGGAGGTGGGTTAAATGACCTCGGGCCAAAGCTGAACCAGTGAATGGGGGAGTCTGTGGGGAATATCACCATACAGGATGCACGCATTATAGTGAGAGTTCCTTACTTTATCTGTACCCATGCTGGACAGACTCCTGACCCCTGTACTCTGTACATTACACACTCCTGACCCCTGTACTCTGTACATTACATACTCCTGATCCCTGTACTCTGTACATTACACACTCCTGACCTCTGTACTCTGTACATTACATACTCCTGACCCCTGTACTCTGTACATTACACGCTCCTGACCCCTGTACTCTGTGCATTACACACTCCTGACCCCTGTACTCTGTACATTACACACTCCTGACCCCTGTACTCTGTACATTACACACTCCTGACCCCTGTACTCTGTACATTACACACTCCTGACCTCTGTACTCTGTACATTACACGCTCCTGACCCCTGTACTCTGTACATTACACACTCCTGACCACTGTACTCTGTACATTACACACTCCTGACCCCTGTACTCTGTACATTACACACTCCTGACCCCTGTACTCTGTACATTACACACTCCTGACCCCTGTACTCAGTACATTACACACTCCTGACCCCTGTACTCTGTACATTACACACTCCTGACCCCTGTACTCTGTACATTACACACTCCTGACCCCTGTACTTTGTACATTACACACTCCTGTCCTCTGTACTCAGTACATTACACACTCCTGACCCCTGTACTCAGTACATTACACACTCCTGACCCCTGTACTCTGTAAATTACACACTCCTGACCCCTGTACTCTGTACATTACACACTCCTGACCCCTGTACTCTGTACATTACACACTCCTGACCTCTGTACTCTGTACATTACACACTCCTGCCCCCTGTACTCTGTACATTACACACTCCTGTCCCCTGTACTCTGTACATTACACACTCCTCACCCCTGTACATTACACACTCCTGACCCCTGTACTCTGTACATCACACACTCCTGACCCCTGTACTCTGTACATTACACACTTCTGACCCCTGTACTCTGTACATTACACACTCCTGACCCCTGTACTCTGTACATTACACACTCCTGTCCCCTGTACTCTGTACATTACACACTCCTGTCCCCTGTACTCTGTACATTACACACTCCTGTCCCCTGTACTCTGTACATTACACACTCCTGACCCCTGTACTCTGTACATTACACACTCCTGTCCCCTGTACTGTGTACATTACACACTCCTGACTAGGGATGAGCCGAACATGCGAACAGGCAAAAAATGTGTTTGAACACGCGAACACCGTTAAAGTCTATGGGACACGAACATGAATAATCAAAAGTGCTAATTTTAAAGACTTATATGCAAGTTATTGTCATAAAAAGTGTTTGGGGACCCGGGTCCTGCCCCAGGGGACATGGATCAATGCAAAAACAGTTTTAAAAAGGCCATTTTTTCAGGAGCAGTGATTTTAATGATGCTTAAAGTGAAACAATAAAAGTGAAATATTCCTTTAAATTTTGTACCTGGGGGGTGTCTATAGTATGCCTGTAAAGTAGCGCATGTATCCCGTGTTTAGAACAGTCCGAGAGCAGAATGACATTTCTAAAGGAAAAAAAAGTAATTTAAAAGTGCTTGCGGCTATTAATGAATTGTCGGGTCTCTGCAATACACATAAAAGTCATTGAAAAAAACATGGGATTCCTCCACAAACCATTACCAGGCCCTTTGGGTCTGGTATGAATATTAAGGGAAACCCCGAACCAAAATTAAAAAAAAAAATGCATGGGGGTCCCCCCAAATTTCACACCAAGCCCTTCAGGCTCTTCAGGTCTGGTATGGATATTAAGGGGAACCCCGCGCCAAAATGTAAAAAAAAATGGTGTGGGGGTACCCCTCAAAATCCATACCAGACCCTTATCCAAGCACGCAACCTGGCAGGCTGCAGGAAAAGAGGGGGGACGAGAGATTGCCCCCCTCCTGAACTGTACCAGGCCACATGCCCTCAACATGGGGAGGATGTCCCCATGTTGATGGGGACAAGGGCCTCATCCCATGTTGATAGGGTCTTCGGGCGGGGGGCTTACCGGAATCTGGAAGCCCCCTTTAACAAGGAGACCCCCAGATCCCGCCCCCCCATGTGAATTTGTAATGCGGTACAAATGTACCCCTACCATTTCACAAAAAAGTGTCAAAAATGTTAAAAAAGACAATAGCCGGTTTTTGACAATTCCTTTATTAATGTCTTCTTCTTTCCCCGCTTCTTCCATCTTCTTCTGCTCTTCCTTCGGTTTTCTTCCTCCATCTTGCTCTTCCTCTGCTTCTTCCTGCATTCCTCTGCTTTTTCCACCAGTGTTCCCGCTGTGTGATGCTTCTGTTCTGGTGACAGTTCTTATATAACTGAGGGCGGGGCCACCCGGTGACCCCGGCCCCCCTCTGACACAGGGGGAAGAAGAGTCACACAGCGAGTACCCCATTACCAATTCACACGGGGGGTGGTATCTGGGGGTCTCCTTGTTAAAGGGGGCTTCTGGATTCCGATAAGCCCCCCGCCCGCAGTCCCCAACATAAGCCCCCCGCCCAACAGGCAAGGGTTGTGGGGATAAGGCCCTTGTCCCCATCAACATTGGGACATCCTCCCTATGTTGAGGGCATGTGGCCTAGTACGGTTCAGGAGGGCGGGGTGCTCTCTCATTCCCCCCCTCTTTTCCTGCAGCCTTCCAGGTTGCGTGCTCGGATAAGGGTCTGGTATGGATTTTTAGGGGGACCCCCACGCCATTTTTTTAAAAAATTTTGGTGCGGGGTTCCCTTTAAAATCCATACCAGACCTGAAGGGCCTGGTATGGAATTTAGGGGGACCCCCACGCATTTTTTTTTTAAATTTTGGTTTGGGGTTCCCCTTAATATTCATACCGGACCCAAAAGGCCAGGTAATGCACTGTGGGGAAATCCCATGCCTTTTTTCAATGACTTTTATGTGTATTGCAGAGACCCGACAATTCATTAATAGCCGCGATCAGTTTTAAATGACTTTTTTTTCCTTCAGAAATGTCATTTTGCTGTCAGACTGTTCTAAACACGGGAAACATGCGCCCCTTTACAGGCATACTATAGACACCCCCCAGGTAAGAAATTTAAAGGAATATTTCACGTTTATTGTTTCACTTTAAGCATTATTAAAATCACTGCTCCATCATTTTTTTTAAAACTTTTTTTTGCATTGATCCATGTCCCCTGGGGCAGGACCCAGGTCCCCAAACACTTTTTATGACAATTACTTGCATATTAACCTTTCAAATTAGCACTTTTGATTTCTCCCATAGACTATTAAAGGGTCTTCCGCGGCTTTCAAATTTGCCGCGAACACCGCAAATTGTTCGCTATTCGGCAAACGGGCGAACAGCCAATGTTCGAGTCAAACTCATGTTCGACCCGAACAGACAGCCCATCGCTACTCCTGACCCCTGTACTCTATACATTACACACTTCTGACCCCTATACTCTGTACATTACACACTCCTGACCCCTGTACTCTGTACATTACACACTTCTGACCCCTGTACTCTGTACATTACACACTCCTGACCCCTGTACTCTGTACATTACACACTCCTGACCCTTGTACTCTGTACATTACACACTCCTGACCCCTGTACTCTGTACATTACACACTAATGACCCCTGTACTCTGTACATTACACACTTCTGACCCCTGTACTCTGTACATTACACACTCTTGACCCCTGTACTCTGTACATTACACACTCCTGACCCTTGTACTCTGTACATTACACACTGCTGTCCCCTGTACTCTGTACATTACACACTCCTGACCCCTGTACTCTGTACATTACACACTCCTGACCCCTTTACTCTGTACATTACACACTCTTGACCCTTGTACTCTGTACATTACACACTCCTGACCACTGTACTCTGTACATTACACACTCCTGTCCCCTGTACTCTGTACATTACACACTCCTGACCCCTGTACTCTGTACATTACACACTCTTGACCCTTGTACTCTGTACATTACACACTCCTGACCACTGTACTCTGTACATTACACACTCCTGACCCCTATACTCTGTACATTACACACTCCTGACCCCTGTACTTTGTACATTACACACTCCTGACCCCTGTACTCTGTACATTACACACTTCTGACCCCTGTACTCTGTACATTACACACTCCTGACCCCTGTACTCTGTACATTACACACTCCTGACCCCTGTACTCTGTACATTACACACTCCTGACCACTGTACTCTGTACATTACACACTCCTGACCCCTGTACTCTGTACATTACACACTTCTGATCCCTGTACTCTGTACATTACACACTCCTGACCCCTGTACTCTGTACATTACACACTCCTGACCCCTGTACTCTGTACATTACACACTCCTGTACCCTTTACCATGTACATTACACACTCCTGGCCTCTGTACTCTGTACATTACACACTCTTGACCCTTGTTCTCTGTACATTACATACTATTGGCCCCTGTACTCTGTACATTACACACTCCTGACCCCTGCACTGTGTTCATTATACACTCCTGACCCCTGTACTCTGTACATTACACACTTCTGACCCCTGTACTCTGTACATTACACACTGCTGACCCCTGTACTTTGTACATTACACACTCCTGACCCCTGTACTCTGTACATTACACACTAATGACCCTTGTACTCTGTGCATTACACACTCCTGGCCCCTGTACTCTGTACATTACACACTCCTGACCCCTGTAATCTGTACATTACGCACTTCTGTCCCCTTTACTGCGTACATCACACACTCCTGACCCCTGTACTGTGTACATTACACACTCCTGACCCCTGTACTGTGTACATTACACACTCCTGACCCCTGTACTCTGTACATTACACACTCCTGACCCCTGTATTCTGTACATTACACACTCCTGTCCCCTCTAATCTGTACATTACATACTCCTGATCCCCTAATTCTGTACATTACACACTCCTGACCCCTGTACTCTGTACATAACACACTCCTGACCCCTGTACTCTGTACATTACACACTCCTGACCCTTGTACTCTGTACATAACACACTCCTGACCCCTGTACTCTGTACATTACACACTCCTGACCCCTGTACTCTGTACATTACACACTCCTGACCACTGTACTCTGTAAATTACACACTCCTGACCCCTGTACTCTGTACATTACACACTCCCGACCACTGTAATCTGTACATTACACACTCCTGACCCCTGTACTCTGTACAATACACACTCCTGACCCCTGTACTGTGTACATTACATACTCCTAACCCCTGTACTCTGCACATTACACACTCCTGACCCCTGTACTCGTTATATTCCACACTCCTGACCCCTGTACTCTGTACATTACACACTCCTGACCCTTGTACTCTGCACATTACACACTCCTGACCCCTGCACTCTGTATATTACATACTACTGACCCCTGTACTCTGTACATTACACA
The DNA here is from genome assembly GCF_042186555.1 of Aquarana catesbeiana. Classification (NCBI taxonomy): domain Eukaryota; kingdom Metazoa; phylum Chordata; class Amphibia; order Anura; family Ranidae; genus Aquarana; species Aquarana catesbeiana. The sequence goes on along the minus strand of NC_133325.1, from coordinate 9,897,184 downwards.
CTCTTGACCCTTGTACTCTGTACATTACACACTCATGACCCCTGCACACCTTATATTACATACTCCTGACCCCTGTACTCTGTGCATTACACACTTCTTACCCCTGTACTCTGTACATTACACACTCCTGGCCCCTGTACTGTGTACATTACAAACTCCTGACCCCTGTACTCTGTACATTACACACTCCTGACCCCTGTACTCTGTACATTACATACTCCAGACCCCTGTACTCTGTACATTACACACTCCTGACCCCTGCACTCTGTACATTACACACTCCTGACCCCTGTACTCTGTACATTAAACACTCCTGCCCCCTGTACTCTGTACATTACACTACTGACCCCTGCACTCTGTACATTACACACTCCTGACCCCTGTACTCTGTACATTACACACTCCTGACCACTGTACTCTGTACATTACACACTCCTGACCACTGTACTCTGTACATTACACACTCCTGACCCCTGTACTCTGTACATTACACACTTCTGATCCCTGTACTCTGTACATTACACACTCCTGACCCCTGTACTCTGTACATTACACACTCCTGACCCCTGTACTCTGTACATTACACACTCCTGACCCCTGTACCATGTACATTACACACTCCTGGCCCCTGTACTCTGTACATTACACACTCTTGACCCTTGTTCTCTGTACATTACATACTATTGGCCCCTGTACTCTGTACATTACACACTCCTGACCCCTGCACTGTGTTCATTACACACTCCTGACCCCTGTACTCTGTACATTACACACTTCTGACCCCTGTACTCTGTACATTACACACTCCTGACCCCTGTACTCTGTACATTACACACTCCTGACCCCTGTACTCTGTACATTACACACTAATGACCCTTGTACTCTGTACATTACACACTCCGGGCCCCTGTACTCTGTACATTACACACTCCTGACCCCTGTACTCTGTACATTACACACTAATGACCCTTGTACTCTGTGCATTACACACTCCTGGCCCCTGTACTCTGTACATTACACACTCCTGACCCCTGTAATCTGTACATTACGCACTTCTGTCCCCTTTACTGCGTACATCACACACTCCTGACCCCTGTACTGTGTACATTACACACTCCTGACCCCTGTACTGTGTACATTACACACTCCTGACCCCTGTACTCTGTACATTACACATTCCTGACCCCTGTATTCTGTACATTACACACTCCTGTCCCCTCTAATCTGTACATTACATACTCCTGATCCCCTAATTATGTACATTACACACTCCTGACCCCTGTACTGTGTACATTACACACTCCTGACCCCTGTACTCTGTACATAACACACTCCTGACCCCTGTACTCTGTACATTACACACTCCTGACCCTTGTACTCTGTACATAACACACTCTTGACCCCTGTACTCTGTACATTACACACTCCTGACCCCTGTACTCTGTACATTACACACTCCTGACCCCTGTACTCTGTACATTACACACTCCCGACCACTGTAATCTGTACATTACACACTCCTGACCCCTGTACCCTGTACAATACACACTCCTGACCCCTGTACTGTGTACATTACATACTCCTAACCCCTGTACTCTGCACATTACACACTCCTGACCCCTGTACTCGTTATATTCCACACTCCTGACCCCTGTACTCTGTACATTACACACTCCTGACCCTTGTACTCTGCACATTACACACTCCTGACCCCTGCACTCTGTATATTACATACTACTGACCCCTGTAATCTGTACATTACACACTCTTGACCCTTGTACTCTGTACATTACACACTCATGACCCCTGCACACCGTATATTACATACTCCTGACCCCTGTACTCTGTGCATTACACACTTCTTACCCCTGTACTCTGTACATTACACACTTCTTACCCCTGTACTCTGTACATTACACACTCCTGACCCCTGTACTCTGTACATTACATACTCCAGACCCCTGTACTCTGTACATTACACACTCCTAACCCCTGCACTCTGTACATTACACACTCCTGACCCCTGTACTCTGTACATTAAACACTCCTGCCCCCTGTACTCTGTACATTACACTATTGACCCCTGCACTCTGTACATTACACACTCCTGACCCCTGTACTCTGTACATTAAACACTCCTGCCCCCTGTACTCTGTACATTACACACTCCTGAACCCTGTACTCTGTACATTACACACTCCTAACCTCTGTACTCTGTACATTACACACTCCTGACCTCTGTACTGTGTATATTACACACTCCTGATCCCTGTACTCTGTACATTACACACTCCTAACCTCTCTACTGTGTATATTACACACTCCTGACCCCTGTACTTTGTACATTACACACTCCTGACCCCTGTACTCTGTACATTACATACTCCTGATGCCTTTAATCTGTACATTACAAACTCCTGACCCCTGTACTCTGTACATTACATACTCCTGACCCCTGTACTCTGTACATTACACACTCCTGACCCCTGTACTCTGTACATTACACACTCCTGACCCCTGTACTATGTATATTACAACCTCCTGACCCCTACACTCTGTACATTACGCACTCCTGACCCCTGCACTATGTATATTAATACTCCCTATACTATAGATGCTATATTGCACATTACATACTTCTCACACTTGTATTATGTACCCCATATTTCCGACTCCTGCACTATTTACATTATGTTGTACATTATATACTCCTGACCTTTACACTATGTACTCTATGTTGTACATCTTATACTCCTGACTCCTGCACTATAAACGCTATATTGTATATTACATACTCCTGACTCCTGCACTATATACATTAACCCTTTCACTGCCACTGATATAATGCATATGGTGGAATAGGACTACTCGCGGGCTGCGGCTGGCAAGCTATACATACATGGTCACTTCATCTCCACGTATGAGAAGACCCCCCAGAACTCCTCCTTTCCTGTGCTCTCCTTTCCCCTGCTGTATTTCACTGCAGGAGTGTTGATTGTCCACCTACCCTCAGTGCTGCTCTCCTTCCAGCCTTGTGTGACCTTCTCCCCTTCTGGCCTTCTGCCCTTTCCAGCAGCTAGTAGTATCTTACCCCCTCCAGGTAAGTATAATAGAGTGAACCAGAACCCAGCTCTCCTTTCCTAAAGCCAAAAATATACTATGAAGACTTTACCCAGTACACAGGAAGTGATGTCAGACACACAGGCCGGAACCCGGAGCTCAGGGGGTCCACCATCTTTTACCATTGCATGTAGTTTGTCTTCTGGACTAATGTAAGTGCATCTTATATTAATTAAACAGTGATTGTAATCTAACTACACTGTGAGCTGTGATTTCCCGTACTATGCTCTGGAGTCATTCGAGGGATCTTTGGAACCTTTGGAGCAATTTTGGAGATGTGAGTAAGAAGGGGGTGGGGGGTTGTCCCTATTGAACCTGTTTGAACCCTATGAGAACCAGGGTTTGTAGATTCTGGTGAGGATCCATCTGTATGGGGTTCCAACACAGCGGTGGTTGTGGAGTGGATTTGCACAAGAACATATAGTGCTGTTTTAGGAGCAAGTGACTAGGTGTGGGAGATGCACATCAAGTCAGGCCATGCCCCCAAGTAATTTCACTCCACCCACTAGAGCTTACTCCTGAGTAGCATCCAAACGGATTGTTTATTGAAGGATCACATTACAAGAACAGTGCAACGTTTCAGAGTCACGTAGGACCCCTTCGTCAGGCATGATCACAAAGGGGTCCTGCGTGACGCTGAAATGTTGCACTGTTCTTTTGATGTGATCATTCAATAAACAATCCGTTTAGACGGTACCTTGTTGATCCATGGTGTGCTGGCAAATATCTCCTTTGTGACTTTCTGAACCAGTTTCCAGCTGGTTGTTGCTGCAGCACCCATCAGCTTTCGAGAGCTTATCCAGGAATGTGTGCAATGAGAACATGGAGTCTTAATCCTGAGTAAGCGCCGGTGGGCAGAGCGAAACACATTGGGGGGCGTGTCCAGGCTGAGACTGCCATTCACTATCATGGAGCAGGTCTTGACTTGATGTGTGGCTCCCAGGACACCTAGTCATTCTCCATCATTGCCTGGAGCATAGACAAGCTCCCTTCCCCACTCATAGCGGTGGGCACAGGAATTTATTCCCATACAGCCTGAGCAGCTCACACACGTATCCTTGGTTTGGGAGCACTGTGTTTATAAGTGTAGTGGTACCCGCATAAAAACCGCTGGATAGGGCGTGTCCTCTGTTCTTTGCCTCGACCTTCTCCAGAACCTCAGCCCCTCAGACACACCGGGTTGGATGTACAAACATACAATGTCATAAGAAATCCCTAGAAGTAATTCTTATTACCCAGTAGTAGCGATATGTCACAGAGAACAGACACCAAACTGGGTAGTAAAGGCAAACTTCATATAATGGCACCCAACAGGGTGGGTAACTAAAAATGGAGCAACACTAGGCATAAGATGACATTTGGTGTCCAGATCAGCATAAACAGTAGCAAGGCCACCTCAAGTGCAGCAGTGAGCAGTAGTAAAGTTTAATCTCCCGAGTGCTGGAACTATACAGTCAGAGCGCATTTATGGCGACTAGTCCTAGACCGACTGGGTGTGCACTGTCCAAAAGAAAAGGGGGATGGTAGCAGAGTGGGCAGGGGAACAAAGGGGGCTTGCAGAATAATTATTACGGGAGGGGCAGTCCTTTGAGATGTTCTTCTGCAGGCTATCGTTGGGGCCTTTTAAGAGCATCTTTGCACACAACGATAGTCCCAGTTGACCTGCATGCAGTATAGGTATGGTACAGTCTGGGCACAGGTAGTTGTGGTTCAGATGCTGTTAAGGTTTGGCATAATAAGGTATAAGGTTGGTATAGGGGCAGTCTAGGCTTGGAATAAGTGCAGTATAGAGTGCAGTATGGGTGCGGTATGGATTGGGTACACTTGGTGTCCTGCTCTCAGTGGCTTAGTCCTTGCTAGCAGTATCAGTATGCTGCGGTGACCTCTCGCTGTAGAAGGCGGGCCCCCTGGGTCTTTCTCAGAAAGCCTCCTGTCATCAGCAGTGGGAAGCAGGGGGTGAGTGGACAGTCTAGTCTCCCTGCAAAAGAGGTGCAGGTGCTGTAATGTGGGCAGTACTGTGCTGCAACCGGATGTCCTCATTCCCAGTCTCAGGCTCAGATCTCCACTGGTATGGACTCTTGTGAATATCCAGACAGAGGTGCTCACTCTCTAACTATTTCGGTGCCCTGAGGAAGGACTTTCCTGGGCAGTTTAATAAAAGTCATCTCCCCACTCCACCTACTGCACAGTGCTTATTGGGATCTGTAGTGTAAAGAGTCCATGTGTCCCATTATATTGTCTTCCATCCCAAACTACAACTCCCAGGATTCTCAGCACTCTGAATAGAAGTCTAAGGGCTTCCAGCTGCTCCTTGCTGGCTGGAGGAGGAAGGTGTAGCATAACATCAGTATCTCAGTAGAGGGAGAGAAGAATAAAGGGCAATGTCTCCTCCCCATATTGCCGTAGCCCAGCACCTGGCTACACACATAACAACAATGGTGAAGTGATTATAGACTTTTATTAAATCTCAGAGACTTTACCAAGCATGCTTTGATCTCCCTCACCCTGTAGCCATAGATTAGTGGATGTACAGTTGCAGGAAGCAGAAAATAAATGGCGCTGGTGAGGTTCTGAATGTCCAATGAGATAGGCAACCTGTAAGCGACTGAGGAGAGAAGACCACAGGAATAATTCAGAACCACCACGGAGAGGTGCGTTCCACACGTGTGCAGTGTCTTATGGCGTTCCTTCCCCGTAATAATCCTCATGGTGGCGTCAAGGATCCAGCCATAGGAAAGGAGGAGCAGTGTGATGTCCAGGGCCGTCACCACAACCCTCACCATGAGCCCCACAATCTGGATCCGGTCAGTGTCCCCGCAGGCAAGGTTCAGGAGGACCATATTCTCGCAGGCAAAGTCCAAGATGAGGTTAGAGGAGCAGAAGTAGACCTGGGCGGCCACAATAATAATCAGGGAGACAAACAGACTGCATTTAATGAGACCAATCATAGATAGCTGCACCAGCAAGCGGCTGGTCATGATGTCATGGTAGCGCAAGGGCCTACAGATGGCCACATAACGGTCCAGAGCCATCAAAAGCAGGACATCGGACTCAAACATTACCATTGTGTACATGAAAAACATCTGGAACAGGCATGTGACCAGCGAAACACGATCCATCCCCAACAAGACGCTCAGGACCGCCTTGGGCACAATGGCGGTGGTGCAGGCAATGTTGACGGAGAAGAGCAGAGCAATGAGGACGTACATAGGGGAGTGCAGGCTTTGCTCCACCCAGATTCTGTAGATGATCAGGGCATTTCCGGTCAAAATCACCAAATATATTATAAGAAACGGAATAGCCAGGAGATTTCGGGAACTTGAGATCCCAGGGAAGCCGAACAGGATAAATTCCGTGTGGGAGAAGGGCCAGGAGCGATTTTCTTCTAAAATTTCCATTCCCGGGAAGAGACTTTTATGTGTTTTCCTGAAAAAATAAAAATAAAAAGTCTAAAGTCAATATAATAATATCTTATGTTATCTAATTTATGTTGTAATTGAATCAAGAAGAATTCTGAAGAATAAAAAGCCTATTTTTAAATTGTACTGAGCCGAGCACTCTGGGGTTGGATTCGGGAAACGTTCACAAACCTTAGTAATGAGCCAAAGGTACCTAGGTTCAGGTCAAACACGGTTTGGGGAACGTGCAGGGCCAGGACAAAGGGTGGGCAGGAGGGGGCGGCTGCCCTGGGCCCTGTGGTATCATGTAAGGTGGAGGGCACCGTGAGGAAATGAGGGATTTGTGTTGAGAGGGGGAATTTCAAGGATGGCGGGGGATAAGAATTGTTCTATGAGGGGAAATTGGTGATTTTGGGGGATCTATGTTGGGAGGGGGGGATGAGGGAGGAGGATTTGTGCTAGGAGGGGGGATTGTGGGGAAAATTTGAGGTGGGAGGGGGATTTGGAGTGGGGGTAGAGGATTTGTGCTTGGATGGAAAATGTAAGGGGTAGAAGATTTGTGCTAAGAGGGGTGATTTTATTCTTTGAGGAGTGGGGGATTTGGAGAAAGAGAGGATTTGAACTTGGAGGGGGTAAAGATTTGTGCTGGGAGGGGGGATTTTAGCAGGGGAACAGATTTGTGCTGGGAGAAGGGGGCATTTAGGCATATAGCTTAGTGTCCAATTTGTGGGGGGAGGATTTTTGCTAACATATAACGCTCACATATTTTTTTGTAAAAAAACAAAACAAAAAAAATCAGTTTTGGCCATTTTCTGGGCTAATAGACAATAGACTGTCCAACCAATGACATGGGGAGCGGTTCTTTACCACGTGATCAGCTGTGTCCAATCACAGCTGATCACAATATAAACAGGATCAGTACCCATCAGTGACGCCTCATCAGTACCCATCAGTACCCATCAGTGCTCATCAGTGCCGCCTCATCAGTGCCCATCAGTGCCGCCTCATCAGTTTATCCTATCAGTGCCCATGTGTGCCGCCTCATTAGTGCCCATCAGTGCCTCCTATCAGTGCCCATCAGTGCTATCTATCAGTGCCCATCAGTGACGCCTATCAGTGCCCATCAGTGCCTCCTCATCAGTTCTTATCAGTGACGCCTCATCAGTGCTGCCTATCAAATCCCATCAGTGCCTCCTCATCAGCGTCCATCAGTGCTATCTATCAGTGCCCATCAGTGACGCCTATCAGTGCCCATCAGTGCCACTTATCAGTACCCATCAGTGCCTCCTCATCAGTGCCCATCAGTGCTGTCTATCAGTGCCCATCAGTGCCACCTCATCAGTTCCAATCACTTCAGCCTATCAGCACCCATTAATGCCGCCTATCAGTACCCATTAATGCCTCCTACTCAGTATCCATCAGTGCTGCCTATTAGTACCCATCAGTGCTTCCTCATCAGTGCTGCCTATCAGTGCCCATCAGTGACGCCTATCAGTGCCCATCAGTGCCACTTATCAGTGCCCATCAGTGCCTCCTAATCAGTACCCAACAGTGCTGCCTCATCAGTGCTGCCTATCAGTGCCCATCAGTGCCACCTATCAGTAACCATCAGTGCCTCCTAATCAGTACCCATCAGTGACTCCTAATCAGTACCCATCAGTGCCCCCTAATCAGTACCCATCAGTGCCTCCTAATCAGTACCCATCAGTGCTGCCTCATCAGTGCTGCCTATCACTACCCATCAGTGCCTATCAGTGCCACCTATCAGTACCCGTCAGTAACGCCTCATCGGCGCACATCAGTGGAGGAGAAAAATGACTTAGTTACAACATTTTATAACAGAAACTAAGAAAAACTTTTTTTTTTTCAAAATGTTCAATCTTTTTTGTTTGTTTAGCAAAAATAAAACCCTACTGTGACAGAGAGAGGCTCTGTCGGTATAAGTTTATAGGAAAAGGTGACCCAGGAGTCTCATTAAGGGTGAATGCAAGGTTCAGAACTAGCATATCTCCAGGTTCTGTAGTTCTGAATCAAAACATTCAATCCTGGGTGCAGGTTTTGCTAGAGGCCTGCAACCTGGCTCGCTACACAGGTGTGCGGGGTCATTATATAGTCAGGTCTGAGAATTGCTCAAGGCTCTCGTTTTGGAGACAGCTTCCAGTTTGGAGATGGAAGGTCTCACCAGAGGTCAGGGGGCCCCAGCCAGAAGCCATGAGATAGAGGTCAGAGGGACCCAGCCAGAAGCCACGAGATAGAGGTCAGAGGGCCCCAGCCAGAAGCCACAAGATAGCAGGTCAGAGGACCCAGCCAGAAGCCACAAGACAGCAGGTCAGAGGGACCCAGCCAGAAGCTACGAGACAGAGGTCAGAGGGACCCACCCAGAAGCCACAAGACAGCAGGTCAGAGGGACCCAGCCAGAAGCTACGAGACAGAGGTCAGAGGGACCCAGCCAGAAGCCACAAGACAGCAGGTCAGAGGGACCCAGCCAGAAGCTACGAGACAGAGGTCAGAGGGACCCAGCCAGAAGCCACAAGACAGCAGGTCAGAGGACCCAGCCAGAAGCCACAAGATCCCAGGAGTCAGGTCAGCTCCTATCAGGGGTGTCAGGAGAACCCCAATCCTTAGGCCAGAGGTGGGCCCCGTAGCAGGGCACTGAGACTGAAGTCTAGAGAGCCAAGTGTTCTGAGAGAGCTGAATGACACAGTCAAAGGACTGGTAAGAGGAGCAGCCCTGCTGCCAACATGTAAGCCAGGTGGCTTGGTATTTTTGTTAATTCATGTTATGCGGAGGAATCCCCTACGTGGGCAACTGATGTATAAGTGAACTTTCTTTTATTCAAAAAAAGTGGGCTGCCATGCCCTAGGGTTGCCACATCATCCCTTTAATCCAGGACACATATTAATTACTCGGGTTCTGAGGCTAATTTAATGCAGATAGGGCACCAAGTGAGTTTAATTACCACCTTAATCAGCCACAGAACCCGTGTAATTAATGTGTGTCCTGGATTAAAGGGATGATGTGGCAACCCTTCCTAAAACTACAGTCTGGACTGGCGCAGCTCATTGCAAATACACCTGCTACTTGAGTTTAATTCCTCGATCTCACATATTGGTGGAGAATGCGGGCATGACGGTGGAGTTCCAGATCCTCGCACGCCAGAACAGTGAATTGACCAGTAACTGTATATTCTCTGCAGTGTGTACAGCACTGTGTGTGTCTCAGCTCTTAAAGAAACAGTACTCCAGGTTGAACTTTGCAAGTGTGCTGTAGCTGTGCACCGGAGCGACTGTAAAGATGGGACGGTCAAAATGTAAATCAACGTTTGCTGACATAAAAGACAGAAGTTTGTGGCTGGAGGGGTTGTTACCGACAGAACAAGCCCCAGACTGGTGCAAGATGCATTTGGCTGCACTGGAGCAAAGAAAAACAGAACACAAACCATCACTCGGTGCAAGGAGTGAGCAGACGGGTGCGGTTGCCCGTGGCAACAAAGGAGAAATCTGTTCGGCTGACTTCATACGGCCTGTGTTGCCTTCTGAACATGCTAAAGACCTTTTTGGCTGATTTTGCAATGATTGCTTCCTCCCAAGGGTGGCCCAGAATCCGCCAGGCTGAATTGGTGCAACCTTTTCTGATGCAAGAGTACCGAGAGGTGTACCGCGGGATGTGTCGTAACTGAGATGACTACAACAATTATCTAGAAGCCATCCAGTCTATGGAGCGCTGGAAAAATTCAACAGGGAGAATGTGGTCTCCCATAGCAACCGGAGAAAGTCCATTTGCAGAAAGGAGGAGCTACAGCAGAGACGTGGCTCAAATTCTGAGTGAAGAGGTTTGTGCAAAAGTGTCTGTTGTCACCCCTGGCAACCGTGAAGGAAATTTTGTTCAGCCTGCAGGGGGTGATGGAGAGCACAAGAAAGCAGAGGTTTCAAGGTATGGCTGCTTGTGTGAAGTGGTCATCCCAGAGAAGAGGGCACCATGTCCAGCATCCTGCAAGGGGTATGATCATGTGTGTGAGTCTGCTGTTACCCCTGGCAACAGGAAACCTGTTTAGCCTGCGGGGGATGTTGGAAAATCCAAGAAGGATGCGATGTTGCCCGTGTCCATGTGGGGGCATTGGCTTGTGAGAGCGCAGCAAAGAAGGGACAACGCCCTCAATTGAAGCTTTCCACACCTGCCAAATGGAATGGTAAGACTGTTACCAATGTGAGAGAGACGGGTCAGGGGACTATTCCCTGTGAAGTGGGAGTAAGTCCAGTGAGAGAATCTGCTTTCAGAGACTTTCTGCAAATGAATACCCTGCCTAGTAGCGAAGCACAGTTTGAAGCTGAACCTGCAGCAAGCTTGAGGACTGTTAAGGACTTGTTTCCATGCGATGCCCTTTGTAGCAGAGAGACAAGGATTAAAGCTAAACCTAATGATGTGGTATGTACTCAGAAGTCTGAAAATGGTGATATATTTTCCTTCTATGTTGGTGTTTAAAAGGGAAAACTGTTCTGTGCAAGGGGCAGGACTGATTCAGCAGAGGTCAGGGGTGACCACTGAGAGATGTGTGCCATTGCCCCTAGCTACCATGACAGGTGCAACAGGGTTGTCCCTGGAGACCTCCCAGGAGCTCATGGTGTCTGAGCCTGGGGTTTCCTGGGACGACTGTGTAGCCACCCCGACGGGTGAGACAGTATCCTATAAAGTAAAAAGCGATTTAACAAATGTCCCACAGGCTCAAGCTGGTAATGAGCTGGGACAGCCTGTGAAAGTCAGGAATGATGATGAGGAATGTATTTCTGACAATGTTGATGATGGTTTTCCCATAGCAACCACAGGCAGTGCCGCAGAGTTGTCCCTGGAAGTCTCACTAGGACTCCCCATGTTGGAGCCGGTGGGATTCCAGGACAGCTCTGATACTGCTCAGGAGGAACAAAATGGGAAAATGGCTCAAATGATGAAGCATGAATTATCGCAGTCTAACGTGGTTAACAATGACTTGTGCCCGATGTCTGCTACCAAGCCACTCTGTCCGCCTGTGTCTCCTTGGGTAGATGGAGCAGTACTATGGAGTGCTGGTGACTGGAGAACAGACAGGATAGACTGGGATAGCTTGGCAAGAAAGTTAATGGTAGTATTGAAGGAAACCTTCATGTGTGCTAGTAAGGTAAGGACATTATTGCTGCTGTGACAAATGGAGAGGCTGCAAAGCCAGTAGACACAGGTGCGTTGGCTGTTGCAGAACTTAACCCCCTCCAGGCAGAAGGATCGGAAAAGAGAGCTGTGACAGACCTAGCCAGGACAGAGGCTTTTGGAGGGGACTGAATGCTAGCCTCTTGCCTACCGATCATGGGCCCTGGCATTTGGGGGAACGGTGCTCTTTGTGAGCTGTATGCCTGGGGACCCTTGAGGTGGTGTTGCTTTGGATTCAGGTCCATGTCCCCCAAGACACACAGACTCTGGGAACTCTGTATATGCCATATTAGAAATAGTGACTGATTTATACTGTTGGGACACATACTGTTAGATGCTGATGTCATCAACTCCAGCCACCTGTCTGTTGTCTTCTATAATGTAAATGAGTCTAGTCTGGCTTGCCGTAAATGAGTCTAGTCTGGCTTGTCAGAGGGACCCAGCCAGAAGCCACAAGATAGCAGGTCAGAGGACCCAGCCAGAAGCTACGAAACAGAGATCAGAGGGACCCAGCCAGAAGCCACAAGATAGCAGGTCAGAGGGCCCAGCCAGAAGCTAGGAGACAGAGGTCAGAGGGACCCAGCCAGAAGCCACAAGACAGAGGTCAGAGGGACCAAGCCAGAAGCTAGCAGACAGAGGTCAGAGGGACCCAGCCAGAAGCACAAGACAGAGGTCAGAGGGACCCAGCCAGAAGCACAAGACAGAGGTCAGAGGGACCCAGCCAGAAGCCACAAGACAGAGGTCAGAGGACCTAGCCAGAAGCCACAAGATCCCAGGAATCAGGTCAGCTCCTATCAGGGATATCAGGAGAACCCCAATCCTTAGGCCAGCGGTGGGCCCCGCAGCAGGGCACTGAGATTGAAGTCTAGAGAGCCAAGTGTTCTGAGAGAGCTGAATGACACAGTCAAAGGACTGGTAAGAGGAGCAGCCGTGCTGCCAACACGTAAGTCAGATGGCTTGGTGTTTTCGTTAATTCATGTTATGCGGAGGAATCCCCTGCGTGGGCAACTGATGTATAAGTGAACTTTCCTTTATTCAATTAAAGTGGGCTGCCACGCCCTAAAACTACAGTTTGGACTGGCGCAGCTCATTGCAAATACACCTACTACTTGAGTTTAATTCCTCAATCTCTCACACTACCAAAAGAAAGCTCTATCTGTGTGAAGAAAATGATAAAAATGTCCTATGTGTACAGTGCTGGATGACCGCGTAATTGTCATTCAAAGTGTGAGAGCGCTAAAAGCTGAGAATTTTTCTGGGCAGGAAGAGGGGGAAGGGCCCGGTATTGGAGGGGTTAAATAACATGTCTGGGGGGTGCTCTGACCCTGCACTTTAGGCCCTTTAGGTTGCATTTTAACCATTTTAAAGTGATTCTAAAGTCTTGTGTGTGTTTTGTTTTTTTTGCTATAAAAATAACAAACCTGTCATACTTCCCTCCTCTGTGCAGCCCCGATCCTCCTCTTCTCGGGTCCCTGGCTGGAGATCCTGGCCCCTCCCTCCTGTTGAGTGCCCCCCACAGCAAGCAGTTTGCTATGGGGGCACCTGAGCCGAGCCATTGCTACATGTGTTCAATCAGACACAGAGCTGTCTTTAGTCCCCGCCCCCTCTCTCCAGATTGGCTAACTGAGTTTGATTGACAGCAATGGAAGCCAATGGCGCCAATCAGGAGAGAGATTTCTGGACAGCCAAGGCACTCGTGGATATCACTGGATAGAGAGATGGGGCTCAGGTAAGTATTAGGGGGGTGAGGGGGGGGGGGCACACAGAAGGTTTTTTTATCTTAATGCATAGAATTCACCTTCTGTCTTTACAACCACTTGAAGATTCGGCTTTGTCTGGCACTTTTTGCTTTAAATCTGTATTTTGTGCTAGAAAATTACTTATAACCCCCAAACATTATATATTTTTCTTTTTTAGGGGAGACCCTAGGGAATAAAATGGTGATTGTTGCAATGTTTTTATGTCACACGGTATTTGTGCTCTGGTGGGCAGTCATGTTGGAACAGGAAGGGGCCGTCCCCAAACTGTTCCCTCAAAGTTAGGAGCATGAAATTGTCCAAAATGTCTTGAACATTTGGACAATTTTAAAGATAGGCAACTCCTATCCTCATATTGATTAGTGGTTCCAAAATAATAATAACTACTGCAGTAGGGAACAGACACCAAAGATACGCTCAGCATCTTTCCAAATAACTGTTCTGCTTTATTATGACGCAATTGAAGGTTTTTATACACATGATTACGTAGGTATCACATTAATATTACAATTGTACTTTGTATGGTTACAAGGGGCGTAACATAGGCAGGCTAATTCTTATCAGGACTGGAAAGAATGTAAACATTTACTGAAAACATTATTAGTGCTGTGTGCAATACATAGAAAATACAATACAATTATATACAGAACCTACAAATTTCCTTAACAGTATGCTGACGCCTTAAGAGTTCCCTTCACTGGAACTAAGGGGCCAAGCCCAACCCCTGTAAAACAACCCCCCCACCATAATCCCCCCTCCATCCCCCCAACACCATAATCCCCCCTTTACCCCCCGACACCATAATCCCCCCTCCACCCCCCGACACCATAATCTCCCCTCCACCCCCCCGACACCATAATCCCCCCTCCACACCCCCCAACACCATAATCTCCCCTCCACCCCCCCAACACCATAAACCTCCCCCTCCACCCCCCCAACACCATAATAACCACTTTACCCCCCCGACACCATAATCCCCCCTTTACCCCCCAACACCATAATCCCCCCTCCACCCCCCGACACCATAATCTCCCCTCCACCCCCCGACACCATAATCCCCCCTCCACACCCTCAACACCATAATCTCCCCTCCACCCCCCCAACACCATAAACCTCCCCCTCTACCCCCCACCACCATAATCCCCCCTCCACACCCCCCAACACCATACTACCCCCTCCACCCCCCCGACACCATAATCCCCCCTCCCCCCACACCATAATCCCCCCTCCACACCCCCAACACCATAATCCCCACTCCACCCCTCCGACACCATAATCCCCCCACACCATAATCCCCCCTCCACACCCCGACACCATAATCTTCTCTCCGCACCCCCTAACACCATAATCCCCCTTGCACCAAATGATTTGGACCAGTGCACAAAGAAAGGTCCATAAAGACATGGATGAGGGAGTTTGGGATGGAGGAACTTGACTGGCCTGCACAGAGTCCTGACCTCAACCCCATAGAACACCTTCGGGATGAATTGGAGCGGCGAGCCAGGCCTTCTCGTCCAACATCAGCGCCTGACCTCACATAGTTACATATTTACATAGTTACATAGTAGGTGAGGTTGAAAAAAGACACAAGTCCATCAAGTCCAACCTATGTGTGTGATTATGTGTCAGTATTTTCTCACAAATGCTTTTCTGGAAGAATGGTCAAACCTTCCCATAGACACCCTCCTAAACCTTGTGGACAGCCTTCCCAGAAGAGATGAAGCTGTTATAGCTGCAAAGGGCGGAGCCAACTCAATATTGAACCCTCCGGACTAAGACTGGGATGTCATTAAAGTTCATGTGTGTGTAAAGGCCGGCGTCCCAATACTTTTGGTCATAGAGTGTACCGCCAAAAGAAATCTCTATGTGTGTGAAAAAAAATGATATCAATGTCATTTGGTGTACAATGTCACCTGACCGCGCAATTACCAGGTAAAGCAGTGCAGTTATGAGTAGCAAAAAAATGGCCTGGTTATGAAGAGGGGTAAAACCTTCCGGAGGCCAAGTGGTGAACTTGGATTTTGGTGCGTTGTGGTGCGTTTCTAAACACGCATTGTGCAGCAGGTTATTTTAATGCAAATGTCGGTGCATTTTGACACTTCTTTAAACAATTTTTGTTTGGCACTTTTTTAACGTGCATTTTTATGTGTTTTTTATGTGAAGTCAGGAAAATGTGCGTCCTTTAGTCACACTTGGGGTGCCTTTAATCATTAAAAAAAAACGGGCACCCCACTGAGAGCTCCTGGGTCCCCCCGAGAGCCCCTGGGCCCCACCGAGAGCTCCTGGGCTCCACTGAGAGTCCCTGGGCCCCACCGAGAGCTCCTGGGCCCCACCGAGAGCTCCTGGGCCACACCGAGAGCCCCTGGGCCCCACCGAGAGCTCCTGGGCCACACCGAGAGCCCCTGGGCCCCACTGAGAACTCCTGGGCCTCACTGAGAGCTCCTGAGCCCCACCGAGAGCCCCTGGGCCTCACTGAGAGCTCCTGAGCCCCACCGAGAGCCCCTGGGCACCACTGAGAGTTCCTGGCCCCACTGAGAGCTCCTGGGCCCCACTGAGAGCTCCTGGCCCCACTGAGAGCTCCTGGGCCCCACTGAGAGCTCCTGGGCCACACCAAGAGTCCCTGGGCCCCACTGAGAGCTCCTGGGCCTCACTGAGAGCTCCTGGGCCCCACTGAGAGCTCCTGAGCCCCACCGAGAGCCCCTGGGCCTCACTGAGAGCTCCTGGGTCACACTGAGAGCTCCTGAGCCCCACCGAGAGCCCCTGGGCACCACTGAGAGTTCCTGGCCCCACTGAGAGCTCCTGGGCCCCACTGAGAGCTCCTGGGCCTCACTGAGAGCTCCTGGGCCCCACTGAGAGCTCCTGGGCCTCACTGAGAGCTCCTGGGCCACACCGAGAGCTCCTGAGCCCCACTGAGAGCCCCTGGGCACCACTGAGAGCTCCTGGCCCCACTGAGAGCTCCTGGGCCCCACCAAGAGCCCCTGGGCTTTACTGAGAGCTCCTGGGCCACACCGAGAGCTCCTGAGTCCCACCGAGAGCCCCTGGGCACCACTGAGAACTGCTGGGCCCCACCGAGAGCTCCTGGGCCACACCGAGAGCTCCTGGGTCTCACTGAGAGCCCCTGGACCCCACTGAGAGCTCCTGGGCCACACCGAGAGCTCCTGGGCCCCAGAAACTTCCGATTCCAGGTCACCTGATCACTGTGATGGTCTCTGATTGGCTATCACAGTGATCAGTCAATGATGGAGAGAAAAGATACATTGTAGGGCTAATGGCTTGCAGACCACAGACCACAGGGACGCCACACCCCCACCCCAACGCCGGACGTGTGGATTCCAATGTTTTTTTTTTTTTTTTCTAGAAGCACATGATTAGAGCCAGAGGCTCTAATAGACTTCAAAAAAGTATGGGCTCAGGGCGCAGACTGCTGCCCCCCCCTCCCCTACAAAAAATATATACCACCAGCCACTACTGCCAATGGCACTGCAAACGTGATGCACATTTTGCACTTGTTTTCCGGGAATGCACACAAAAACGCTTGTTTCTGCAGATTCCTGAGAATGCACAGGGGCAAATGGGGCACTGATGTTGGAGGAGAAGGCCTGGCTCGCATTCTCCACTCTAGTTCATCCCAAAGGTGTTTTATGGGGTTGAGGTCAGGACCAGTCAAGTTCCTCCACCCCAAACTCGCTCCTTCATGTCTTTATGGACCTTGCTTTGTGCACTGGTGCGCAGTCATGTTGGAACAGGAAGGGGCCGTCCCCAAACTCCTCCCACAAAGTTGGGAGCATGAAATTGTCCAAAATGTCTTGGTATGCCGACGCCTTCAGAGTTCCCTTCACTGGAACTAAGGGGCCAAACCCAACCCCTGAAAAACAACCCCCCCCACCATAACCCCCCCTCCACCAAATGATTTGGACCAGTGAACAAAGCAAGGTCCATAAAGACATGGATGAGCGAGTTTGGGGTGGAGAAATTTGACTGGCCTGACATAAACCCCATAGAACACCTTTGGGATGAATTATAGCGGAGACTGTGAGCCAGGCCTTCTCATCCAACATCAGTGCCTGACCTCACAAATGCTCTCCTGGAAGAATGGTCAAACATTCCCATAGACACCCTCCTAAACCTTGTGGACGGCCTTCCCAGAAGAGGTGAAGCTGTTATAGCTGCAAAGGGCGGAGCCAACTCAATATTGAACCCTCCGGACTAAGACTGGGATGTCATTAAAGGTCATGTGTGTGTAAAGGGGAGGGGGGAAGAGCCAAATCGCGTGTTACAAAAACCCCCATCAAAATGCATATTTAAAATGTGCTAAAATGGTTACAAAAATGTCCCTTACCGTTGAATTCAGCCGATCCTGCACACGGCGTGTAGAGGATCTTCTCCATGGATCGGTTCCTCGGTACGTCTCCTCTCCATCTCTAATCTTTCCTTGGAGAATTCCGTGCGATGGTTTGGACCCTGTGGATGGCGTCAGGTTGAGCAGATGTTTTCGGAAGATGTGAGAGTCTTCCAGTACGGTCAGACATATATACAGGAGATGATCCCCAGGGGGCGCTGCTCATTATCAGATCATACTGGAAGGACATGTGTTCATCCCCCAGAGACCCTGGCTCCATATCCATGGAAAATTATGTTTTGTATTCATTTATCTCCGGGGGGGGGGGAAATGGACAAAACTCCCAGCTGGGGACTTTCTAGGACACCAAATTTATTTTATGCAATTATCGGAGAATGTTCTGGTGCCTTTATAAAATGGTAGAACTGTTACCAGGAAATATTTCTCGTTCTATGAGAACATTATTGCCTAGATGCCGAAGAGGATTTAAAAATGTAAAGACCATGCCTGCTCGTAGCAAGTAGAGGGTTGCTTTTTTTGTCCCTCTAGGTCTTGTGCAATTTTTAATATTGCCCCTAGGTGTCTATAGATTTGGACTTACCTCGGGAGGAGTCGAGGGAATAAAAAAGGGAGTGTCGTTGGTTGGTTAGAAGAAATAGAGAAGAGTAGAGTGTCTGGTGGTGGAGCGGAGTGAGGACCGTTGATGCCCTAGTGCAGTGAAGGTGAACCTTGGCACCCCAGACATTTTGGAACTACATTTCCCATGATGCTCAGGCACTCTGCAGTGTAGTTGAGCATCACTGGAAATATTGTTCCAAAACATCTGGCGTGCCAAGGTTTACCATCACTGCCCTAGTGCAATGGTCAGCACTCAAGTACCCCCAACAGGCCATGTTTTAGGAATTTCTCTTCGATAAAACAGGTCTCATAAATACCAAGCCACTGACATTGATTTAAAGGTGAAAACTTGATATGCTGGGGGGGTATTGAAGAATGAGGTTGGAACCCTTAGCTAAGGTATAGTAGGGCCATCTTTTTGAAGCATCTAAAGATCTACTGCATGGTGAACCCCCCCGGGGGCAAGGTGGAACTAATCCTCCAGGGGGGCCAAACCAGGTGAGCTGGAGAACTTTAGTAGAGAAGGCAATAGCTCCAGAACATGAAGGTCAAATAACCTATTGAAATGTAAAAAGATGTCCTTACTTCCCATGGATACTTGGGTGAGCCTATACCTGGGGAGTAGAGACTTGGAGACCAGTTCTAGTTTTTTTGTCCCTCTAGGTCTTGTGCAATTTTTAATATCGCCACTAGGTGTCTCTATAGCTTTGGACTTACCTCAGGAGGAGTTGAGGGATATAAAAAAAGGGGGTGTCGTTGGTTGGTGAGAAGAAATAGAAAAGAGTAGAGTGCCTGGTGGTGGAGCGGAGTGATGACTGTTGATGCCCTAGTGCAGTCATGGTGAACCTTGGTACCCAAGATGTTTTGGAACTACATTTCCCACGATGCTCAAATACACTGCAGAGTGCATGAGCATCATGGGAAATGTAGTTCCAAAACATCTGGGGTGCCAAGGTTTGCCATCACTGCCTTAGTCAGTGCAATAGTCAGTACTTAATTACCCCCAACAGGCCATGTTTTGGGAATTTCCCTTCGAAAAAACAGGTCTCATAAATACCAAGCTATTGACATTGATTTAAAGGTGAAAACTTGATATGCTGGGGGTTATTGAGGACTGAGGTTGGAACCCTTAGCTAGGGTATAGTAGGGCCATCTTTTTGAAGCATCTAAAGGTCTACTACGTGGCTGAACCCCCCTAGGGGGGAAGGTGGAACTAATCCTCCAGAGGGGCCAAACCAGGAGAGCCGGAGAACCTTAGTAGCAAAGGCAATAGTTCCAGAACATGAAGGTCAAATAACCTAGAGGAACGTAAAAAGATGGCTGTATGGAAGTGTCCAATGCCTCAGTGGAAGGGTCTTATTTCTGAATGGGAGGATTTGATCCCTAAATGTGAGGGCCTGATCCTTGAATGGAAGGATCTGATTCCTAAATGGGAAGATCTGATGCCTCCATCGGAGGGTCTGATGCCTCAGTGAAAGGGTCTTATTTCTCAATGGGAGGGTTTGATCCCTGAATGTGAGGGCCTGGTTTTTGAATATGGGAGCCTGATCTCTGAATGGGAGGGTCTAAATCCTGAATGGGAGGGTCTGATTCCTGAATGAGAGGGTCTAAATCCTGAATCAGAGGTTCTGATTTCTGAATGGCAGGGTTTGATGCCTCTATGGGATAGTCTGATTCCTCAATTGGAGGGTGTGATGCATTTATGGGAGGATTGTGCCTCAGTGGAAGGGTCTGATTTCTGAATGTGGGGGCCTGATCTTGGAATGAGAGGGTCTGATTCCTGAATTATAGGGTGTGATGCCTTTATGGGAGGGTTTGATCCCTGAATGGGGTGGTCTGATTTCTGAATGTGAGGGCCTGACCCTTGAATGCGGGGACCTGTCTCCTGAATGGGAGGGTCTGATCCCTAAATTCGAGGGTCTGATCCTTGAATGGGAGGGGAAGCCTTCATCGTAACCACCTGAGCAAATCTCATTGTTTTAAGGAGGAAAAAACAGTTGACCTCTGGGGAGTATCTCGCCAAAATTGAAATTCTTATTGATGTCTAAAATGTGGCCTGGTGATTGATACCTAAAATCAGCAAACCAATAACATGAGCAGGAAATGTCATTTCTGAGGGCATTCCTTTTATATAATACTCTACAGAATGCTTCCAGGTTGCCATATTGCTTGAATTGTTTGTAGAAAAGGACAGCACACTGAAATGGAAAGTAACATTATTAAATCACATTAAATGTCTTGTGTAACAACTTTATACGCTGTATTTTTTATTTAGTTATTTATGTAACAAAAGTGGATTTCTGCTACTTTCCAGTCTTACCTGGCTATGAAGGTCATATGAGCCTCATCTATTCTGGTGAGTTAAACCAAGTCCCATAGGGCCCACATTCTACTAGTGGACATAATGTCCAGAATTTGCCTTCTAGAGGCAAATAAATGGGACCTCACATCATAGGCATACTTATAATTACACCCCAAAACACATTCTGCTACTCCTCCCGAGTATGGGGATATCACATGTGTAAGACTTTTTCACAGCCTAACTACATGGAGAAGCCCAAAATCCAAGGAGGTGTTCAGGCTTTCTAGGGGGAATAAATTACACATCTAATTTCCTGATTACCTAACATCTTTTTTGGAGACCCTGGAGAACAAGGACAATGGAAACACCCACGAAATGACCACATTTTAAAGACTTTTAAAGACTTTTAAAGACTTAATTTTTTGTCACACTATTTTGAAAAATGCAGAAAAAAAATGAAAATGTATTTTTGTCACTCAATAAGATATTGACTGACAAACAGCATAGGCATACTTATGATTACAGCCCAAAACACATTCTGCTTCTCCACCCGAGTATGGGGATACCACATGTGTGAGACAGCCTAACCACACAGAGAGGCCCAAAATCCAAGGAGCACCTTCGGACTTTCTAAGAGTATAAATTACGCATCTAATTTCCAGACTACCTACCACATTATTGGAGGTCCTGGAGCACCAGGACAGTGAAAACATCTATAAAATGACCAAATTTTTGAAGGTAAACACCCCAATGTGTTTTTTTTAAGAGGCATGAGGAGTCTTTTGAAGACTTAATTTTTTTGCCACAAGTTTTTAGAAAATGCTAATGCTATGTTTTTTTAACACAAAGTTGTCAATGTATAAGATATTTCTCACACACAGCATGGACCTATTTATAATTACACTCCAAAATACATTCTACTCCTTCTGTGTATGGTGATACCACATATGTGTCAGGGAAGGCTTCGCCATAGTACAGACGGTGCTCCGAGACACATACATATGGCGCATGCCTATCATCGATACTGGCGCCAAATGACTTTTTTAAACAGGCCTTCTGCACTGGCTAATTGTTGTTTGGTCTACAGCATCCTGAGTGTGTTCCTGTTTCCTGTGCCTGCCTTCTGATCTTGACCCGACTTGCTCCTGACCATCTTTGCTCTCTGCTCCTGACCTCGGCTTGTCCTCGGGTTCTGCCTCTGCTCTTGTCTGATCTGTTTAGCGTTGCGGATATTGGCCCTGTGACCCCTGACCATTTTTCTGTCTGCCATCTATGTCTGATCCGCCCGCCCATTACCGACCCGGCTTGTCTACCCTGCATCCAGCTCTTCCAGCCTGCTACAGCTCCTTCTGTCCAGTATGCCATCTTCTGGCTCCTGCTTCCCACCACGCATCCACAGTGTAAGAGAAGCTCAGTTGGAACCAAAAAGGCCATTAAATGCGCATGCTCATAATTCTGAGCAAAGGCTCAATACAGAACAGGCATTGGCACACACACACAAACGTATTAGGGTGTGCACAAGACGGAATCGCACAAGAATGTGCGCACACGTATGAGCGCTGGCGCCAAATGGCCTATTTAGGCTGGGCTATGGCATGAACACTGCACTGGTGTGGTGAGTGTGCAAGGGCTCATTTACACTTGTAGCTGGGGGGTGGTAAAACTGCACATTTGAGATGCATTTTTATCACCCCTCAACCACTTCCCCATTAGCTGGGAAGGCAGCAGCCGGGGGTGTACATATCAATGTATATCATTGCCAGCACACCTCAGATTGTCCGGTATTGATCAGAAAGATTTACTGAAGAATGATCTCATCACAAAGGACAAAGTGCAACGTTTTGGAGCCACGGAGGACCCCCTTTTTCAGGCATGCGATGTGCCCCCTCTAGCTGGGAAGGTAGCAGGCGGGGGGTGTACACATGACACCCCCCTGTTGTAATAGGCAGGCATTATTGCCGGTCTAAGCACAACCCATTCAAGTGGATGTTGTACAATGTCACCGTAGTGTCGCTGCACTCAGGGCCAGTGTTACCAATAGGCAAACTAGGCCATCCAAACCCCTCCCCCGAGCACCCTGCCCAAATACACAGTCAGCGTATCTCCTGTCACTGTCATAGGGATCCTAATGAAAGGGGGAATCTTATGTAAGGGGGGACTCTGGGGTTCCTGATTTAGGGTGGGGGAACTTTTAGGACCCTTATGTAATGGGAGACTCTGGGGACCCTGATGTAAGGGGGTGGGGGCTATGTGGACCCTGATGTAAGAGTCGACTTTGGGATCCTAATGTAAGGGGAGACTTTGGGGACACTAATGAAAGTGGGATCTCTGATGTAAGGGCAAACTCTGCGGTTACTGATTTAAAGAGGAGGGACTCTGTATACCCTGATGTAAAGGGGGACTCTGGGGTCCCTGATGTAAGGGGGTGGACTCTGGTGACCCCGATTTAAGAAGAGGGGACTCTTGGGACCCTGAAATAAAGGGCGATTACTGTGGGGACCCTGATGTAAGGGGGGGGGACTTTGGGGACTCTATTGAAAGTGGGATCTCTGATGTAAGGGTGAACTCTGGGGACCCTGATGTAAGGGGGGGGGACTCTGGGGACCCTTATTTAAGAAGAGGGGACTCTTGGGACCCTGATGTATAGGGAGATGACTGTGGGGACCCTGATGTAAGGGGGTGAACTCTGGGGACTCTAATGAAAGGGGTAAACTGTGATGTGATCCTGATTTAGGGAGTGGAGACTCTGGGGGCACTGATGTATAGGGGAGAACTCTGGGGAATTTAATGAAAGGGGTAAACTCTGATGTAAGGGCAAAATCTGGGTACCCTTATGTAAGGGGGGGGGGCTCTGGGGACCCTGATTTAGGGAGTGGAGACTCTTGGCACCCTGATGTAAGGGGGGATGACTCTGGGGACACAGATGTATAGGGGGAACTCTGGGGAATTTAATGAAAGGGGTAAACTCTGATGAAAGGGAAAAATCTGGGAACCCTGATGTAATAAGGGGGACTCTGGGTACCCTGATGTAATGGGAGACTCTGGGGACCCTGATGTAAGGGGGAACTCTGGGGACCCTGATGAAAGGGGGGGACTCTGGGGACCTCGATTTAAGAAGAGGGGACTCTTGGAACCCTGATATAAAGGGAGATGACTGTGGGGACCCTGATGTAAGGGGGGGGGGGGACTTTGGGTACACTAATGAAAGTGGGATCTCTGATGTAAGGGGGAGCTCTGGGGACCCTGATGAAAGGCGGGGGAACTCTGGGGACCCTTATTTAAGAAGAGGGGACTCTTGGGACCCTGATGTAAGGGGAGATGACTGTGGGGGACCCTGATGTAAGGGGGTGAACTCTGGGGACTTTAATGAAAGGGGTAAACTGTGATGTAAGGGCAAAATCTGGGAACTCTGATGTAAGGGGGAACTCAGGGGACCCTTATTTAGGGAGTAGAGACTCTTGGGACCCTGATGTAAAGGGGGATGACTCTGGGGACCCTGATGTATAGGAGGGGGGAATTCTGGGAAATCTAATGAAAGGGGTAAACTCTGATGTAAGGGCAAAACCCAGGAACCCTGATGTTAGGGGAGGGCAACGACTCTGGGGACCCTGATTTAGGGAGTGGAGACTCTTGGGACCCTGATGTAAGGGGGGAGACTCTGAGGACCCTGATGTAAGTGGGAACTCTGGGGACCCTCATGAAAGGGGGGGGCTCTGGGGAAACTAATTTAAGAAGAGGGGACTCTTGGGACCCTGATATAAAGGGAGATGACTGTGGGAACCCTGATGTAAGGGGGGAACTTTGGAGACTCTAATGAAAGTGGGGTCTCTGATGTAAGGGCAAACTCTGGGGACCCTGATGTAAGGGGAAACTCTGAGGACCCCAATTTAAGAAGAGGGGACTCTGGGGACCCTGATATAAAGGGAGATGACTGTGGGGACCCTGATGAAAGGGGGACTTTGGGGACTCTAATGAAAGTGGGATCTCTGATGTGAGGGGGGAACTCTGGGGACCCTTATTTAAGAAGAGGGGACTCTTGGGACCCTGATGTAAGGGGAGATGACTGTAGGGACCCTGATGTAAGGGGGGAACTCTAATGAAAGTGGGATCTCTGATATAAGATTGAACTCTGGTGACCCTGATGTAAAGGGGGGCCGTGGGGACCCTTAATTAAAAAGAGAGGAGACTCTTGGGACCCTGATGTATAGGGAGATGACTGTGGGGACCCTGATGTAAGGGGGTGAACTCTGGGGACTCTAATGAAATGGGTAAACTGTGATGTAAGGGCAAAATCTGGGAACCCTGATGTAAGGGGCAACTCAGGGGACCCTTATTTAGGGAGTAGAGACTCTCTTGGGACCTTGATGTAAGGGGGGATGACTCTGGGGACACTGATGTATAGGTGGGGGGAACTCTGGGGACTCCTATGAAAAGGGTAAACTCTGATGTAAGGGCAAAACCCTTATTTAACCTTGATGGGGACAAGAGCATCTTCCCAACAACCCTGGCCATTGGTTGTCGGGGTCTGCAGGCAGGGGGCTTATCAGAATCTGGAAGCCCCCTTTAACAAGGGGACCCCCAGATCCCGCCCCCCCATGTGAATGGGTAGGGGTACAATGTACCCCTACCCATTCACCATAAAAGTGTCAAAAAGTAAAAACCACAATAGACAGTTTTTGACAATTCCTTTATTAAAAAAAAAAAAGAAAAATGTTCTGCAATGTCCATCTATCTTCAATAACGCCGCCTGATGGCCACGAACAAAATAAAAAAATAAAAAAGCTCCGCCTCCATGGGAGGTCTCCTGGCGACTGCTGTCTCTTGGCTGTGACAGCTGTTATATAGGCAAGGGCGGGGCCACCCGGTGATGTAACCAAGTGACCCCACCCCCTTCTGACATCATGTGATGTCATTTGACATCAGATTGGGGCAGGGTCCCCCGCCCTTGCCTATATAAGAGCTGTCAAAGGAAAAAGCAGTCGCCAGGAGGCCTCCCATGGAGGCGGAGTTTTTTCTTTTTTTTCTTTCTATTTTTCGGGTCTGTTGGGCGGCGTGATTGAAGATGGATGGACATCACGGGGCACTATTTTTAATTTATTTAATAAAGGAATTGTCAAAAACTGCCTATTGTGGTTTTTACTTTTTGACACTTTTTTTTGGTTAATGGGTAGGGGTACAATGTACCCGATACCCATTCACATAGGGGGGCCGGCATCTGGGGGTCCCCTTGTTAAGTGGGGGCTTCCAGATTCCAATAAGCCCCCTGCCTGCAGACCCCGACAACCAATGGCCAACTTTTTTTTGCATTGATACAATAACTTACATATAAGCCTTTAAAATGAGCACTTTTGGTTTTTCATGTCCTATAGACTTTAATAGGGTTCACATGTTCGCTAGAACTTTTTGCCTGTTCGAGATGTTCTGGTGCAAACCGAACCGGGGGGTGTTCAGCCCATCCATAGTTGCCAGTAGGTGTTGCTGCACCTAGTATGAGGGTTTCCTGCCAGGCTGAGTTATGGATATGCATATTTCTCCAAGCCATGCCAGTAGGAGGTTCAAGCGGGTTCTGGTTCTGGGGCGTGATGGGGGAGGGTGTAAATATTTGGAAGGCCCATGTGCTTGCTCTCTCGCCTCAGGCTGAAGCCTGAAAGGGTGCTGCTTTAATGTCCATGTTGCTGGGCCCAGGAGCCTGATTGGGGCCTAGCACGCACTGGGTCTATAACTCTACACATTTGGCCTAAGGGGTTCACCAGATGGGAAAGCTGCCACCTCTGAAGGCCTTGTTGCTGATCTGTTTTGCTGTTCATTAGGGTCCTGGCTGTGGCAGAGCTGGGGGGGCCCATACCTGCAATTACAGAGACATCCCTGAGACTTCACCCTTGAGAATCCAGTCTACTAACACTTCACTTGAAGGCAACAGGAAGCTAAGTCTGGGAAGCAATTCCCTGGCCTCATGAGTAAAAAGACTGCTGATCTGTGCTGTGTGTTTGGTGCTACCAGAATATAAGAGCCAGTGTAGCTTTATGGGGTGCAGCTCACACAGGGTCCCCTACTGTGACCTTTCCTTCCAGTCTCAGGGGCTCTACTTTTAAGACAGGGAAGTTGATGTCTTCTTCTTTGAAACCTGCCTTTATCAGAATATCCCATGCCCTTTACCCCCTCTCAATTTCAAGTTTATCCACTTGCCACCAAAATACCGTTCATGTACATAAGTGACTGCAAGTGGTTATACCGGGGGTTAGCTGCAGCTATCAGCCAAAACCCTGGTGTTATTTTATAGAGCTGGTAAAGCGCTATAAAGTAAAAGCAATCCTAGCGGCTTTTTTAGCCTCTGGATTGCTTTTACGAGCGCCAAAAAGAGGGTCCACCCCCCTTCCTGGTGCCTCTCCAAGCTTTCCTGTCTCAACGGGGAGCTCAGCATCCAATTCGGTGGTTGTGCCGGCTTACAATGGAGGTGATTGGAGACTGGATCATATCTGTTCACCACTATGGTTTAGGAGACCAGAAGAGATGAGCATTTTTTCATCACTTCTGGTTTCCCTGGATGTAAACAGCGTCATTTTTAAATAGTGAAAGCATCTAATCACACTGATCTTGGTGTGATTAGATGCTTTTAAGGACAGAGTAGATATCCACTGGACTGGTTACTGGGTCAGTGTACATAGCACTTCTTGGCCCAAGTTCAGAGGATGGTTCTCCCACGAGAGACTAGGGAAGGCCAGAGGTATGAACCCCTCAGGATAGGAATTACTTGGTCCAAGTTCAGGGATGGTTCTCCTACCAGAGACTAAGAAAGGCCAGAAGCATGAACCCCTCAGGAGCAGAATTATTTGTCCCAAGTTTAGAGGAGGGTTCTTGTCACGGGCAAGGCCAGAGCGGAGGCTGTTGGAGAGGACTGTGTGCAAGCCTGTTGCCCACCGATTATGGGCCCTAGCATTTGGGGCAATGGTGCTCTCTGTGAGCTGTATGCCTGGGGACCCTGGGGTTGGTGTTACTTTGGATTCAGCTCCATGTTCCCCCAAAACACACAGACTCTGGAACCCGTTGTATGCCATATTAGAATGATAAGACTGAGTTATACTGTTGGGACACATCCTGTGAGGAGATGCTAATGTCATCATCTCCACTCACCTGTCTGATGTCAGCTATAATGGGTTTAATGTAAATAAGTTTAGTCTAGGTTCTAAAGGTATTCAACTCATTGTTGTTTGTTCTAATTAATCCTGTGTTGATGTTTATGGTAATGTGTGTTAATTGAATGAGCTGATCACATTGTCCTCTATACAATGTAGGAGACGGGACGACTCCTATTGGAGCTCATGTTAATTAGGTTAATTAGGTTATGTTTGTATTGTTAATTGTAATTAGCTCCAGCTATTGTGTTTATATTCCTGTGTGAAGCTCGGTGACCACAAGTCTGGGCAAAAGGTCATGTCTCAGTCACCTAGGCTGTATAAAGGATGAGATAATTAGCTCATGTTAATTAGGTTACGCTTGTATTGTTAGAGTAATCTTCGCCTGTGTATATAAGACTGTATTCTGGTTCTGAATAAAGTGAGTCCATGTTAGCAGTGAAGCAAGTGTCGCCTTGTTTTCTGCTCAGAAAGAGGTTGGAATATCTGATATCTGTATACAGACTGGGAGGAAGTGGTATATGACGGAAGCACTCAAGCAGAGTGTGGGGCGTTCCGTGACATTGGTGGCAAGCAGCGGGAAAGCTTCCTGCAGTCTGGGACATCCAAACTTCCATCTGGATCCAAGGTCCAGATAGCAGGAGAGGAGAGGTACAGATACCAGCCGCCATGGATGAGGAATTCAGAAGGAGGTTGCGAGAGATGCAGATACAGCACAGAGGTCCAGTATCGGAGCAGGTCCTGCTGGGATGGTGTGATTCTATTCACTGCAAACTCTGGAAGGAAGCGCTAGCCCGTGAGCAGCGACACCAGGGAAAAGTTCTCCCCTCCATCGAGGAAAGGTACTGGTCGCAGTACGGACTGCGGGTGCGGTTTTTGGGAGAAAAACCACACAAGAAGCAGACAGCTGAATTAAGCAGGCTGGTCTGGGCAGAGATGAAGTTGGATGAGAGCTACAGAGCCCTCCGGTGGCATGTATCCCAAGCATGTCCCTGGATAGCGGATGACAGCCCAACGGAAGGCTTAAGCTACGGCGGCTTGGGACTGTTGTTTGTGAAGCTAACAGGGGACCCTAACTTTGGGAGTGATTTGGAGCGGCGGGTGGACGAAATCATGGATTTCAGAGAAGGGCTACTGAACATTTCGGAAGTGCACTGGGCACAGGAAGATTTGGAGTTTCTGGCCGTTCAGGAATGGGAGCTAGAGATCGCCTACAGACGGCTGCTAGACATTGCTCAGTGCCCGGGCTGGGCTCCCTTTGCCTGGGACTATCAGGAAATACCAGCTGACAACCCTGAAATCCTGGCTGAAGAGTCGGCAATGTGGCAGAGCGATAGTGTGCTTTGCCAACCTGCCCCCACAGCTATGGAGGCGGAGGTCTTATGGCGGATGCAGCAAGTGCTGACTGACCT
Organism: Aquarana catesbeiana; assembly: GCF_042186555.1. Classification (NCBI taxonomy): domain Eukaryota; kingdom Metazoa; phylum Chordata; class Amphibia; order Anura; family Ranidae; genus Aquarana; species Aquarana catesbeiana. The sequence goes on along the minus strand of NC_133325.1, from coordinate 9,867,927 downwards.
TGATGATCCTGTTTCTGCATGGGATGATCTTGGATGGAGGAATGTGCCTGTCCAGCAGCATGCCAGAGAATCTGCAGTGGAAAATCTGGAGATTGCCGTCCCCAAACCTGAAGTGCTGACAACAGGGCAGAGCTCTGCTAACCTCTGTCCAGAAATGATAACATCTTCTGGGTTCCATGGACAGGAGATGGTGAACCCCTATTCCCCGACATCAGTTGCAGAGACATGGGATTTGATAGACTTTTCTGCTGAGGAAGAACCGTCGGGTGAGCCCCCAGCAGAAGAGTTGGGATTAGGGCCAAACTTCATTGCGCTCTGCTCAGCACTGATGGCATCTTCTGAGTTCCACGGACAGGAGATGGTGAACCTCTATCCACAGACACCAGTTATAGAGGTAGAGGATTTAATAGACTTTTCTGCTGAGGAAGAACAACCTGATGAGCCTCCAGCAGAAGAGCTGCTATCAGGGCCAAAGTTCACTGTGTTCTGCCCAGCACCAACAGTGGCTTCAGCCTTCCTGAGAGAAGAGGTAGTCAGCCTTTCTCCCACAACACTGACAGGGACATGTGATTTTCTGCCAGCAGCATCTACGGAGTTAAAACAAACTTCTCCAGCTGAAGATCTGGTAACTGAACAGAGGGTCCAAGACCTCTGTCCCACACTTTTACCAATTCCAGAGACTGGGGATTTAATAGACGTTTCTGTAGAGGAGGAACCACCTGGCAAACCCCCAGCAGAAGTGCTGGCAACCGGACAGAGGGTCCAAGACCTCTGCCCCACACCTGCAGCAATTGTGGAGGTCCAAGGAGAGAATGCAGTCATCACCTCACAACTGCAGCTTGATCTGGTGTCAGTTGATGGGGCTTCAGTCCCCACCTGTATACCCCAGGGATGCTGGGCAGTCGGCCCAGATCCCCAACAGCAGGATGGAGTGAGCCCAGTCCCCCTGTCTTCTCTCCAGCGGCAGAAAGAATTCCAGGGAGAAGAGCCAGTCCGGGCCTCTCCCCAGCGGCAGATATGTTCTCTGAGAGAGGCAGAGGATGGCTGGGTGAGTAATGCACTGTTTGGGATGATTTGTTTGGGGTACTGTGTGGGTACAGGCAGTAGAGGACTGGAGCTGTGGACTAACTTCGGAGTCAACCCGTCTGGGGTCTCCTCCTGTGTTAGTCTCCTGCCGAAAGGGGAGAAATGTCACGGGCAAGGCCAGAGCGGAGGCTGTTGGAGAGGACTGTGTGCAAGCCTGTTGCCCACCGATTATGGGCCCTAGCATTTGGGGGAATGGTGCTCTCTGTGAGCTGTATGCTTGGGGACCCTGGGGTTGGTGTTACTTTGGATTCAGCTCCATGTTCCCCCAAAACACACGGACTCTGGAACCCGTTGTATGCCATATTAGAATGATAAGACTGAGTTATACTGTTGGGTAGGGATGAGCCGAACACCCCCCTGTTCGGTTCGCACCAGAACATGCGAACAGGAAAAAAGTTCGTTCGAACATGCGAACACCGTTAAAGTCTATGGGACACGAACATGAATAATCAAAAGTGCTAATTTTCAAGGCTTATATGCAAGTTATTGTCATAAAAAGTGTTTGGGGACCTGGGTCCTGCCCCAGGGGACATGGATCAATGCAAAAAAAAGTTTTAAAAACGGCCGTTTTTTCAGGAGCAGTGATTTTAATAATGCTTAAAGTCAAACAATAAAAGTGTAATATCCCTTTAAATTTCGTACCTGGGGGGTGTCTATAGTGTGCCTGTAAAGGGGCGCATGTTTCCTGTGTTTAGAACAGTCTGACAGCAAAATGACATTTTGAAGGAAAAAACTCATTTAAAACTACCCGCGGCTATTGCATTGCCGACAATACACATAGAAGTTCATTGATAAAAAACGGCATGGGAATTCCCCAAAGGGGAACCCCGAACCAAAATTAAAAAAAAAAATGACGTGGGGGTCCCCCTAAATTCCATACCAGGCCCTTCAGGTCTGGTATGGATATTAAGGGGAACCCCAGCCAAAATTTAAAAAAAAAATGACGTGGGGTTCCCCCTAAATTCCATACCAGACCCTTCAGGTCTGGTATGGATTTTAAGGGGAACCCCGCGCCAAAAAAAAAACGGCGTGGGGTCCCCCCAAAAATCCATACCAGACCCTTATCCGAGCACGCAACCTGGCAGGCCGCAGGAAAAGAGGGGGGGACGAGAGTGCGGCCCCCCCTCCCTCCTGAACCGTACCAGGCCACATGCCCTCAACATTGGGAGGGTGCTTTGGGGTAGCCCCCCAAAACACCTTGTCCCCATGTTGATGAGGACAAGGGCCTCATCCCCACAACCCTGGCCGGTGGTTGTGGGGGTCTGCGGGCGGGGGGCTTATCGGAATCTGGAAGCCCCCTTTAACAAGGTGACCCCCAGATCCCGGCCCCCCCCCTGTGTGAAATGGTAAGGGGGTACATAAGTACCCCTACCATTTCACGAAAAAAGTGTCAAAAATGTTAAAAATGACAAGAGACAGTTTTTGACAATTCCTTTATTTAAATGCTTCTTCTTTCTTCTATCTTGCTTCATCTTCTGGTTCTTCTGGCTCTTCTGGTTCTTCTGGTTCTTCCTCCGGCGTTCTCGTCCAGCATCTCCTCCGCGGCGTCTTCTGTCTTCTTCTCCTCGGGCCGCTCCGCACCCATGGCATGGGGGGGAGGCTCCCGCTCTTCTCTTCTTCTCTTCTTCTCTTCTTCTTTTCTTCTTTTCTTCTTTTCTTCTCTTCTTCTTCATTTTCTTCTCCGGGCCGCTCCGCAATCCATGCTGGCATGGAGGGAGGCTCCCGCTGTGTGACGGCGCTCCTCGTCTGACAGTTCTTAAATAACAGAGGGGGGCGGGGCCACCCGGTGACCCCGCCCCCCTCTGACGCACGGTGACTTGACGGGACTTCCCTGTGACGTCACGGGGAATGCCACAGGGAAGTCCCGTCAAGTCACCGTGCGTCAGAGGGGGGCGGGGTCACCGGGTGGCCCCGCCCCCCTCTGTTATTTAAGAACTGTCAGACGAGGAGCGCCGTCACACAGCGGGAGCCTCCCTCCATGCCAGCATGGATTGCGGAGCGGCCCGGAGAAGAAAATGAATAGGAAGAAGAGAAGAAGAGAAGAAAAGAAGAAAAGAAGAAAAGAAGAAAAGAAGAGAAGAAGAGAAGAGCGGGAGCCTCCCCCCCATGCCATGGGTGCGGAGCGGCCCGAGGAGAAGAAGACAGAAGACGCCGCGGAGGAGATGCTGGACGAGAACGCCGGAGGAAGAACCAGAAGAACCAGAAGAGCCAGAAGAACCAGAAGATGAAGCAAGATAGAAGAAAGAAGAAGCATTTAAATAAAGGAATTGTCAAAAACAGTCTCTTGTCATTTTTAACATTTTTGACACTTTTTTCGTGAAATGGTAGGGGTACTTATGTACCCCCTTACCATTTCACACAGGGGGGGGGGCCGGGATCTGGGGGTCACCTTGTTAAAGGGGGCTTCCAGATTCCGATAAGCCCCCCGCCCGCAGACCCCCACAACCACCGGCCAGGGTTGTGGGGATGAGGCCCTTGTCCTCATCAACATGGGGACAAGGTGTTTTGGGGGGCTACCCCAAAGCACCCTCCCAATGTTGAGGGCATGTGGCCTGGTACGGTTCAGGAGGGAGGGGGGGCCGCACTCTTGTCCCCCCCTCTTTTCCTGCGGCCTGCCAGGTTGCGTGCTCGGATAAGGGTCTGGTATGGATTTTTGGGGGGACCCCACGCCGTTTTTTTTTTTTTTTTTTTGGCGCGGGGTTCCCCTTAAAATCCATACCAGACCTGAAGGGTCTGGTATGGAATTTAGGGGGAACCCCACGTCATTTTTTTTTTAAAATTTTGGCCGGGGTTCCCCTTAATATCCATACCAGACCTGAAGGGCCTGGTATGGAATTTAGGGGGACCCCCACGTCATTTTTTTTTTTTAATTTTGGTTCGGGGTTCCCCTTTGGGGAATTCCCATGCCGTTTTTATCAATGAACTTCTATGTGTATTGTCGGCAATGCAATAGCCGCGGGTAGTTTTAAATGAGTTTTTTCCTTCAAAATGTCATTTTGCTGTCAGACTGTTCTAAACACAGGAAACATGCGCCCCTTTACAGGCACACTATAGACACCCCCCAGGTACGAAATTTAAAGGGATATTACACTTTTATTGATTGACTTTAAGTATTATTAAAATCACTGCTCCTGAAAAAACGGCCGTTTTTAAAACTTTTTTTTGCATTGATCCATGTCCCCTGGGGCAGGACCCAGGTCCCCAAACACTTTTTATGACAATAACTTGCATATTAGCCTTTAAAATTAGCACTTTTGATTTCTCCCATAGACTTTTAAAGGGTGTTCCGCGGCATTCGAATTTGCCGCGAACACCCCAAATTGTTCGCTGTTCGGTGAACTTGCGAACAGCCAATGTTCGAGTCGAACATGAGTTCGACTCGAACTCGAAGCTCATCCCTACTGTTGGGACACATCCTGTGAGGAGATGCTAATTTCATCAACTCCACTCACCTGTCTGATGTCAGCTATAATGGGTTTAATGTAAATAAGTTTAGTCTAGGTTCTAAAGGTATTCAACTCATTGTTGTTTGTTCTAATTAATCCTGTGTTGATGTTTATGGTAATGTGTGTTAATTGAATGAGCTGATCACATTGTCCTCTATACAATGTAGGAGACGGGACGACTCCTATTGGAGCTCATGTTAATTAGGTTAATTAGGTTATGTTTGTATTGTTAATTGTAATTAGCTCCAGCTATTGTGTTTATATTCCTGTGTGAAGCTCGGTGACCACAAGTCTGGGCAAAAGGTCATGTCTCAGCCACCTAGGCTGTATAAAGGATGAGATAATTAGCTCATGTTAATTAGGTTACGTTTGTATTGTTAGAGTAATCTTCGCCTGTGTATATAAGACTGTATTCTGGTTCTGAATAAAGTGAGTCCATGTTAGCAGTGAAGCAAGTGTCGCCTTGTTTTCTGCTCAGAAAGAGGTTGGAATATCTGATATCTGTATACAGACTGGGAGGAAGTAGTATATGACGGAAGCACTCAAGCGGAGTGTGGGGCGTTCCGTGACAGTTCTCCCACAAGTGACTAGGGAAGGCCAGATGTATGAACTCCTCAGGAGAAGAATTACTCTGCCCAAGTTCAGAGGATGGTTCTACCATGTGAGACTAGGGAAGACCAGAGGTATGACTATGAACTCCTCAGGAGAGAAATTATATTTCCCAAATTCAGAGGATGGTTCTCCTATAAGACACTAGGGAAGACCAGAGGTAAGACTATGAACTCCTCAGGAGAGAAATTACATTGCCCAAGTTCAGATGATGGTTCTCCTATGAGAGACTAGGGATGACCAGAGGTATGAACCCCTCAGGATAGGAATTACTTGGTCCAAGTTCAGAGGATGGTTCTCCCATGAGAGACTAGGAAAGGCAAGAGGCATGAACCCCTTAGGAGCGGAATTACTTGGCCGAAGTTCAGAGGATGGTTCTCCCATGAGAGACTAGGGAAGGTCAGAGGTATGAATACTTCAGGAGAGGAATTACTTGGCCCAAGTTCAGAAGATTGGTTCTCCTATGCGAGACTAGGGAAGACCAGAGGTATGAACCCTTCAAGAGAGGAACTACTTAGCCTAGCTATCCCAGTAGTACACAGTCACCAGATTCTTGTAGTAGAGTAGTACTCACAAGGCCAGGAGAGTAGCTTCCTCCAGGTACCTTATAGTCAGGCTGCGTGAACTGGATCTATAGAGGAAGCCTCAGAGTGTCAGAAAAACTTTCAGGAGTGGCCCCCCACCCCAGCTCTGCCACAGCCAGGACCTCAATGAACAACAGCTTGAATGAGTGGAATGACTTAGGAAGGTAGGCCACCCCCACCCTGACAGGTGGAATCCCTTGAACAGGAAGACCCCTGCTTTTTTTTTTTTTGCCTAACAACCCAGCAACCTAACCAGGGAGGTTCTACAAATATTATTCTAGCAAAAACAATTTTCCACAAATACATGGATCTAACAATCCAGCTGGAAATCTTTAATCCTATGAATCTAAAATAATTCCACAAAAGTAGAAATGAATGTTGTTAAAATTAAAAAGGGAAACCAAAACATTCTTCTTCTCCCCACCCCTTGGTCTTGGATGGAGCTATAGACTCTTTCGGTGTAAAATTCCAGTCTAGAGTTTGTACTTTTTCCCATGATTGCAAATATTTGCTTCGGTAGAAAAAACTCACTTGGCCTTAGTTGGGCTGAAAACAGAAACAGACATTGAATCATAAAAACAGCTATGGGGTGGACCAACAACTTTTCGGTCCTTTAGAATTTTCTTTGTTAACTCTCAGTCTTAGTCACTCTCTGACCAATAGTCACACGACAAGCGTCCTGTGCTTCAGTCATTCCAATGCAGAGTCCAGATGATTATCTCACCATCCAAGTGATAAACAGCACCCATCAAAACCTGGACAAGGTGTACCAATAAATAAGATAATAGCTTTATATGAAGATGATAAAACCTGAAGGTGCGATGAGGGTTAGCGAGACACGGTCTTGTTCTTCGAGGATTTAGTGAAGCTTCTTCTGATCTCTTTCACCCCCAATCCATAGACAAAGGCATTTAGAGAAACTGGGGTCATGTGGTAGATGGCGCTAATGATGTTCTGAGCATCAGGTGTCATTTGCGACTGTACTCTTGGTATAACAGATGATATCAGTGCAGTTAGGTAAATAATCATGGCCACCGTAAGGTGGGCACCACATGTGTTCAAGGCTTTATGACGAGCTTTCCCAACAGCAATCTTCAAGGCCGTGTAAAGAATGCAGGAGTAAGACAGCAGAATAAGGCTGACATCAGTCACCGTGACCAGGATTCGGACCATGAGGCCTACAGCTTGCGGTTTGGAGGTATCTCCACAGGCAAGGCTCAGAAGCCCCGCATTCTCACAGACGAAATTCAGAATGATGTTGGACCTACAGAAGCGGACACTAGCGGTCAGTATAACCATTGGAGAAATAAAGAGGGTACTCCTCACTATCCCAGCGACAGACAACTGGACCAGAAATCTTGAGGTCATGATATTGTTGTATCTTAATGGTCTACAGACGGCTATGAACCTGTCCAGGGCCATTGACAGCATAACGCCAGACTCAAAAAGAGACATGAAGGAAATATAAAAAATCTGAATGAGGCAGCCAGCCAGAGTTATCTGGTTCAAATCAAATGTCAAACCAACTAGAAATTTCGGCAGGATGGAGGCTGTGTAGGAAACATTAATGGTCAAAAGAAGGGATATAAGGAAGTACATGGGTGAGTGGAGGCTCGGTATAACAAAGATCCGATGAATGACAAAGAGGTTAGCAGTCATGATTATTATATATATTACAGTAAATGGAATTATTAACAATTTCCTGTTTTTTATAATGCCGGGAAACCCAAAGAGGACAAATTCTGTGTAGGATATGATGGTCCCATTTTGGGTCACTCCTTCCATGGTGGAAAAAATGAAGGCTTCAAATCAAGAACGATGTCTGAAGGAAACAGAAATACAGAGATATGAAATGAAATGTATTGATAATACATTTTTCAGCTAATTAATGGTTCATTTCTGGTCAAGTCTGAGTGAGGCTAGATTACAACCCAACCGCCCCGCCAACTGGCTCATTTTAAATTTCCAGCTCGTTACAGACTGTCATGTTCTCTGCCAGTCACATACCAGTGTCTAATGGCTATTTCAAACTTCCCATGGATACATTCTCCAATAGGGATAAGCTAAATGCATCTGGGTTTGGTTTGAATCCGGTTCAGCAAACATCTAAATGTGCCTCAAACCAAACCCGGATATATTACTTTGAAAAGGGTGCGCTATGGATGTCAAGGGAGACCCCCACATTGAAAGGAACAAAAATAAATGGCATGGCCCACCCCTTAAATTCCATAACGGATCCTTGGGTTTGGTATTAAGTTTCAGAGGGGACACCATGCAAAAAACAAGAAAAAAAGTATGAGGTCACCCCAAAAATCCATACAAGACCCTTATCTGTGCACACATTCTGTCTGGCCAGGAAAGAAGGTAGTTGAGTATGTGCCCCCCCGTCAAACCATACCAGGCTGCATGTACTTAATATAGTGGGGACACCTTGCCATGGGGGTATATTGATGATGATAAGGTGGTTTTGGGGGTCTGAAAGCATGGAGGCCTTCAGAATCTGGAAGACACCTTTAACAAAGAGAAGGCCCCCTGATATGGCCTCCCCCACATATAAATGAGTAAGGGGTATATAGTACCCCTACTCTTTCTCCCAAAAAATGAACAGTAAATAAACACACCTTTTGACAAGTCTTTTAAAAAAATAAGAAAAAAACACAATGTAAATCCAGATATGCAGATCAACATAAGTCACGAGTGACGCCCAGCGCCTGCCAAAAGAAAACAAATACAGCTAATAAAAAGTTTAACTTCCCGCTGCTGCCAGAGGCTTGAACTCGGCTGAAGACCATTTTCCGAACCGCTGAACTGACAGCCCATCTTTAGTCTCCAACATCGGGCAAAGAAGGCATTCTGTCGGGTCCTAAACCCTTTGGGTTTCCCAAGCTTGGAAGAAATTGAAGTAATTTTGACTACAGTTATTGACGTTTTTAAACAAAGCAGTCTGGTGGGCAGCCATACACGAGCCCATTGGAAGATAGGACCCCATTTTATCAGATTTTGTTTAGGTTAGAAGGAAAGGGAGACCACTAAAATAAAAATATGTGGCGCTATTCCATCAATCAGTAACAGTACAAAGTGAAGTGGGCAGAGTAAAATCCACCTCGTGTGGTACTATGCCAAACAAAAGTGAATAATGGCCAAGAGTTGATGCCACCATACAAGAGTAAATCAAGAGAAGCGGATGCAATTCTGCGATGAAAAATAATAAAAATATATAAGAACAATTAAATCCAAAGTGACACAGTGCTAGGTGAAATAAAACAGTCACCCCTCAATAGGTGAAAAAAATGACTATCCAAATGAATAACCACCAAAATTCATATATAAGTGGAAGCAATTAAATACAAAGTGACTCAGTGCCTAGTGAAATAAAACGGTCACCCCTCGTAAGATGAAAAAATATATATAATAACTGTGAATAAGGAAAAAATGCCTTCCCAAAAAATGCTCAAAACCAAAGTACATACGCAAGTGGTGTCAGTGGCTCAAAATTAATCACTGAAAATAAATAATGGTGCTAATAGACAATAAATAAAATCGCTTCTTCTATGTGAGCTAAGAATAAGCAGTGATAAAGTGACATACAGTGCAGAAAAAATCTTAAAATCAGCAAAAAATATGTGCATGAATTGCAAAATAATACATATTATTGACCAATTTAAATAATAAAATCATGCCATAATAATAAATGCAATAATTGAGTAGGTATTGAAGTAATCAATAATGATAGGACAGCTAATCCCACATCAGAGATGCTGTCCCAAACGGTGACAATAGTGCAATAAAGTCCATACAAAAGTGCAGTAGTGATGGGTGATTTCCACAAAGAGTCTTTTAGACACAGTGCAAAAGAAAATGTGCAGTGACTGGTATTTTTTCTTCTATGCACGTTTTAGTGCATCTCCCAGGTGTTTCCCCCAGCCTCTCACCTCCAACAGCGGCCCCCAATGGGCCAAGTAGGGCGGATGGATAATTCTAGGAGAGGATGTGTTTCCTGCAGCGTGTCTTTAAACATCCAATAGGTCTGTCTCTCTGCAACTCATCCCACAGCTCTCAGCACTCTCAGCGGTCCCAGCGGTTATTAAGAGCAAAGAAAAGATCTCATGGTGTAGTATTCAAAACCCATTTATTAAAAAATATAGTAACTTACATTAAGATAAACAGCAAACAGTAGATGTAAGGGAAGCTTCCGGGTTCGGCCGTCCCCGAGAAGCGTCGGCACCTGACTCCTCCTACCCTGACGCGTTGCGTCACAGCACATGACTTTATCTAAGGGATGAGGAGTCCGGTGCCAGTCATTCCATTTAAATATGCGCCGTTGACATAGCAACGGATCAACAATAACAAAAGCCGAGCTTCTGTGTATAATGCCGCATCATAGGGGGGTGTCAATAATACACTAATTTAAAACCAAGAAATGTTTTAGATCCACCCCAGAAGAAAAAATTCTCCTTCTTTGAGGGAAAGGGGTTTTACCCATGCAAAAACTGCTATGCTTGCAGACATACAAAAGAAAATAAAAAGAAAAAATCAAGCTTTACGTCCACCGTTACTACACAGAATTATGAAATAGAGGATTTTATTTCATGTAGGAGTGAGGGGGTTGTATATCTCTTGGAGTGCCCCTGTCATATCCAATATGTTGGCAGAACAAAGAGGGCACTATGGATTAGACTGAAAGAACATGTACAAAATATCAAGAAAAAATTTGATAAGCACAGTCTATCTCGACATTATGTAGAATACCATAATAGTGACCCTTCATCACTGAAAATATGCGGAATTGAGAAGTATAAACCTCATTGGAGGGGCGACAATAAAATTATCAAAATCAGTCAGGCCGAATCCAGATGGATTCATGAATTACAGACTTTATCGCCCCTAGGACATAACGTGGAATTCGATTTAAATTGTTTTATCTCTAATTTTTAATGGCCTTATTATCTATTCTTAATTTAGTCTAGTATGTTTCTGACCAAGGGATTTGGGATGTCAAAATGGTTTCCCCCCCCTGCCCCCTCCTTTTTTCTCCCCCCTAGACAGTCTGTATTTTTCGTAAAAAATTTTTATTGGCATATTAATCTCCACCCTATTTATGTGGGTATTTACTGAAGACTTGTATATCTTCTCCTTCTTTATTGCATTATTTCAATGTATATTTTAAATATATTTTTTTATATAATTGTTTATGATACCTATTTTTTAATTAGTTTTATGGATCTTATCCTGATGAGCTGGCTGTTTATGGTTTTGGTTATTGACATAGTGACCAGCGTTTTTTATTGGAATACAATATTATCTTATTGTATGGTTCCCTGCGAAATTAGAATGGTTAACATGGTTAATTTCCAAGTCACCACAAGATGGCGATGATGGCCTTATAGTTTTATCCAATAATTTATTTTTACGCAGGAATTTATAATGTTAATGGTTTTAACAAGTGCTGTTTTTTAAATGTTTTTAATATTACAGTCTAAATGAAGAGATATTGCTTACTGATCATGTATTTCTTGGTTTTAAATTAGTGTATTATTGACACCCCCCTATGATGCGGCATTATACACAGAAGCTCGGCTTTTGTTATTGTTGATCCGTTGCTATGTCAACGGCGCATATTTAAATGGAATGACTGGCACCGGACTCCTCATCCCTTTGATAAAGTCATGTGCTGTGACGCAACGCGTCAGGGTAGGAGGAGTCAGGTGCCGACGCTTCTCGGGGACGGCCGAACCCGGAAGCTTCCCTCACATCTACTGTTTGCTGTTTATCCTAATGTAAGTTACTATATTTTTTAATAAATGGGTTTTGAATACTACACCATGAGATCTTTTCTTTGCTCTTAATAACCGCTGGGACCGCTGAGAGTGCTGAGAGCTGTGGGATGAGTTGCAGAGAGACAGACCTATTGGATGTTTAAAGACACGCTGCAGGAAACACATCCTCTCCTAGAATTATCCATCCGCCCTACTTGGCCCATTGGGGGCCGCTGTTGGAGGTGAGAGGCTGGGGGAAACACCTGGGAGATGCACTAAAACGTGCATAGAAGAAAAAATACCAGTCACTGCACATTTTCTCTTGCACTGTGTCTAAAAGACTCTTTGTGGAAATCACCCATCACTACTGCACTTTTGTATGGACTTTATTGCACTATTGTCACCGTTTGGGACAGCATCTCTGATGTGGGATTAGCTGTCCTATCATTATTGATTACTTCAATACCTATTCATTACTCAATTATTGCATTTATTATTATGGCATGATTTTATTATTTAAATTGGTCAATAATATGTATTATTTTGCAATTCATGCACATATTTTTTGCTGATTTTAAGATTTTTTCTGCACTGTATGTCACTTTATCACTGCTTATTCTTAGCTCACATAGAAGAAGCGATTTTATTTATTGTCTATTAGCACCATTATTTATTTTCAGTGATTAATTTTGAGCCACTGACACCACTTGCGTATGTACTTTGGTTTTGAGCATTTTTTGGGAAGGCATTTTTTCCTTATTCACAGTTATTATATATATTTTTTCATCTTACGAGGGGTGACCGTTTTATTTCACTAGGCACTGAGTCACTTTGTATTTAATTGCTTCCACTTATATATGAATTTTGGTGGTTATTCATTTGGATAGTCATTTTTTTCACCTATTGAGGGGTGACTGTTTTATTTCACCTAGCACTGTGTCACTTTGGATTTAATTGTTCTTATATATTTTTATTATTTTTCATCGCAGAATTGCATCCGCTTCTCTTGATTTACTCTTGTATGGTGGCATCAACTCTTGGCCATTATTCACTTTTGTTTGGCATAGTACCACACGAGGTGGATTTTACTCTGCCCACTTCACTTTGTACTGTTACTGATTGATGGAATAGCGCCACATATTTTTATTTTAGTTTTTTTTTGGGGAACTGAGTGAACCTATCTATGTTGGCGGCTCTCCATCGGGTATTTTACCGTCAGTTTGACTAATCTCTTACTTATATTGTGGTTTTGCGCACTGGTTCTTACATTTTCAAAGGGAGACCACTACTGTCTAAAAAAACCTGGATACTGCATTCAGTAATATCTTCAAGTAATACTTCATATCCCCATCTCATGCTTTCCTGGTATAAGCTCTCAAGATTTGAATGCTGCAGCAACAACCAGCTGGATACTGGTTCAAGTCACAACGTAGATATTTGCCAGCACACCAAGGATCGGCACAAAGTGGCGTCCAAACGGGTGGTTTATTGCATGATCACAATACAAAAAAGGTTCAACGTTTCGGAGTCAAGCAGGACCCCTTAATCACATGCCTGACGAAGGGGTCCTGCGTGACTCCGAAATGTTGCACCTTTCTTGTGTTGTGATCATGCAATAAACCACCCGTTTGGATGCCACTTTGTGCCGATCCTTGGTGTGCTGGCAAATATTATTCTATGCAGTAATATCTTCAGACACAAAGTCCCTCCTGTTTCTCATCAGTGCAATATACATAGATGAGTGAAGAGGTGGTAGCAGGGAATGCTGTCCATTGCAGGTCCGTTACCCCAGAACAAGTTTTGTTTGGCAATCTTTAGCTCTGATGAAGGAGACCCTAAAAAACCCTGAAGCCAACTTCTTCTAAGTATCCTTTCTGGACTCTGTATTACTGTCTTGAGTCTTCCCTTCCTGTATACTTAGTTGAGTTGCGTTGACCTAGGGCCCTTGTCCATCTGGACATCATGAATCAGCACCCGTATACCCCTTATCTCTTCTCCATAACCTCCATTCTGACTTTTCTATGGCCAAACGACTGAAAGTCTGGCACTAATCTCCAGAAGGTGAGCGCTGGGAGTGCTAGTACAATTATACACATTTTTTTTTTAGTTTGGCCAAAGACATCTAAGAGGTGGGTTGTCTTGATCCCTTCAATATCAGGAACCATGAATTCATTATTTTTGCTCAGTAAAAGCCAAGGCAGAGAGACTGGAGAAAAAAAGACCATTTTGGCTTCCCCCTACCTGCGGCAGCCATTTATGAACTCAGGCAATACCAAATCACACCAAAGGGGTTGCTGAACTCTATACATAAATCCACTGAGAAGAGCCGGAATACCGGGGCAAGGAATAGTGTAAAGAAGAAGGGGACTGAACTGCCATGACCCCGGTGACATCTCATATACAATGTTTGACGATTAAAAAAGTTCAATGATAAAATGAATGTTAAAAAAAGATAAGGAACCCATAGTGAGAAAAAAAATTAATGCCGCCATAACTGACTTTATTTTCTTTTCACATTGGCACCCAGATATCTGGTATTGCAGAAGGAGGTCAGCCATGGGAACCTATCCAGTTTCTCAGGACATATCTGCTTTAAAATAACCCTCATAGCTTAGCGAATTGACCTGAATGGCACTTACCCTTTATAATGACTTTGGTCTTGGTAAATTGGATAATACCCCACACCATACTGACTATTATGAGACATATTGGACACCTATTGGCAACATGAACTCTGTTAACCGGAGGCAAGGCTGTGCAGGTGTAGCGGTACCCTCATAGGGGCTGCTGGATATTGTGGTCCACCTGTCACCCTGCCCAGCCCGGCATTTACCTTCCAGTCACTCTTGAGACAATGAACAGTCCGTATGTTTGTTTTGTATTGTATTGAGGGTTTTTAAACTTGGATAGGGTAAGAGAAATTATGGGATGCCCAGAATCAATTATGGAATCAATAAGATGATCAGATGGAACCTCTATTTACACTTCTAGAGTTCCAGTCTTCTCCAGCACAATGCTTATTTGTAGACTGTTCCTCTCTCTCCTGTACAATACTTGGTTCCTGGTACAGCTAGCACATGGTTAGGCGTGACTCTGGTTCCAGCCAGGCCCTAGCAACTACCATTTGCAGGCAGGGACCGCGGGCCCCTTTAGTGTAGCAACAAAAAAAAATAGAAAAGTCTTTAGTGCTAGCTGACCTTGGTGGACTACTGCTCCCAGTCAGTCCTCTTCGGTCCCCGCCAACCCTCCTGGCTGCAGCTGCCCGACTTCACCATCTATGACATCACAGTCTCTCCCGCTGGCTCAACATCCATCTCAGACTGCAGTCTCTCAGTCCACTCTGGCATACCTCTGTAGCTCTCCCAACTGTGCCTGTCACTCACCAGCCCTCCTGGCTGTACTCCAGAGGATTCCTCATGGAGACTTGACTAGCTCCCGTTGTCTTTCTTGGTTCTTCTTTGCGCCTCCTGTCCAGATCCGTCTTTGTTTCTCAGCAAGGCTCGAACTTGCACCTGAACCCCTCAGGCCCAAGGTCAGTCCCCCCCCCCCAGACTGGGGTGTGCCACAAAAGTCCCCGACAACCTAGTGTTCCATCTCCAGCTTCTTCCACCTGACAACTCCTCCCCAGCTGGGCTGACTCTAGGTATTTAATGAGGCCTGCTCCCTGCCAATCCTGGTTGGGGATTGGTCAGGGCTCCAGACAGCTCCACCTCTCTTCCCCTCCTTCCTTCTAGAATCCTCTAGAAGCAGAAGGGAGGTAACTAAAAGATGATGCTATCTGTGAGTCACCAGCCTACTCTGAGCCACTCCCAGCCCACACAGATCAAAACAAACAGGCCTTGGTAGGCCTGATTAAATTTAACTGCACTAACAAAAACCTACTTCTAGCACCTACCTAAAGTAGAGGGTGCTACAGAGGGTTGCCAATATGTCTCCACTCTTCATCCTGATTCCATGGCTTCATACAGACAGGACAAGTCTTCCTTTTGCTATTAGTAGCCTGTCAGATGCACGAGGCAAAGTTGATGGGTGGTCCTCTGTTGACCTCACCAGATGTCAGTCTGATGTTGTAGTGTATACAGTATATAAATGGATGACATTGTCACTTACATTTTGTCTGTCACCTGATAATGGAGACCTCTGCGTCATCTCTCAAAGGTTGAACTTGTGATATGGGACTTTAGAGAATTTTTTAATATGACCATGGTGTGCTGTCTTCTGATATTTGTTGAATGTATATTGTACACTCGTTCCCATGCCAACAAGGTATTTATTGTTTGTGGAGGGAGGGGGAGAAATTGCTCTTCTGATGGATCTGGACACACACTTTCTAAGTTCTCTCCTAGGCGGAAAAAGATATAAAATCTGCCCAAAGTCTTCATTGATACTGACATCCAATCTGCCCAAAGTCTCCTTTGATACTGACATCACACATCCCAGGAGGTTTCAGGCAATCCTAGGCCACAGTACGTACACATGCTGGCCTGCGTCATTAGATTGCAGACTAAAAGGGAACGATAGATTCCCGAAGAGGTTATATGAGAAGATGACTGTGCAGGACCTAAAGGGATGAGATGGAGTGGTGGCTTACACCAGACAATGTTGGACTCACTGTGAGTTTGTTTTTTGTGGACAACCCAGAAGTGAAGTTCCCGTCAAAGAAAAGCAATTCTTTTTAATGTATTCTCTTCCTCAGATCTTCCCTCCCTTCCCGTCTGGCGATCAAGTCATCCCTGGACAGGAAGTATGAGAAAGCTCTCTAACGGAGCCATGGATAGCAGAGATATAGGAATAGTTGTGGGATTTTTAAGGTGCATGTACTAAGAAATTGATCCAAGGAAGTATATTAAAAATATACATTTTATTTAAACAATAATTAAAAAATTGTCTAAAAACACGACAAGCACATAAAGAACAATCCTTATGGATACAGCAGATTTAATGGTGTTCCCAACATGTTTCGCCCCCAATCTGGGCTTCCTCAGGGGATGCTGTCCACTTGGAGCACAAGCCTTATGTGCATATTCAACTCGAAGGATTCCCTACTCACCCCAGGGTTTGGGACAAGCCAAGGATGGCAGGTGACCATAGGAGGCATTTAGGGACCAGAAAAAATGGTTTTCCAAAATGCAGAAAACTCAGGGACCTAAAGTTTTCAAGGCAGGATGGGATATGGAGCTGATGTGGTTCCAGTGGTTCCTGTGGTTCCAGCAGGGACGCGTTTGTTGTTGCAGGACATCAGCTCCATATGCAAGACCATTTTTTTCTGGTCCCTAAATGCCTCCAATGGTCACCTGCAGTCCTTGGCTTGTTGTGGCGGTTGTAGATTCTTTGAATCATCATTGATTGTAGTGTACACATTTGTTTCAAACCCTGGGGTGAGTAGGGATACCTTAGAGTTGAATATGCACATAAGGCTTGTGCTCCAAGTGGACAGCATCCCCTGAGGAAACCCAGATTGAGGGCGAAACTGTCAGGGCTGGGCCCAGCCGCAGCCCTTCATTTTCTGAGCTGGCTGCTCAGCTGTCGGCTCTCATCTCTACACAGTGACTCACCTGTTGATGATATCCTGCTCCTCGGTCCTGCCTACTTAAGCCGTCCAGTCCAGATGATCTCTGCCTTCACCTTGGTCACATCTCTAGAGACGCTCTCTTGTGTTCCTGTTAAAGACTTGCTTGGATGACATTCCTTCTAGCTCCAGATCCTGCTTGCTGTTCTACTACACTCATCTCTGGCTCCCTGACATTTTGGCTTGTCTGACTATCCGTTCCAGTTCCTGAACTCTGGCTTTGTTTTGTCTACATTTACTCTGTTTACCTTTTTTTATTATTATTAAACAAGTGAGATTTAACTGTACTTCTGTCTCAGTCTGATTCATGGTTTCTGACAGAAACATGTTGGGAACTCCATCGAATCTGCTGTATCCGTAAGGATTGTACATTATGTAAACTTTTTTTAGAATTTTTTTAAATCATTGTTTAAATAAAATGTATATTTTTAATATACTTCCTTGGATCAATTTATTAGTACATGCACCTTAAAAATCCCACAATTATTCCTATATCTATTCAATTTAGGGATGTGGTGCTAGTTTCAGTGGTTTGTCCGTGGTTAAGAATTTAGCCATGGATAGCAGTAAAACCTGACAGAGGGTTCTGGCTATTGCTGGATATAAACTTCACAGAAATAACCATTTCTTCTCCAAAACTCCATTTCCTTCATCTCACAAAGTGGACCATTTGACAATCTGCCAGCATAGAGGTGATCTGATAAGGAAATCATTCTGAACCCCTCAGCAGACCAAGGTCTTGTTCTCTTTAACTATCTGGAGACAGGGCTATATTATATTTTTAGATGTAGGTTAAAACTATATCTGAGATAATATAACTAAATGGGTTATTTACTTGTACTGTATAAACAAAACAAGAAGAGATATTTACCCCTGTTCAAAGCTGTTGGTATTAAATTAACACCCCCAAGTACTTATCAATCAAACCCAAATGTGCATCCTTTCTACTGTATATTCAAATAAAAAATCTATAAACTATATATTATATAAATAATATTATATAAGAATTATATTAGAGAGTATTAATCCATATCTATACAGCACTGAGCTGTATTATGTGAAGAAGCAGCGTGTTCAAAGGACAATTCATTATTTTATATTTATCACATTACATCAGTTGTAAAGGGGTAGGGAGAAACCCTGCCTCCACATTAGGCCTTGCTTAAACCTTAGGTCCCCTACACCTTGGCCCAACATTAGGTACTCTACATCTTGGCCCAACCTTAGTTTCTTTACACCTTGGCCCAACCTTAGGTCCTGAACAACTTGACCCAACCTTAGGTCCTCTAAAGCTAAGCCCAACCTTAGGTTCTCTACACCTTATCTCACTCAGCTTTAAGTCTTTTATACCTTGGCCCAACCTTAGGTCCTGTGCATCTTGGCCCAACCTTACATCCTAAACAACTTGGCCCAACCCTAGATCCTCTACAGCTAGGCCCAACCTTAGGTCTTCTAAAGCTAGGCCCAACCTTAGGTTCTCTACACATTATCTCAGCTTTAAGTGTTTAATACCATGGCCCAACCTTAGGTCCTGTGCATCTTGGCCCAACCTTAGATCCTCTACAGCTAGGCCCAACCTTACGTCTTTTATACCTTGGCCCAACCTTAGGTCCTGTGCATCTTGGCCCAACCTTATATCCTAAACAACTTGGCCCAACCCTAGATCCTCTACAGCTAGGCCCAACCTTAGGTCTTCTAAAGCTAGGCCCAACCTTAGGTTCTCTACACATTATCTCAGCTTTAAGTGTTTAATACCATGGCCCAACCTTAGGTCCTGTGCATCTTGGCCCAACCTTAGGTCCTGAACAACTTGGCCCAACCTTAGATCCTCTACAGCTAGGCCCAACCTTAGGTCTTCTAAAGCTAGGCCCAACCTTAGGTTCTCTACATCTTATCTCAGCTTTAAGCCTGGTTTCACACATGTGCGGTGCGAATTGAAGCTCAGGTTTCACTGGGGAGATAACAATCTCCTGTTCAACGGATTCATTGCGTTTTTGCTCAGGATTAGAGAGCAGGGAGAGGGGGAGGGAGAGGTGTAGTGAGGAGAAAGAGAAAATCCTTGTTCAGAACGCAATGCATCTGCGAATCAGATGCGTTCCCATAGGAGATAATAGGCTTGTAGTTCGCACCGCAATGGCCAAAAAACGCACACGTTTTTTGTGCAATGCGCAGTGCGAATGCAACGCACATATGTGAACCAGATGCATTCATATGAATGTATTTTAAAATGTCCTGCGAATTAGATGCGGTGTAAGCCGCATCTAATTCGCATAGGTGTGAACCCGGGCTAAGTCTTTTATACCTTGGCCCAACCTTAGGTCCTGTGCATCTTGGCCCAACCTTAGGTCCTGAACAACTTGGCCCAACCTTAGATCCTCTACAGCTAGGCCCAACCTTAGGTCTTCTAAAGCTAGGCCCAACCTTAGGTTCTCTACACCTTATCTCAGATTTAAGTCTTTTATACCTTGGCCCAACCTTAGGTCCTGTGCATCTTGGCCCAACTTTAAAGTGATTGTAACGGTTCATTTTTTTTTTTTTTTTTTAAATAACAAACATACCATGCTTACCTCCACTGTGCAGCTAGTTTTGCACAGAGTGGCCCCGAAGCTCGTCTTCTGGGGTCCCCCGGCGGCTCTTTCAGAGAAGCACTCTCCTGGGGGTTATCTTACAGGCGCGCTCCCGAGTCCAGCATTTGCGTGCATAGAAACGAATGCCGGATTTGATCCCCCGGCGCTCGCGTCATTGGATTTGAATGACAGCAGCGGGAGCCAATAACTGCGCTGCTATAAATCTATCCAATCAAGAGCAGGGACCCCGTAGAGAGAGGAAGAGCACGTCTCCGCCGACAGAAATACGGGGCTCAGGTAAGTAAAATAAAGTAATAAGTAAAATGGGGGGGGGGGGGCTGGTGGGCCGGTCACTGCCAGGTGTTTTTTCACCTTAATGCATAGGATAGCCCCTTTAAGTTCTGTACACCTTGGCCCAACATTAGGTACTCTACATCTTGGCCCAACCTTAGGTCTCTTACACCTAGGCCCACCCTTAGGTCCTCTGCAGCTATGCCTAACCTTAGGTTCCCCACACCTTGGCCCAAACTTAGGTCCTTTACATCTTGGCCCAACCTTAGATCCTGAACAACTTGGCCCAACCTTAGATCCTCTACAGCTAGGCCCAACCTTAGATCCTCTACAGCTAGGCCCAACCTTAGGTTCTCTACACCTTATCTTAGCTTTAAGTCTTTTATACCTTGGCCCAACCTTAGGTCCTGTGCACCTTGGTCCAACCTTTGGTCCTGTACACCTTGACCCAGCCTTAGGTCCTGTAAAATGTGGAGCAACATTATGCAAAGTCTACAAGGTAATTTGTCTACAAATATCTCAGCTCTATTGCTATAAAAGTGTCTGGAATAATTTAAATTTCTTTGTAAATTTGCGCTGAATATGATACTCTCTAATAACTTTCTACTTTATCCATGTCTCTAAGGCTCCCTTCTACCATTTTGAATGCAGGTGAATTTATATTGAGGGTGAGGAAAGGAATTTAATTAGCATCCTCTCGGCATTGTGAGACCCGTCTCTGTGGGATGGAAACACCTACCTGTCTCTCAGCCATGATTCTGTCTCGTGTTGAGTTCATCCTACGGCCATTAAAATGACAGCTGTGATGTAGATGGACAGCAAGCGCAGGCTGCTCTGAGTATATATCCACTCTGGAATCTCCGTGGAATTGTCAGACGCTAATTGTTGTCACTCAGGAGGTCCCCAGACGAAAAAGGAACCCTGCCTGACCCGCATGAATATCCATCACATTTTTCGTAGACAAACATTATAAATACACCAATATACTGATCCGTGTGATCTGAGAGTTGAGCTGGACTGACCTGTGGATGGTAAATATCTAGAACATCAGTCTATCCAGGTCCAGTTCATGAAACCCACAGAGCTTCATCAATCTAAAAAAATGGTCCCATGCTGAAAACCACAAGGCTAGTTCTCATTTATAGTACACCAAAAAAAAAGGGGTACACGAGCACCCTGGGGGGGAGGGGGGGTTATGTACCAGTGCTAAATAATGGGAATGGGGGTCCTCTGCTCTACAGACTTATACTCTATAAGTGGTCTCCAAACTGTGGTTTGTGGGCTGAATGCAGCACTTCGCTTGCCTTTATGTGGCACTTGGGGAACTATTCCTCACACTAATATGAGGCACTACTCTTCCCACTGACACCAACAATGGGGCATCATTCCTTCTATTACCACCAACAGTGGGGCACTATTCCTTCTACCAACACCAGCAATGGCACCTTAGTCCTACCACTGACACCAAATATGGGGCACCATTCCTTCTGCCAACACCAGCAATGGGACCCTAGTCCTACCACTGACACCAAAGATGGGGCACTATTCCTTCTACCAACACCAGCAATGGGACACTAGTCCTACCACTGACATCAAAGATGGGGCACTATTACTTCTACCAACACCAGCAATGGGACCCTAGTCCTACCACTGACACCAAAGATGGGGCACCATTCCTTCTGCCAACACCAGCAATGGGACCCTAGTCCTACCACTGACACCAAAGATGGGGCACTATTACTTCTACCAACACCAGCAATGGCACCTTAGTCCTACCACTGACACCAAATATGGGGCACCATTCCTTCTGCCAACACCAGCAATGGGACCCTAGTCCTACCACTGACACCAAAGATGGGGCACTATTACTTCTACCAACACCAGCAATGGGACACTAGTCCTACCACTGACATCAAAGATGGGGCACTATTACTTCTACCAACACCAGCAATGGGACCCTAGTCCTACCACTGACACCAAAGATGGGGCACCATTCCTTCTACCAACACCAGCAATGGGACCCTAGTCCTACCACTGACAATAAAAGATGGGGCACCATTCCTTCTACCAACACCAGCAATAGGACCCTAGTCCTACCACTGACACCA
The DNA here is from genome assembly GCF_042186555.1 of Aquarana catesbeiana. Lineage (NCBI taxonomy): Eukaryota > Metazoa > Chordata > Amphibia > Anura > Ranidae > Aquarana > Aquarana catesbeiana. Next base: position 9,845,911 of record NC_133325.1, on the reverse strand, counting down.
AAGATGGGGCACTATTCCTTCTACCAACACCAGCAATAGGACCCTAGTCCTACCACTGACACCAAACATGGGGCACCATTCCTTCTACCAACACCAGCAATGGGACCCTAGTCCTACCACTGACACCAAAGATGGGGCACTATTCCTTCTACCGACACCAGCAATGGGACACTAGTCCTACCACTGACACCAAAGATGGGGCACTATTCCTTCTACCAACACCAGCAATAGGACCCTAGTCCTACCACTGACACCAAACATGGGGCACCATTCCTTCTACCAACACCAGCAATGGGACCCTAGTCCTACCACTGACACCAAAGATGGGGCACCATTCCTTCTACCAACACCAGCAATGGGACCCTAGTCCTACCACTGACACCAAAGATGGGGCACTATTCCTTCTACCGACACCAGCAATGGGACACTAGTCCTACCACTGACACCAAAGACGGGGCACTATTCCTTCTACCAACACCAGCAATGGAACCCTAGTCCTACCACTGACACCAAATATGGGGCATCATTCCTCCTACCAACACCAGCAATGGGACCCTAGTCCTACCACTGACACCAAAGATGGGGCACTATTCCTTCTACCAACACCAGCAATGGAACCCTAGTCCTACCACTGACACCAAATATGGGGCATCATTCCTCCTACCAACACCAGCAATGGGACCCTAGTCCTACCACTGACACCAAAGATGGGGCACTATTCCTCCTACTGACATTAAGGATGGGGAATAAATCCTCCCACTGACACCAATGATGGGGCACTATTATTTCCACTGACTTCAACAATGGGTTACTATTCCTTTCACTGACACCATTTATAGATTGCTAATCCTTCTACTGACACCAGCGATGAGGCACTATTTCTTCCACTGACATCAATGATGGGGCACTATTCTTCCCACTGATACCAATGATGGGACACTATTCCTTCCCAGTGACACCAATGATGGGACACTATTCCTTCTCCTACTGACCACAGGTGCGATGTAATTTTTTAGCTCCTGCTGACCACCAAGCCTGAGACATTGTTTATTCTCACTGATGCCGGGGCATTTTCTACCCCCCACCGGTACACTAAGACAAGGAAACAGGAATAATATCTCACCAACATCTTTTAAAGGACACATCAAACAGGTACAATTGTATGTGGGGGGGCTGTTTGGGAGCATTTATCAATAGACCTAGATCAATCCAACAAATATATATAAAAACATCAGATTTTATTGTACAACATTTCATAAAGCATGATAAAACATTTAAAGCCTGACCAAAGGTGCATACAGCATATATCAACACTCTGTGATCCACATGATATGATGAATACCAACAGATCCTGTATAGTACATAGCAACAGCTGTGTGGATAACCCAACGCATTTCAACAAACTCTTCCTTGGGGGATAGATTGGATATATAAAGAATGCAGGGTTACAAGCACGGTCAGCCATGTATAGTAAAAGCAGTCCATATATTGTCTGTCTCTCCAACGGGTGCTGCCCCCCCCCGTAGAAATGGGGGCACATGCTAAGGGATATCTAGAGGGTTCGCCATTGGTCACTTACTTATAGCCCTTCTAATATGAATTTAGCATATACATGGTGATCGAAAAGGAAGATATACAATAGGGTGATATCACAATGGTCCCAAAGCTGTCCATGGATTCACCACATATATACGGTAGTCACTTGGGGAGCTCTTAATCTACTGGGAGAGGTCTCAATGCCACCTGACTATGTATTTGGTGGACCCATGGACAGTTTTTTTTTATGGGACCGTTGGAGGAGTCGCTTGATTCTAAGAGAGGAGAACACCCTTCCCCTACAGGTGGAACTCCTCCCTCTAATTTTTTCTCTCTCCCTTACCTTCTAGACATCCTTTAACCTTACCCATTTTATATATTCTTCCTTCTTTCATCCCTTTCACTCTCACTACTCTTTTTTTTTCTATTGCAACTAATGTAAACGGATCTTACACTTCCATTAATAATAGTCCTTCGTTGACTATTTTCAATCTTTTATTTGTATGACTGCAAAACATTATTTATCCGCTGTCTAGCACAGCCTTCCCCAACCTTTTCAGAGAAAACCCTTGAAATAGCTTTCCGATCTCAGGGAACCCCTGCTAAAAATTCCTAAATCTACAACTCATAATACATTAGTAATTGTGAAGCTCCTTACACTTATGGACATTGGGAAGAATTCCCCCTTTACAGATAGATCAAAGATGAATGGTGTCAGAGGGAACTTATCTGAGAGGCAGAAATGCTCATTGATCAAGGAACCCCTAGCAACCTCTGGAGAAACCTGGGGGTTCAGTTTAGAAAACCTGATCCAACCCTAAGTTGGAGAATGGGGACATGATCTAGTAGTTGTTGGAAACTGGGGACATGATCTAGGAGTTTTTGGAGACTGAGGATATAATATAGTTTTTTTTGGAGACTGGGGACATGATATTGGAATTGTTGGAGACTGAGGACATGATTTAGGAGTTGTTGGAGACTGGGGGCATGATATGGGGGTTTTCGGTGACTGAGGGCATGACCTGGGAGTTGTTGGAGACTAGGGACATAATATAGGAGATGTCGGAGACTGTGGACATAATATAGGAGTTATTGGAGACTGGGGACATGATCTAGGAGATATATTGGAGGCAGGGCTGTCTTTACCACTGGGCACACTGGGCAATTGCCTGGGGGCCCCACCCAGTGCCGATCCTCAGCGCTGCAATCTGCTGCAGAAGACTTGACTGCACTGCACTGGTTCCTCACCTGCTAGAATAGCTGGCTGCCCGACGTCTAGCTAACAACCAGTGACGTCAGTCAGAGGCCGCGGCTGCCCCAGCATTAGGGATGGGCTATCTGTTCGAGTTGAACATGAGTTCAACTCGAACATTGGCTGCTCGCCCGTTCGCCGAACAGCGAACAATTTGGGGTGTTCACGGCAAATTCGAAAAGCCGCGGAACACCCTTAAAAATTCTTAAATTAAAACGGGAGAAATCTAAAGTGCTCATTTTAAAGGCTTATATTCATGGTATTGTCATAAAAAGTGTTTGGGGACCCGGGTCCTGCCCCAGGGGACATGGATCAATGCAAAAAGAAGTTTTAAAAATGTCAGTTTTTTCGGGAGCAGTGATTTTAATAATGCTTAAAGAGGAAGTAAACCCTGATGGGTTTTACTTCCTCTTTTGCTCGCTGCTGCAGCCTACAAATGAAAAGCATAATGGGCTAGTATGCATCGCATACTAGCCCATTATGTGCCACTTACCTGCAAAAGAATCCAGCGATGTCCCTTGTGTGGGCAGCGTCCATCTTCTGGCCCTCTTCCTTCCGGGCCGCGGACTCCGGCTCTGTGATTCGCCGGAGCCGCTTGACGTCACAATTAACGGCAAACAATAAAAGTGTAATATCCCTTTAAATTTCGTACCTGGGGGGTGTCTATAGTATGCCTGTAAAGGGGCGCATTTTTCCTGTGTTTAGAACAGTCTGACAGCAAAATGACATTTCTAAAGGAAAAAAAGTCATTTAAAAGTACTAGCGCTAGTGCCGGCTATTAATGAATTGTCGGTCCCAACAATACACATAAAAGTCATTGAAAGTCATTGAAAAAAAAAAAATGCGTGGGGGGTCCCCCAAAATTCTATTACCAGGCCCTTCAGGCCTGGTATGGATATTAAGGGGAACTCCGCGCCAAAATATTTTAAAAAATGGCGTGGGGTTCCCCCCAAAAATCCACACCAGACCCGAGCACGCAACCTGGCAGTCCGCAGGAAAAGAGGGAGGGACGAGAGAGCACCCCCCCTCCTGAACCATACCAGGCCACATGCCCTCAACATGGGGCGGATGTCCCCATGTTGATGGGGACAAGGGCCTCATCCCCACAACCTTTGCCAGGTGGTTGTGGGGGTCTGCAGGCGGGGGGTTTATCAGAATCTGGAAGCCCCCTTTAACAAGGGGACCCCCAGATCCCGCCCCCCCTATGTGAATTGGTAAGGGGTACATTGTTCCCCTACCATTTCACTTAAATGGCGCCGCCCACCTCTGCCATGTTCTTCAGACAGCGTGGCTCAGAGGGAGCAGAGAGGGTTTCTAAAGAGATTGATCTTGTGCCATCTTGGCATCGAAAAGACGACCCTGAGATTGATAGCTGCCTTGCTGTGAGTGACTCATTAAAAGCAGCCACTGTGCCCATCAAAGCTGCCACTGTTCCCACCAAACACAGCCGCTGTGCCCATTAAAAGCTGCCACTGTGCCCATCAAACACAGCCACTGTGCCCATCAAAAACTGCCACTGTGCCCATCAAACACAGCCACTGTGCCCATTAAAGCTGCCACTGTGCGTGCCCATCAAACACAGCCACTGTGCCCATCAAAGCTGCCACTGTGCCCATCAAAAGCTGCCACTGTGCCCATCAAACGCAGCCACTGTGCCCATCAAAAGCTGCCACTGTGCCCATTAAACGCTGCCACTGTGCCCATCAAACGCTGCCACTGTGCCCATCAAACACTGCCAATTTCTTGTTTTTCAATTTCTTGGTTTTCAAGCTCGTGTTATATTGTCCAAACGTTGTGTTAATGTTTAAACACTGATTTTGTTGGAAGTACCAATAAATATAGCCTTATTGATCATTTGCATTTTTATTCTCTTGCGTGATACTGTAGACAGGGCCCCAGTGCACTGTATTGCCTGGGGGCCTATAATGCTCTTAAGATGGCCCTGATTGGAGGGGGGGACATGATAGACTGGGGAAATGATCTAGGAGATGTTGGAGACTGTGGACATGATCTAGATATTGGAGACTGGGGACATGGTCTAGGAGATATTGGAGACTGTGGACATGATCTAGATGTTGGAGACTGGGGACATGATCTAGGAGTTGTTGGAGCCTGGGGACATGATATTGGAGTTGTTGGAGACTGGGGACATGATCTAGGAGTTGTTGGAGCCTGGGGACATGATATTGGAGTTGTTGGAGACTGGGGACATGATCTAGGAGTTGTTGAAGACTGTGGGCATGATATAAGAGATGTTAGAGACTAAGGACATGATCTAGGGGATGTTGGAGACTGAGGACTTGATAAAGGAGTTGTTGGAAACTGGGGACATTATATAGGAGTTGTTGGAGACTGGGGACATGGTATAGGAGATGTTGGAGACAGAGGGTGTGATATGGGGGTTTTTGGAGACTGGAAACATAATATATGAGTTGTTAAAGACTGTGGACATGATATAGGGTTTTGTTGGAGACTGTGGGCATGATATTGGAGATGTTGAAGACTGTGGACATGATATAAAAGATTTTGGAGACTGGGGACATGATATAGGAGATGTTGGAGACTGGGGATATGATATTGGAATTGTTGGAGACTGGTGACATGATCTAGGAGTTGTTGGAGACTGGGGACATGATATTGGAATTGTTGGAGACTGAGGACATGATACTGGAATTGTTGGAGACTGGGGACGTGATCTAGGAGTTGTTGGAGACTGGGGACATGATATTGGAATTGTTGGAGACTGGGGACATGATATTGGAATTGTTGGAGACTGGGGACATGATATAGGAGATGTTGGAGACTGGGGATATGATATTGGAATTGTTGGAGACTGGTGACATGATCTAGGAGTTGTTGGAGACTGGGGACATGATATTGGAATTGTTGGAGACTGGGGACATGATACTGGAATTGTTGGAGACTGGGGATGTGATCTAGGAGTTATTGGAGACTGGGGACATGAGATTGGAATTGTTGGAGACTGAGGACAAGATACTGGAATTGTTGGAGACTGGGGACGTGATCTAGGAGTTGTTGGAGACTGGGGGCATGATATAGGAGTTGTTGGTGACTGGGGACATGATATTGGAATTGTTGGAGACTGAAGACATGATGTTAGAATTGTTGGAGACTGGGGACATGATCGAGGAGTTGTTGGAGACTGGGGACATGATCGAGGAGTTGTTGGAGACTGGGGACATGATGTTGACATTTTTGGTTGTTGGAGACTGGGGACATGATCTAGGAGTTGTTGGTGACTGGGGACATGATCGAGGAGTTGTTGGAGACTAGGGACGTGATCTAGGAGTTGTTGGAGACTGGGGGCATGAAATAGGAGTTGTTGGTGACTGGGGACATGATATTGGAATTGTTGGAGACTGAAGACATGATGTTGGAATTGTTGGAGACTGGGGACATGATCGAGGAGTTGTTGGAGACTGGGGACATGATCGAGGAGTTGTTGGAGACTGGGGACATGATGTTGACATTTTTGGTTTTTGGAGACTGGGGACATGATCTAGGAGTTGTTGGTGACTGGGGACATGATCGAGGAGTTGTTGGAGACTGGGGACGTGATCTAGGAGTTGTTGGAGACTGGGGACATGATATTAGAATTGTTGGAGACTGGGGACATGATACTGGAATTGTTGGAGACTGGGGACATGATCGAGGAGTTGTTGGAGACTGGGGACATGATGTTGACAATTTTGGTTGTTGGAGACTGGGGACATGATCTAGGAGTTGTTGGTGACTGGGGACATGATATTGGAATTGTTGGAGACTGAAGACATGATGTTGGAATTGTTGGAGACTGGGGACATGATTGAGGAGTTGTTGGAGACTGGGGACATGATCTAGGAGTTGTTGGAGACTGGGGACATGATCGAGGAGTTGTTGGAGACTGGGGACATGATCTAGGAGTTGTTGGAGACTGGGGACATGATCGAGGAGTTGTTGGAGACTGGGGACATGATGTTGACATTTTTGGTTGTTGGAGACTGGGGAAATGATCGAGGAGTTGTTGGAGACTGGGGACATGATGTTGACATTTTTGGTTGTTGGAGACTGGGGACATGATCTAGGAGTTGTTGGAGACTGGGGACATGATCGAGGAGTTGTTGGAGACTGGGGACATGATGTTGACATTTTTGGTTGTTGGAGACTGGGGAAATGATCAAGGAGTTGTTGGAGACTGGGGACATGATGTTGACATTTTTGGTTGTTGGAGACTGGGGACATGATCTAGGAGTTGTTGGAGACTGGGGACATGATGTTGACATTTTTGGTTGTTGGAGACTGGGGACATGATCTAGGAGTTGTTGAAATTCTGAACAATTTGGGACTTTATGTGAGGCGATGACCTGGTAAGGTCTAGTGCCTCCATCCCTTTCCAAATGAAAATGGGAAAAGGGCGGTAGGACTTTAAATGAAGCATATAGGTATACAGCAATAAAATGTCTTAATTATATCAGTAACATGATACATTATGGTAGTCATGATAAATGATAGAATCTCCAATACAGTTCATATATATATATACATACAAATATACATGTAATAAAGGCAAATTGTCACATAAAAGCGAGCCATTGTGGTCACATAATACACATATAGAGAGTATCTAATAAAACACATTAAACACGGCATTTAACATCTATACGCGTTTAATGGATTGATCCAATCTTCAGGTGCATGCATGTGACTTGAAATATGTGATATATAGTAGTAAAGATATCTATAAGGTCTGACCCCGCCAAGGAAAAGGGATGATAATAAAAAATAAGAATAAATACTAAACCCATAAAATCCCCCACACTCAAAAATACTTACAGACGTGACTGTATGATAAGGGTGTGGCATTAGGGATCGGAGGGCATTTCCACGGGGAGTTGAGGTGGTATAGGGCGGCCTGAGGCCCGGCAAGGGCAACATCCAAGGAGGGTAGATATCCACGAGGTAAAAAATAAACATGGGGGGCCATGAGTGCTGAAACGAATCAAGGACTACTGTGAGAATAGTATAATACTTAAATCGTGTATAAAGTGTCCTGTACCAGATCGTATGACACATTGATTATGACATAACATGATATTTAGTCATCTGTATGTCATGTTCAATGTGTCATATGATCTGGTTCAGGAGCATTTGCTCCCATCTCTTCTGGGAGCTGCGATGCCTCTCTCAGGGTGGGTGGGTGCTCTTGTGCCACGCATCAATGTCACACTCTCTGCGCCGAGATGCGGTGTCACGCTGTGGTGCTGTCTCATCGGCACTGTTGGTTCCATCTGGCCATTGATTGGAGGGTTTTTGGCACGAATATTGGACAAATAATATTACCTGTCCTGCCCTTTACCAAGTACAGGACACTTCATACACTATTTAGGTATTATACTATTCTCACAGTAGTCCTTGATTGGTTTCAGCACTCATGGTTCCCCATGTTTATTTTTTACCTCTTGGATATCTACGTCTGTAAGTATTTTTGAGTGTGGGGGCCTCTACGGGTTTAGAATTTATTATTTTTTTTTATTATCATCCCTTTTCCTTGGCAGGGTCAGACCTTATAGATATCTCTACTGCTATCGTGTTTTCCTGAAAATAAGACCTACCCTGATTTTCCAGGAGGGCTGAAATATAAGCCCTACCTCGAAAATAAGCCCTAGTGTGTGTGTTTCTGTAATCTAATCTGTAGACAAATACCTTCGGTATACAGCGCCACTCGGGGCTCAGCTGATCTTCTCTTCCCCTTCCTGTCAGCGGGGGATCTCAGCCCCCCTCCCTCTGCAATGCTGGATCGCAGAGGGCTATGGAAGCCCCGAGGGGCGCTCAGCTGATCTTCTCTTCTCCTTCCTGTCAGCGGGGGATCTCGTCCCCCCTCCCTCTGCAATGTTGGATCGTGGCGGGCTATGGAAGCGCCGAGGGTCGCTCAGCTGATCTTCTCTTCTCCTGCCTGTCAGCGGGGGATCTCAGCCCCCCTCCCTCTGTAATGCTCTGATCATGGAAGAGAGCTCTGGCCGGCTATGAAAGCACTGAGCAGCGCTGTAAGAAGGTGTGACACAATTGATTACAGAAATACCTTTTTCATTATATTCTACTGTAATAGAGAGGATTCTTGCAGTTTGCAACCACTTTTACTTCACTTCACACTGGGGAGGGGATTCCTGCCGGGCAGGGAGGGAGAAGGGGCAAGAAGACAGCACATTAAATGGCAAGCCCTATCCCAAAAATAAGCCCTACTGTGTTTTTGGTTGCCAAAATTAATATAAGACCCGGGCTTATTTACGGGGAAACACGGTATATATCACATATTTCAAGTCACGAGCATGCTCCTGAAGATTGGATTAATCCATGAAACACGTAGAGCTGTTAAATTCCGTGTTTCAACCTATCATGTTTTTTTTTAGATACTCTCCATATGTGTATTATGTGACCATAATGGCTCACTTTTATGTGACAATTTGCCTTTATTACATATAGTACATATATATGTATATATATGAACTGTGTTGAGATTCTATCATTTATCATGACTACCATCATTTATCATGTTACTGATATAATTAATACATTTTTATTACTGTATATCTATATGCTTCATTTAAAGTCCCACCGCCCTTTTCCCATTTTGAACTCAAAATTTGCACGTAAGTTTAGTGTCCAGTTAATTTCACAAAAAAATGACTTCTGGGTATACATTTTTCCATCACATGCTCAGTTTAATTTTCCTACATTTATGACAGTTTCACTTTAATGTAGAACCCTGGTCCTAAACAGGGCTGCTAATAAATCTAGTTGTGCTAGGTGGTAATTAGCCTGGCTAATTGGTAATCTTTGATCCACTGATTTCTGTCCTATGTCTGAGTTTAATTTGTAGTCTCTCTCTTCTGTCAATAGGTGGCACTGTTGCTTCATGATTGATTACAGTGAATTCAGGTGATGGGTAAATAAGTTGTCTCAGCCAATCAGCAGGAGTTTCTTTGGCTGCTGCGCATGCTGGAATAGGCTATTTATTCATAAGGAGTCAGGTGATCAGGGTTCTTCCCGGGGCTGCGGCCTGGGTGGATGTGTGTCAGATAGCTCTTGGCTGCTAATCCTGAAGCCTGAGACCTATCCAGGATTCCTACTGGCAGCTAGGTCTATGTGAGGCCTATCCAGTAATTCAGGGTTCCACAAAGGAGGAGCAGCAAAGGTTAAGCCTGAATCCTGGGGCAGAACCACGTGTGTTAGAGGCTCAGCCCGAGGAGAGCCTGTTCAGTGCCGGAGGTAAAGGAGAAGCAGTTGCCGGAGGGACGACCACTCCTGTTAACAGAGGCAAGTTTGGAAGGGATGAAGTTCTGAAGGCGTACCGGAGCAGACGCTTCACTAACCGGGGACGGTGAAGTAAGTGGGAAAGCTCCAGTGGAGACTCATCCAGGAATACAGCGGGTAGCTGTGAGTAAAGCTTGAAGGAGCACGGCGGGTAGCTGTAAGTAAGGCTTGAAGATAAGTACAGCAGTTAGCTGTGGGTGAAACTCGATGGATCCAGCAGGTAGCTGGGAGTCCAAGAAGTCTAGTGAGAGACGGCGAGCTGAGTTTGAGGATCTATAGTGGGATACTCTGAGTTGAGTTTGAGGATCTACAGTGGGATACTGTGAGTTGAGTTTGAGGATCTACCATGGGTTACTTTGAGTTAAACTGGAAGATCAGTAGGATACTATGAGAGTAGTTGTTGCTATAGGAGATAGCGGTTGTTCTGACATACAGATTGCTGCATTCATCCTAAAGGCCCTCTATCTGTATGGCTGTCTGCCTAGTTCTATTTTTGTCTGTGGAGTTTGCCAAATTGGCATTGCATTTGCCTAAGGGTGTCCTGTGCCCTAACCCTCTCTCCCACCGTTCCTGTTAAGAGAAATTAAACTCTCTCTGTTCATTTTTACAAAAAGTGACCGGCGCCCAATCTTTCCACCTTGCACCACACCCACTACGCCTAGTAACCTGCACCCTGAGGAGGAATGTCAGTACTCCCTGGCTCAGGGGGTTTACCATCAGGCCATTGGAAGTCGGGGAGACCGTTACAATAATAAGATTATAAGAACTGCTTAAGATAAAGTCCCTGCGTATACTTTTTGGTACTTTATGGGGAATGTAGTTTTAAAGATTGAAGATCTTCTTAAGTTTTCTCAAATCTGAGATTTAAGATGAAAATATAAATGTTTGAATGACATTTTTATTGACAAAAAAAGCAGAAATTCGGCACCTCAGCCATCTAATAACTGTATTTTTTATTAGCAATAAATGTGCTCACAATGGTCTAATTATCATTACAGACTGTCATCATTGCTCTGCCTCCCTCCCCCGAGGATCGTCCTCACAATTATCCTAACAAGCTGGACATCTATTTCCAGCCTCAGTCAGTGTAATGAAGGCTGCGGGGAGGCCGCTGTTTCCTCTGGACAGTGCTCTGTCCCCCGCTCACAGCTTTGCATCATTAATTGTCTGATCGAGAGCTCTGCATCATTCAGGGACTCCTCGGGGGCCGGTCCTCTAAGGATCCTGTGCTTAGCAAACAGTCAGTGGTCAGGAGGCCTTTTAGACCTCGGACTTAATTAGGTTTCCCAATTAGAATTTTACCTGATTAGAGCTAATTGGAGAAGACATTGACCTTGGGAGACCTCCGCAGAGACTAAGCCACTCACTTCATTCATGTCTTAATGCAGAGAAAAAAAATGATCTTTTCTATGATCAGTGATGAGCCGTATTTTATTTAATCACAATAAATTAATGTCTACAATAATAACAATAATTACATAAACCACAATAAGTATAATACGTAGTATAATAATAATACTCTTTGTTCCTCACTCAGCTAACAATGTGATTTTTTTTTTTCATAAAGATAAAGAAAATTGTGTTAAATATTAATGTAGTTTTTTGGTTTGAGATCTTAAAGTGTCGATTGTTTGATTGTGTGGCCATGGGTGGATGGAGAGGTGATGGTGGAGAATATGCCCCCCACAAAAAAAGGAGAGGATCATTCTCGATGCCTGTAGAAGCCCAATCATAGGTTCTCATGAGGGACACCCGGTAGGTGAAGATTAAAGCCCATCATTTGATTGTGTGGTAGAGGAGACCATGACCATGAGTGGATAGAGAGATGAGGGTGAAGAATAGGACAGTTCCCAATCAGAAGAAGTAGGGGTTGCTCTCAAATGCCTAGGGAGCCCAATCCTAGGTTCTCATAAAGGACATCAGGAAAGTATAGATAACTAGGTTGTTATTGAAACAAGCCCATCATTTGATTGTGTGGTAGAGGTGCCCATGGGTGGATAGAGAGATGGGGTGAAGAATAGGACAGTTCCAAATCAGAAGAAGTAGGGGTTGCTCTCAATGCCTGGGGAGCCCAATCCTAGGTTCTTATGAAGGACATCAGAAAGGTGTAGATAACTAGGTTGCTATTAAAACAAGCCCACCATTTGACTGTGTGTTAGAGGTCCCTGTGGGTGGATGGAGAGGTGATGGTGGAGAAAAGAACAGTCTCCATTCAGAACAAGGAGGGGGTCACTCTTGATGCCTGGGGGAGCCCAATCCTAGGTTCTCATAAAGCACATCAGGAAGATGTAGATACTGTAACTAGGTTGCCAATGAAAAAAGCCCACCATTTGATTATGTGGCAGAGGTGCCTGTGGGTGGATGAAGAGATGAGGGTGAAAAATAGGACAGTCTTCACTCAGAAGAAGAACCTCTCGATATCTGGGGAGCCCAATCTTAGGTTCTCATGAAGGACATCAGGAAGGTGTAGATAACTAGGTTGCTATTGAAACAAGCCCACCATTTGATTGTGTGGCAGACATGCTCATGGGTGGATAGAGAGATGATGGTGGAGAATAGGTCAGTCCCCACTCAGAAGAAGTAGGAGGTCCTCTCGATGTCTGGGGTAGCTCAATCCTTGGTTCTCATGAAGGTCATCAGGAAGATGTAGATAGCTAGGTTGCTATTAAAAAAAGCCCACCATTTGATTGTGTGGCAGAGGTGCCCATGAGGGGCACAGTACAAGGGGGGAGGCATGAGGGCACAGTACAGGGGGGAAGGCAGGAGGGCACAGTACAGGGCGAAGGCAGGAGGGCACAGTACAAGGGGGAAACAGGAGGGCACAGTACAGGGGGAAACAGGAGGGCACAGTACAAGGGGGCCTAAATTGCATTGTACAGGGGGAGACAGGAGGCCACAGTACAGGGGGCCTGAAGCACACAGTACGAGGTGGAAAGCAGGGTGTCACAGTACAGGGGGAAGGCAGGAGGGTGCACAGTATGTGGGAGGAGGCAGGAGGGCACTGTACAGGGGGGGAGCAGGAGGAAACAGTACAGGGGGCCTGGAGAGCACTGTATGGGGGGAATCAGGAAGGCACAGTACAGGGGGGGAGGCAGGAGGGCACAGTACGAGGGGGCAAGGGGGGAGGCAGGAGGGTACAGTACAGGGGGCCTGGAGGGCACTGTATGGAGGGGAAGCAGGAGGGCACAGTACAGGGTGGGAAGCAGGAGGGCACAGTACAAGGGGAAGGCAGGAGGGCACAGTACAGGGAGAAGGCAGGAGGGCACAGTACAGGGGGAAGGCAGGAGGGCACAGTACAGGGGGAAGGCAGGAGGGCACAGTACAGGGGGAAGGCAGGAGGGCACAGTACAGGGGGCAGGCAGGAGGGCACAGTACAGGGGGAAGGCAGGAGGGCACAGTACAGGGGGAAGGCAGGAGGGCACAGTACAGGGGGAAGGCAGGAGGGCACAGTACAGGGGGAAGGCAGGAGGGCACAGTACAGGGGGGAGGCAGGAGCTCAGAGTACAGGGGGGAGGCAGGAGGGCACAGTACAGGGGGAAGGCAGGAGGGCACAGTACAGGGGGAAGGCAGGAGGGCACAGTACAGGGGGAAGGCAGGAGGGCACAGTACAGGGGGAAGGCAGGAGGGCACAGTACAGGGGGAAGGCAGGAGGGCACAGTACAGGGGGCAGGCAGGAGGGCACAGTACAGGGGGAAGGCAGGAGGGCACAGTACAGGGGGAAGGCAGGAGGGCACAGTACAGGGGGAAGGCAGGAGGGCACAGTACAGGGGGAAGGCAGGAGGGCACAGTACAGGGGGGAGGCAGGAGCTCAGAGTACAGGGGGGAGGCAGGAGGGCACAGTACAGGGGACCTGGAGAGCACTTTACAGAGGGGGAAGCAGAAGGGCACAGTATTAGGGAGGAGGCAGGAGGGCATAGTATGAGGGAGGAGGCAGGAGGGCCCAGTACGGGGGGAAGGTAGGAGAGCATAGTACATGGGGGGGAAGGCCAGGAGGGCACAGTAAAAGGGAGCTGAAGAGCACAATACAGGACAGTAAGGACAGCTTAGTTAAAAGCGTGACTGTCCTTTCAAATCCAGGACAATTGGCAGGTATACTGTAATACAAGATTATCATGGGGCCCCCTATGCACCTGTGGCCCCATGCCCATATGTTAAGATGGTCCTGACACCAAGATAAAGAAATTTGGGAACAGCTGTCACATGGCTAGGAGGACCAAGGACGGCAATAAATCCTGACCTTTCCTCCCTCTTTCTGTTGCTGTCTCTGTCCCCCATTGGAGAAAATTTCATTCACTTCTTGGACTGGTGACGCTGTAACATGAAGTACGGGGAATTTCCATAATAAAGACACAGACTGCAAATCAAACCCCACAGAGGTTCTAACCCTTCCTTGCTCTGACCAAAATTAAAAAAAAGTTTAAGCTGGAGTTAGGGTGTAAGCCACCTGAGATTTTCTAATATCTCTGTTGGTGACCCATAGTTGAGTTGAGCTATCAGGTCTGCATTTTGGAAGCCCTAATTCACCGTCAGCATCTGCCAAGCTTGCCAAAGGCACCACCCCCCTTCTTCTTCAGAGAGGGGAGACACTCCGACATCTTGTTACTTTCACTCTCCTGGCCTGGGGCCCTCCTCCATGAATAAAGGAAACTCTGCACAAATAGCTTTTTAATGTTTTTACTGTAAAAGACGCTCTTCGTAGTCTGGCTAGCAGCTTCTCCACTGCCACATTTCACATATGTGGTACAAAGTAAAACAGTACACAAAGCTGGAACTCAGAAAGTCCACCCAGATTCCCATGTTCTCCACAGTGAGTCCCCTTTACTGTGAGGCCCCATCTAAAGGCCCATCTAAAGGCTCTCTGGGTCTAGAACCAAAAGGTTCTTCAGGCTAAAAACCTATGGCATACGTTAGGGGTAGCCTGTTCCCATATTCTTCTGTCCAGGACACCTCTCACACAAATCACACTTGCTTAATAATAAAGGTAAATAGAACAAATATAGTCAAAACATAGCCAAAGTTCGGTAACTGGAAACGGATAGTCAGCCAAGCCAGAAAGTCAGGGATAAATGTAGTGGAACAGCAAGCAGGATCTGGAGCCAGAAGGGATGTCAGTAATGCAAGTCTTAAACAGGAATGCAGGAGATAGTCTCTGTAATGTTGACTAAGGCGAAGGCAGAGATCATCTGGGCTGGACAGCTTAAGTAGGCAGGACTGACGAGCAGGATATCATCAACAGGTAAGTACCTGTGGAGAGATAGGAGCTGGCAATTAGCCGACAGCTGAGCAGCCAGCTCAGAGAAGGAAGGGCTGAGCCCAGCCCTGACACCCGACTCAGAGATGCGCCACTTGTGTGCAGTAATAATATCCTCTGTGAGATGTTTTGCCCCATGTCACTATACACTTGTTTTAATGGGGGCTTCCAGATGCTGATAAACCCCCTGCCCACAGACCCTCACAACCACCAGGCTACAGTTGGGGGCAAGAAGCCCTTGCAAGGTGCTCCCCTCTCTTTAGAGGGCATCTGGCCCAGTATGGTACTGGGGGGATAAACCCTCCCCCCCCCCCTTTCCTGGCCTGTCAGGCAGCATACTCTGATAAGGTTCTTGTGAAGATTTTTGGGGGGAACCATGCCACGTCACTCATATGCCCTTAACATGGGGAGGGACCCCCCTGGCAAAGCACCTTATCCTCATGTTGATAAGGACAAGGGTCTCTTCTCAGCAACCCTGGCCCGGTGGCTATGGGGGTCTGCATGCACGGGGCTTATTGGAATCTGGACGCTCTCTTTAACAATAAGGATTCATACAAATATCAGAACCCCCCACTCACCTATGTGAATGAGTATCTCGGCTCAATTACAAAAAATAACACAGTTTTTGACAAATCCTTTTGTGATGCAGTTTAACCCCTTCAATACCGGGCACTTAACCCCCTTCCTGCCAGGCCAATTGTTCAGCTTTCAGCGCTATCACACTTTGAATGACAATTGCGCGGTCGTGTAACACTGTACTCAAATTATATTTTTTATCATTTTCTTCACACAAACACAGTTTTCTTTTAATGGTATTTAGTTACCACTGGGGTTTTTTTTATTGTTTGCTTGTAGCACCCTCTAGTAGTGCTAGCTAAGCCTGAGCTATGAATCTGGGTCAGGGTTTAGTGACCCATCCTAGCAGCTTCTCTAGTGTCTCCCCCTGTTCTCTGGGACATTGGAGAATGTTCCAGACATAGTGGGTGGAGGTCAGGAGGGCTGCTTGGAATATTTACGAGGGCCTCGGCCAATCCCAAGTAAAGGGCTGGCAGGGGCCACCTCATAAATAGGCATGAGTCATGCCAGAGGGGGCAGCCAAGTGGAAGATGGAGTGCTGAGGTGGCTGGAGGTGTCCTCAAGGCTGGGGCTCGGGTTCTGGAAGGATCCTGCCATAACACACAGAGGAATCCCTTTCTGGAGGCACAGGAGCAAGGAACAAGTACTGCAAGAGCAGGTCAGCACATCCGGGAGATCTCCTAAGAGTCAGCCAGGTGGGCTGGTGAGTGTCAGTCTGGAGGACTGTGGAGGAGAAATTAACCTGGAGGGCTAGTGAAAGGGGCAGCTGCAGCCAGGTGGGTTGGCAGTGCCTGAAGAGGTGGTGCTGGGATCAGTAGCCACAGGAGTGATGCATTCTGCTACACAACCAAGGGGCCCTCAGGTTCCTGCCTGTATTGGGCCATTACAGATATTCACAGGGTTCCTGCTGGGTTCTGCAAACATGTGAGTGCTGGAATGAGGAAGAGGAGCTGTATATAGAGACTGTATATAGAGACAGTGGCGTCTCCAGCTTTCATATTTAGGGGGGGCACATGGGGGGACAGGGACAAAAATAGGGGGCAACTATAAGATGCAATTATATATATGTATATATATATCCTGGGGCCCTTTACTACGATCCCACAACGGGCCCTTTCACATTTTCTGCAGTGAGCTCCCTTCTTACTGTATTGGGGCCCCCCCAGGGTGGCAGAAAACAAGAGATATGTCACCAGCATACCAAGAAAATATAAGGATCCAAAGCAGTGGGAGAACTATCAGGGTTGCAAAGGTTGTCTTGCCACCAGGCCCTGGTGTTCTGCCACTGTGGGGTTCCCCAGCCTCCTCTTGCTATCCTGCCCCTGCTATTGACAGTGTTGGTCAGGCCATGCAGGGGGAGGAGCAGATCGGGCGGCTGTGGTTGTGTGAGCGCTCGCATTATGCAGTGTCAGCGAGCAGGGGGAGGGGGGAGGAATCACCCGCAGGAGCTGACTGGGGACTCTCTCCCTCTTAGACATTGCCTTTTTGTAAAAAAAAAAGTAAAATTTTTTTAATTGTGTGTGCACAGCATAATGTTGGGGGGGGGGTCAGGGCCCCTTCTGGCCCCCCCTAGTGACACCATTGTATAGAGACTGTACATAGAGACTGTATATAGAGACTGTATATAGGGACTGTACATAGGAAGAGTTGTCCCTGAAGTTGTTGTTGAAGTCAATCGGGCATCCCATAACCTCCAATCCCTATCCGAGTTATTATCCCCTCAATAAAAAGCTGTTCTCCAACTCTGGAGTGCCTGTAAATATTTGGGGTGCCTGGCTGTGCAGGGTGGAGGATCCCAGTCTACGTGCGGCTCTTTAGGGGGTGCGCAAACAAATGAAGAAAGACAGAATATTTTAAAAAATAAACACTTCAGTTTCTGTTATAAAATTTTGCAAATGAATAATTTTTCTGTGCACTGATAGGTCATACTGATGACACGGCACTGATGAGGAGGCACTGATAGGCAGCACTCATGGGCACTGATGGGCACTGATGAGGCAGCATGGATGTGCACTGGTGCACTGGTGAGGCTGCACTGATGACATTGCACTAATGAGGCAGCACTGATAAGGAGGCATAAATGGGCACTGATAGGCTGCACTAATAAAAAGGCACTGATAGGCGGCACTGATAGGCTGCACTGATGGGCACTGATAGGGGCGCTGATAGGAGGCACTGATTGGCACTGATAGGGGGCACTGATAGGCTGCACTGATGGGCACTGATAGGCGGCACTGATGGGCACTGATAGGCGGCACTGATTGGCACTGATTGGCACTGTTTGACTGCACTGATAATCAGGACATAGATGATCAGTGCCCTGATTATCAGTGTAGATGTCCCCTGTCACACTTGCCAGATCCCGTCTCTTCTCTCCTCACGCTGTGACACCACAGGAGGAAAGGAATGCCGATAATCGACAAGTCTGTTTACATGTGACCAGCTGTGATTGGACACGGCTGATCACATGGTAAAGGAATGCTGTGATCGTCCCTTTACCACGATCTGTGATCAGCTCCAAAGGACACCCCAGAGGGCACGCAGGAAGCGTGGTCCTGGGAGAACCTCCATGGACGCCCTCCCAGAACTGGATGACTACTACTACACTGTACCGTCTTTTGGCTATAGCAAGGTTGGGAAGTGGTTCAATTGCCAGCAAATGACATCGATTGGCATTTGTCAGGGTCAGACCTGCAGGACGGTCAGCTTGGATGGTCTTCCAGCTCTCTCTGACCAGACTGGGTGTGAACTGGTCAAACGTTACCAAAAACTGATGACTACGGCTTCCTCTCAGCTTTCCCTAATTTGGGAGTCAGTCCAGAGGCTGGACCACCTTATTTAAAAGCCCCTTTTACAGAGCTGTGCACTCGTCATTAGACTGCGGAGAGCGGAGACGATCGGCTCTGTACTATGTGATCGCTGTGATGACCTCTCACAATGGAAAAAAAAAAAAGGAGAAGAGGAGGAGTTCATTAATTATTCATTTATTTATTGAACCCCTGGCTTCAGCTGTGGGAGTTTTATAGGTAGGGTCACTGACAACCACATTTGTAGGATTTGTTTTTGAGGGGTGGGGGGAGTTAAAGTACCAATGACCACCAATAATGGGGTAGGGGATAGGGTTTTAAAATGCCACTGACCACCAATATTGTGGGATTGTGTTTTTAAAGTGCCGCTAACCACCAATGATGGAGTGTTGGTGATTTTAAAGTGCCAAAGGCCACCAATGATGGTGGGATTGTTTTGGGGGATTAAAGTGTTTTGGGGTTGATTTATGATATCTAGTCATTGCACACAATGCAATTTCATCTTCCTGAGAACTTGATTCTACTGATAAAAGAAGACTTGCGCTGGACAGCAGTGGGCAATCATTAGGGTCAAAGCACACCTGACCACGTCAACACCAGCTGGTTTGCTATATTCCAAGAAACTCAGTCATTGATGGACCTGGCACGTACAGCACAGCATAGTAATTCAGTTCCCCTGCTGCTTAGGTTCCACTGCAGGAATTCCAGCATTCTATCACTGTGACAGTCCAGACCACCATTCACCGGATCACTGAAGGAAGGTGGTGGGCACCACCAACATACTAAAGGGGGGGAGGGGTACTGCACAGTCTGCTGCCGAGAAAGACCACAGGGAGAACTGGGGAGTGGGTCTCTGGCCCACCATTGTTCTGTTTACTGACATTGAACATACTCCTTGCAAAACTTGAGCCTCACTTGCATTCCCTACGTTGCCATTTTATTGCTACACAGCACTGCTTGACCGGGGCTTAACTTAATGTCCAGGCCCCTCCTATATCTGTACCCTCAATATTTATTAGACTATCCCACTCTGTGCAGGACAATATATATAGATATATATATATCTATATATATCTATCTTCAATAAGCGCGCCAACGTCTTTAAGGGCCCCAACATGCTGTTATGCTGATCGGGGTTAAGTCTAGTTGGAGTACCCTAATTACCAGAACAAGCCCTCAGTGTATTGTTTATGCTGTGTATTGTTTTCCACTATTATGCTCTGCCTTGTTTTACCTTCAATTCATAATACATTCAACTGTTTATCATAAAGTCTCGAATCTAATTTCAGGGTGACCCTAAGGTATTGAGAAATTGTTAATCTATGTCTGCCAAAGTAGTGTAACTGGGGTGCCAGTGGTCAAGGTAAAAGCAGAGGACCCGATATAACCAGCAGCTCCTGCGGCATTGGTGCTACATGTGCAATCTAAGATAAGAACTTAAAATAAAGTTTAGATATTAATAGAATAAACCCATCCACATCAAATTCACTGAGCTAGCAGTTTTCTAGTTGGCAGTCTCTATTTTTATGAATCTAAAATCAACCCAAAACATTAGAGATTCACGTTGATAAAACCCAAATCCAAAAAGTTCTTCTTGGTCTTGGGTGGAGCTATAGGCTCTTTCAATGTTCAATTCCATTTTAATAGTACATGGTTTCCCCCTATGTTGCAAATATTTGCATCATTATAAAACTCAATTGGCCTTGGCTGAAAACAAAAGATGGACATCAAGACATAAAAATAGCTACAGTATGTGATGGACTAAAAACATTTCAGTCTTTCTTTTGAATCTCCTTCAATGATACTCAGTCTTGGTCAGACACTAATGACCCTTTACTAGACAAGCGTTCTGTGCTTCGATCTTTCCAGAGTGCCATAAGCAAAGTCCAGATGGTGGTATTGCCATCCAGTTGACAAACACCTGGTGCTACACCAACGATCAAGATAATAACTTAACATGAAGATGATAAAAATTGACGGTGTGATAAGGATTAGCGAAGCATAGCCTTGTTCTTCCGGGATTTGGTGAGGCACCTTCTGATCTCTTTCACTCCAAATCCATAGACAAAGGGATTTAGAGAAGCTGGGGTCATGTGGTAGATGGCACTAATCATGTTCTCAACATCAGGGGTAATTTGTGTGTGTACTCTCGGCATAACAGAAGAAAACAGTGCAGCGAGGTAAATAATCAGGGCCACCGTAAGGTGGGTACCACACGTGTTCAAGGCTTTATGACGAGCCTTTCCAACGGCAATCTTCAAGGCCATGTAAAGAATGCAGGAGTAAGACAGTAGAATAAGGCTGACATCAGTCACTGTGGCCAAGATTCGGACCATGAGGCCTACAGCTTGCGGTTTGGAGGTATCTCCGCAGGCAAGGCTCAGAAGCCCCATGTTCTCACAGACAAAATTCAGAATGATGTTGGACCTACAGAAGCGGACACTAGCAGTCAATATTACTACTGGAAAAATAAAGAATGTACTCCTCGTGATCCCAGCGGCAGACAACTGGACCAGCAAACGTGTGGTCATGATATCGTTGTATCTTAATGGTCTACAGACAGCTATGAATCTGTCCAGGGCCATTGAAAGCATAACACTAGACTCATAAAGAGAAATGAAGGCAATATAAAAAATCTGGGTGAGGCAGCCAGCCAGAGTTATCTGGTTCAAATCAAAAGACAACCCAACTAGAAGTTTCGGCAGGATGGAGGCTGTGTAGGAAACATTAATGGTCAAAAGAAGGGATATAAGGAAGTACATGGGGGAGTGGAGGCTCGGTTCAACAAAGATCCGATAGATGACGAGGAGGTTTCCAGACAAGATTATTATATATATTACAGTAAATGGAATTATTAACAATTTCCTGTTTTTTATTATGCTGGGAAACCCAAAGAGGACAAATTCCGTGTAAGAAATCATGGTCTGGTTCTGGGTTAGTCCTTCCATGGTGGAAATAATGAGGCCTTCAAATCTTGAGCTATGTCTGAAAGAAATAATAATATGAGGCCATGAAAATAGATTCATTGACATACATTTCTCAGTTAATTAATGGTGAATTTGTGTTGGTGAGGCCAGAATCCAACCCAATGGCTCCAACTGGCATATTAAAGGGGTTGTAAACCCTCGTGTTTTTTCACCTTAATGCATCCTCTGCAATAAGGTGAAAAAACAGCTGGCAGTCACCAGCCCCCCCAGCCCCCTGTTTTACTTACCTGAGCCCCCCAGCACGTCCCCACCATCTCCTTGGTAGGGACGTGCTGTCCCTCTCTCCACGGGGTCCCGGCTCTCGATTGGATAGATTGATAGCAGCACAGCCATTGGCTCCCACTGCTGTCAATCAAATCCAATGATGCGGGCACCAGGGGGGCGGTGCTGAGTCTGGTAATTGTGTCTGTGGACGCAAATGCTGGACTCGGGAGTGTGCCCGCAAGGTAACCCGCTCGGGAGGGCGCTTCTCCTAAGGGGTTTACCGATACGAGGAGGAGCCGTGAGCGCTATTGGGGGACCCCAGAAGAGGAGGATCAGAGCCACACTGTGCAAAACGAACTGCACAGTGGTGGTAAGAATGACATGTTTGTTATTTAAAAAAAATAAAAAACAATCCTTTACAATCACTTTATAGAGATGAACAGATTGTTCTCCAGTTACCCTTTAAGATCATAACAGGTTGCCAAGGTCTTTGCAGGTCTCATAGAAGTGCTTAAGAGAAATTTCAAACCTCCTTTGGGTACAACCATTCTCCAACAGCTTTGGGTAAAGTAGGCATTCTGTAAGGCCCTGAAACCTCTTGGAATCCCAAGAATGATAGAAACTGAAGTCATTTTGGCTGCAATTGCGGAAATAAAACTCCAAAATGCATAACTACTGTATGTGCCCTTTTACAGTCTGCTAAATAGTTGCACAAGGGCCCACTAGAACATGAGGGTCTATTAGTAGATGTGAGTCATGTGAGAGGGAGAACACCCCTTTGTACCCCTGCCTAAAAGATCTGGATGATGGGGAAGGAGAATAGAAGAGAATAGATGGAGATATTCATCATGATGCCCTATCTAGTTTCCTGTCTGCAATATCTTCAGATAGGTACCCCCTTCTCTTTCTGCCTTGCTGGGACTTGAATAGATACAAAGCTCCTCCCATTTCTGGTCAGTGCAATTTGAGTAGGGGGGGGGGGGTAGTAGGGAGTGGTGTTCATTTCCTGACACAAGAGCATTGTTAGGGTCCCAAAAAACTCCATGTACCATGAGGAATGGTCTTTGAATAATGTATGCATAGTGCGGTACCATGTGTTGCAGGGATCCACATGTTGCCCCAATGCAGAGGAGTGAAGACGGCCTGTCACTACTACAAGAGAGGTACAGGAGGGTGGTATGGGCAACTGCCAGAAGAAGAGAGATATGACCTCTTAAAAAACGTTGGGCACCAGCTGGAGGCCCAGTGGATAAACCCTGCCAGTTTATCCTCACTTCCCAGGATTCATTCCAGTCAATTGCAATAAAATATTTTCTCTGAATTTCCAAACAAAAAAAGATGAAAATAGAACAAACACGCATAAAAACACATCCAACTGGTATTGGCAACTGTAACCCGTGCATAAGACAGGAAAACCCAGGAACAACCCCAGCAGGTTTGTCGGGCTATCATGTACCTGGTTGGAGGCTGAAGGGAGAAGATGGCTTCCCTTGCTGCTCTGGTCCAAACACCCCTGGATATGGTGACAGGGTGTGCAAGGCCCAAAGTGGCATGGGTGCCGAGGGTCCAGGTTGGTGATCTTGCAGGTAGTCAGCAGGAGCTATCTCTAGCCAGGAGTCTCAGAGGAGTCATGGAAATGCACTGCAGCTGGCAGATTATTTACACCCAAGGCATGTTAATGCAAGGCAGATCTGGACAGTAGGGATGGGCCGAACGGACCCCTGTTCAGTTCGCCCCAGAACTTTCGAACACTTCAAAAGTTCTGATGCAAATAACGAACCCCATTAAGTCAATGGGACCCGAACGTCAAAAATCAAAAGTGCCCATTTTGAAGGCTTATATGCAAGTAATTGGGCATACAATGGTTATAGGGGTCTGGGTCCTTCCCTGGGGGACATGGATCAATAAAAAGAAAGTTTGGGAAAATGTCATTTTTAAATGAGCAGTGATTTTTTTATTTTTAAAGTGAAAGCATAAAAATGAAAAATTCCTTCCAATATAGTGCCTGGGGGGTCAATCTGTATCTGTAAAGTGTCAGATCTGTTTCATGTCTAGAATCTGCTGCAGCAAAAATTGCATTTATAATGCCAAATAAATGACATTTTCCCTACAAGCTGCCTTTATTTTGCTCAGCAACAGCTGGGAAGCCAGAAGTGTGTATGATGAGGCCACAATGTAGTGCACTGGGAACAAGATGAGAGATTTTTTTTGGATACATTCTGGTGTCACTTTGACCTTTGATAGAAGTAACAGCTGAAGCACTGCGTGGCACCTTTTAACCTAACTCATGGAATAGCCCTTTAAACACTTAGGTGGTACCTGATGTTCATAGGACAATTCTGAAGAGGAGGGCATGGAGGTGGCAGAGGAGGAGGAGGGGGTAGAGCTCACAGGTCTGGCATCATCACCACCAGCTGTATGGAGACGTTGGGGCACAACAAGCTGCACCGAGCACCGAGCCCTGTCCTGCATTCTTTCGAGTTGCAAGCAGAGTTACCCAGTGTGCTGTGAACTAAATATATTGTCCCTGTCCATGCTGGCTGGACCACGTGTCAGCAGTAAGGTTGATTTTATGGCTAACTGCCATGCCCAACGATGCCAGAACATTCCCTTCCACGTGATTGTAGAGAGATGGAACGGCCTTACGTGAAAAGTAGTAGCGACTGGGAACCTGCCATTGTGGTACAGCACATTGTGCGAATTCATGGAAGGGGGCAGAATCCACCAGGCTGAAAGACAGAAGTTGGAGAGCCAACAGCTTTGACAAGCTTGTATTTAGACGTTGGGCATGTGGGTGGCAGGGACTGTATTTTTTTCCGCTACAGCAGATTGGGCAGAGAAATTTTCAGGCTACAGTCTACAGCTGGTGGTGAGCTTCTGGTAGATGTGTTGCTAGGACCTTGGACACCCTGTGCTATAACATCATCCCTGTCAGTGGAGGCTGATGAAAGGTAATGACTCGGTATCGCAGGGGCAGACTGAAGTGGGTAAGGAGGAGGAGGAGGGACAGATTTTGTGTGGCTTTTAGGTGCTCTTGCCAACGGGCTGAGTGGTTGGACCTTAAAGGCCTTGTTAAGCATGTGGTACCCAAATGGTTGTTGTTTTTGCCACGTTTGATGTGCCTGAGATACAGTTTGCAGATAGCAACAGTGCAATCTGCTGCAGATGTGCTAAAAAAGGCCCAGACAGCTGAGCTTTGGGGAGTGGGCCGGGAGATAAGAGCTACAGAATGTGATGGAATAGGGGGCTGCTCTCTACTCTTTCTTGATGCCGACCTCCTTGGGATTGTGCCACCTCACCTTCAGTTTCCTCCTCTGCTCTATCTGGCACCCAAGTCTCATCAGTGACCTCATCATCATCTCCATCTCCTCCATCTTTATCATTACCACTGGAGACAACTTGGCAATACGCTGTGGCTTGGGGAACATGAATACCAATTTGTCTACCATTGTTCTCCCCTCTTTTTAGGCTCATGTTCCTGTCATCCTCAACCTCAGAACCAACATCTGAATCCAGTAATGGCCCGGCATCATCAAGGAGCAAGTGGCTGACGCTGTGGTCAAATAATTCAGCTGACTCCTCAATGGCTGATGTTAGGGCCATGGCTGGAATAGATGTGGACAAGGAGGAAGGTTTATCCACTCTGGCAACTGCAGGGGACTGCACACTTGTCTCTGCTTGCGTGGCAGAGGATGAGGAGGATGAGGAAGGTTTAGTAAGCCAGTCCACCACCTCCTCTGCATGCTGTGGCTGCATAGCACGGGCAAACTCACTAAACAGTAGACATGTGCATTCGTTTTCGTCCAAATGCATTTTCGTCCAAATTTCAGGTATTTTTGTGATCGTTTTAACAAACGATAACGAAAGTGCAGAATCCGAAAACCAAATGATCCGACATAAACAAATACTTTATTTTCAATTTGGTTGCGACAACAGTTCTATGTAGATAGGAGATTCGACCTGACGCTGACAATAACAATCTGTGTCTATCGAACCTGTGGTCGAATGTGCCTAACCTTAACTCTATTAGTCCAAGATTATTCTACAAGTAGACCATTCAACATGAACAATGAAGATTCGACAAAGCAACGAAAAACATACAAACGTTGAATCTTTGGCTTATGGTGTCTGTCGAAAGTTCTAAGAAGATTCGACGGAGCAGCTGAACTGTACGACGCTGCAATCGTACATTTCCGGTCACATGCATCCGCCCATAGGCTATATAAAAATTCTAATGTTGGTTGACTAGTAAAATAATTAATAAATATAATTATAACTAGTGTCATACAACATTAGAATTCTACTATAGCTTGTAGGCGGAAAATTTGACCGGAAATGTACGATTGCAGCGTTGTACAGTTTAGCTGCTCCGTCGAATCTTCTTTGAACATTCGACAGACACCATAAGCCTTCAATGACAGATTAGACCTTAATTAATTTGGATTTTCGGACTAATGCAATTTTTAACGAAAACGAAATAAATAAAAACGGATTTCGAGAGTAACTACATAAATGTATTTTTCAGACGAAAACGAAATTCCGAAACAAAATATTTCAGAATGCACATGTCTACTAAACAGAGGAAATGATGCCCTGCCTGAGGACTGACCACCTTGTCCACCTTTGCCTGTGGACACATTTGTTGCTGGCCCCCTTACAGTGGCAAGGGAACGTCTGCCTCTCCTTGTTGTCCTCCCAGACATTATTGGGAGGGGGAGGGGCGGTGCTTATAAGCAAATGTAAAGAAGAAGTGGAATCTGTACGTAGATTAACTTTAATCAATGTAAAGAGGTGTTTGGTGCACGTTAATTTGCACTTTTTGCACATTCACACTACACAGACACACTTTAATATACTGCACTATAATGCACCAAACGTACAGTGACACACAGAACTATATGACATTAAATTTGCAGTAACGCACACAGAACTATATGGCGTTAAACTGGCAGTAATGCACAGAAAACTTTATGGCATTAAACTGGCAGTAATGCACACAAAACTTTATGGCATTAAACTGGCAGTAACGCACACAGAACTATATGGCGTTAAACTGGCAGTAATGCACACAAAGCGATATGGCGTTAAACTGACAGTAATGCACACAGAACTATATGGCGTTAAACTGGCAGTAACGCACATGGAACTATATGGCGTTAAACTGGCAGTAACGCACACAGAACTATATGGCATTAAACTGGCAGTAACGCACATGGAACTATATGGCATTAAACTGGCAGTAACGCACACAGAAGTAAATGGCGTTAAACTGGCAGTAACGCAATCAAATAGATGGTGTTCAACCGTCACTACACTGAAGCCAGCAGGACTATCCCTACTCTAGCTATACACTAATGTCAAGATTACTGACACAGTCTCACTACACTACAGTGAACACTATGAAAAGCTGAATGATGGTCCTCCTCACTACACTCACACTATCCCTAGACTGACACTAAATATTCTACACTGACTATTGAAGCAAAATAGCACAGTATAGAACACTAACTAATAGTAACAGAGCCCTGTTCTATCTCTCTCCACACCAAAATCACACTGAAAATGGCTGCCATTGAAAGAATACTTTTGTACTGTGGGGCGGGAATGAGCCACGATTGGATAAAGTCATGATGACAGTGTCCAATCACGACTCTGACAGTGCTCTGTGCCCTGATTGGCTGAAGCTTTCACTGCTTCAGCCAATCAAGGCTTGCAATGCACTGTTCAGTGCCGCAATGCATAGTGGTCAGTTCGGGGGGGGGGGCAAACAAACGTTGGACGACCCATTTGTACGGATGTTTGCTGAACGTCCGAACAACGAAAGTTCGCCCATCCCTACTGGACAGTAGTGTTGTTGAGGTGAAGGCCAAGCCAAGGTCATGCACAGGTAGACATGTGCAGGATGAAAAAATTCGTTTAGTTTAGTTTCTTTTCAATTCGTTATTTAACTTAATTCGTTTAGTTAAATTCGTTGCATTCATTACATTCGTTTTTGGAATTTGTTTCGTTTCGTATTCGAATTCGAAAAATTTCGACCGCAATCGAAAAAATTCGACCGCATTCGAAAAAATTCGACCGTATTCGAAAAAAACTATCAGATTCGAAAAAATTCTAACACATTCGAAAAAAACTGTCAAATTCGAAAAAATTCTACCACATTCGAAAAAAACTGTCAAATTCGAAAAAATTCTACCACATTCGAAAAAAACTGTCAAATTTGAAAAATTTCTACCACATTCGAAAAAAACTATAAAATTCGAAAAAAACAATAACTGAATTTGAAAAAGTAAACTATATATAACCATTTTGCAAAATTTGAAATTCGTATAGAATGAAATCGAATTCCAATAGAAAAGATTAGGATAGAATAGAAAGTATAAAAGAATAGCATAGAAAAACAATAGATCAGAATAGAAAAAAATATAATATATTGTATTCTAAGCTTTTCTATTTGAATTCGAATTCATTCTGTACCAAATTCCAATTTTGGAAGATGGTTAAATATATATATTATATTTTTTTTCTATTCTGTTCCATTGTTTTTCTATGCTATTCTTTTCTATTCTATTCTAAACTTTTCTATTCGAAGTTGAATTAATTCTATGCGAAATTCGAACTGGAAGATGGCTTCTAAAATTAGAATTTCATATAGAATGAATTCGAATTTGAATAGAAAAGATTAGAATAGAAATAGAATAGACTAGAAAAACAATAGAACAGAAGAGAATAAAATATAATATATATATATTTTTTTCTATTCTGTTTCATTGTTTTTCTATGCTATTCTTTTTTATTCTATTCTAAACTTTTCTATTCAAATTTGAATTCATTCTATACGAAATTCGAATTTCGGAAGATGGCTTCGGAAATTCGAATTTCGTATAGAATGAATTTGAATTTGAATAGAAAAGAATAGACTAGAAAAACAATAGAACAGAACAGAATAAAATATAATATTATTCTATTATTCTATTCTGTTCTATTGTTTTTCTAGTCTATTCTTTCTACTCTATTTTAATCTTTTCTATTCAAATTAATTTTATACGAAATTCGAATTTTGGAAGATGGTTTTATATATATATATATATATATATATATATAAAATATTTTTTCTATTCTGTTCTATTGTTTTTCTATTATTTTCTATTATATTCTGATCTTTTCTATTTGAATTCAAATTCATTCTATACAAAATTTGAATTTCAGAAAATAGTTATATAGAAATAGAATGAAATCAAATTCGAAAAGAATAGAATAGAAAAACAATAGAACAGAATAGAAAGAAATATTTTATATATATATATATATATATATATATATATATATATATATATAAATAAATAAAATCATCTTCTGAAATTGGAATTTGGTACAGAATGAATTCGAATAGAAAAGATTAGAATAGAATATTTTATATTTTTTTCTATTCTGTTCTATTGTTTTTCTATGCTATTCTTTTATATTATTTTCTGTTCTATTCTAATCTTTTCTATATATATATATATATATATTTTTTTTTTTTCTATTCTGTTCTATTGTTTTTCTGTTCTAGTCTTTTCTATTAGAATTCGATTTCATTGTATTTCATTCTGTTTCTGTATAATCATTTTCGGAAATTCAAATTTCATATAGAATGATTTCACATTCAAATAGAAAAGATTAGAATAAAATAGAAAAGAATAGAAAAGAATAGAAAAACAATAGACCAGCATAGAAAAAAAAAAAAAATAAAAAAAAAAAATATAAATATATATACCGTATTTATCGGCATATAACACGCACTTTTTTCCCCTTAAAATCAGGGGAAAATCATGGGTGTGTGTTATACGCCGATCCCTTGCGATCCTGAGCTGACAGATCTTCAAAATCGCCGACCGCGATTTGAAAATGGCGCCGAAATACACAGAGCCGGTCCTCGGCTCTTCTCGGCCACTTTCGGCTTCACTCGAGCGCCGCCCGAACCTAGCCGAGTGTACTCGGCTAGGTTCGGATAGCTCCGCTCACAGTCACGCCCATCCCGGGCGGGACTACGAGTGGAGCCGAAAGTGAACGAGAGCCGCCGAGAAGAGCCGAGGACTGGTGTTCTGCCGAGAAAGTTCCGCTCGGCGGATTAGTTCCCCCCTCTACTGCGCATGCGCAGTAGAATCCGGCGGAAATAGCTGAAGTGGAACAGCTGAAAATCAGCTGTACACGGCGCCTGTAAGAGGGCCCCTCGCGGGCTCGCTTCGCTCGCCACGCTTCGGGCATGGCCTCGCTGCGCTTGGCACTTTTAGATTCCCCCTCTAGGTCCACTTGGATAGTGGGGAAGGAACCTGGACCCAGAGCGCAGGCGCCGTGTACAGCTGATTGAAGCGTTTGAGCTTCGGCTATCTCAGGCGGCCGACAGTAGTACGTACTGTGGAGGCGCTGCGCCTGCGCAGTACAGGGGGGGAACCTATCCGCCGAAGGAACTTATTCGGCAAGACACCGGCTCTGTGTATTTTGGTGCCGGCGGCACCATTTTCAAATTGCGGTCGGCGATTTTGAAGCTCAGGATCGCAGGGGATCACAGGATTTTCAAACTGCAAGCTGCAAGGCTGCACTGGGGCAAGGCTGCACTGGGATAAGGCTGCAATGGACACTGGGAAGGCTGCACTGACAAGGCTGCACTGACAAGGCTGCACTGACATGGCTGCACTGACAAGGCTGCACTGACATGGCTGCACTGGGGCAAGGCTGCACTGAGAAGGCTGCAATGATGGGCATTTAAATGTAAGTTTTTTTCCCTTAAACTTCCCTCCTAAAAGTTTTTTTTTCCTTAAAATTCCCTCCTAAACTTGGGGTGCGTGTTATACGCCTGTGCGTGTTATACGCCGATAGTACGGTAATTTTTTTGTATTATTCTCTTCTATTTTTTTTATGCTTTTCTTTTCTATTATTTTATATTCTATAATAGTCTTTTCAATTCAAATTCATTCTATACGAAATTCAAATTTCGGAACATGGCTTCTGAAGTTTGAATTTCTTATAGAATGAATTCGAATTTGAATAGAAAAGATTAGAACAGAAAATAATAGAAAAGAATAGACTAGAAAAACAATAGAACAGAATAGAAGAAAATATAATATATATATATATATATATATATATATATATATATATATATATATATATATATATATATATATATATATATATATTTTCTTCTATTCTGTTCTATTGTTTTTCTAGTCTATTCTTTTCTATTCTATTCTCATCTTTTATATTCAAATTTGATTTCGGTCTATATGAAATTCGAATTTTGGAAGATGTTTTATATATATATATATATATATATATATATATATATATATATATATATATATATATATATAAAACATCTTCCAAAATTCGAATTTCATATAGACCGAAATCAAATTTGAATATAAAAGATGAGAATAGAATAGAAAAGAATAGACTAGAAAAACAGTATATTTATATATATACGAGCGGAAAGCGCGGATGACGTCACGATCGGAGCACGTACATAGATGCCGTACGCGTTACGTCCCTCAAAGTGGGTGGGACTTCATCAGCGACCTCTGATGAAGTCCCGCCCACTTTGATGGACGTAACGCGTACGGCATCTATGTACGTGCTCCGATCGTGACGTCATCCGCGCTTTCCGCTCGTCCATCCTGTATTGGGACATCCACTCCATCCACACTTTCCATCCTTCGCACTGGGGCACAGTGCATTGTAATGTGCTTTTGCATATGTTTTAATAAATCGTTTTAGTATTATACAGAGAGCACTAGATCCCTTCTTAATTTTTTACATGTGAATATCTGCCTGTATGCTGATCATTGAGAGCTGACATTTCTAAGCCGCTGTTGCTGCTGCTGCTGTCCTTCCTATGGTATTGTCCCTGTGAGGGATCCGCTGATTTTGACCTGACTGATTTACTCAGGGGTCCATCTATTGAGGTGAGCAGCTGGTGTCACCGAAGGTGGAGGTCCATGTGTGTCACTACAGTCACTTTTCGTTTTTCTCATGTCACTTGAATCACTGGAGGAATCACCTGAATATTATCTGCAATTTGTTCATTTTGGACTCTTAGTTTCATATTTATCATTTTTTATATAATAATTAATGTATGCGCTGTACTGCTTTTTCTTTCATGCTATGTATGGGATTTGATAAATTTACCCTCAGTATCACAGCTGCTTTTATAGTTAGGTTTTTTGGTCCGCGCTGGTTGATTTTTGTTTATAATAGAACAGAATAGAATAAATGATATATATTATATTTTATTCTGTTCTGTTCTATTGTTTGTCTAGTCTATTATTTTCTATTCTAATCTTTTCTTTTCAAATTCGAATTCATTCTATACGAAATTTCACTTTTAGAAGCCATCTTCCGAAATTCGAATTTCGTATAGAATGAATTCAAATTCGAATAGAAAAGTTTAGAATAGAATAGAAAAGAATAGCATAGAAAAACAATGAAACAGAATAGAAAATGATATATATATATATATATATATATATATATATATATATATATACAACATCTTCCAAAATTCGAATTTCATATAGACCGAAATCAAATTTGAATGTAAAAGATTAGAATAGAATAGAAAATAATAGAAAAGAATAGACTAGAAAAACAATAGAACAGAATAGAAGAAAATATTATGTATATATTATATTTTCTTCTATTCTGTTCTATTGTTTTTATAGTCTATACATTTCTATTATTTTCTGTTCTAATTTTTTCTATTCAAATTCGAATTCATTCTATACGAAATTCAAACTTCAGAAGCCATCTTCCGAAATTCGAATTTCGTATAGAATGAATTTGAATTTGAATTGAAAATACTATTATAGAATATAAAATAATAGAAAAGAAAAGCATAAAAAAACAATAGAAGAGAATAATAAAAAAAAAATTATATATATATATATATATATATATATATATATATATATATATATATATATATATATATTCTATTGCTTTATTATTTTATATTCTACCTTATTGTTTTTTTTAGAAAAACGTTTTCTATTTTTTTTTTATTTGATTATGTTTTCGAATTCGATTCGAATATGTTTTCGAATTCGATTCGAATATGTTTTCGAATTCGATTCGAATTCGTTCGTTTTTTTTCGGATTCGTTTAAATTCTTTACTTTTGTCATTCGGAAATTCGGATGCATCCGAATTTCCGAATAATGAAAAATTTGTCCGAATTTCGATTCGGAACGAAACGAAATGCACATGCCTATGCACAGGTGAGCGATAGAGATTGGAGCCATGCCAGGGTCCTAGTAGGAGATGATAGAGAGGTCAAACGTCAAGCAAAGTCATACACAGAAAATCACTGAAAGCAAAGTCGTTCAACGCACCAAGGTCACAACCGGAAGTCAAGCAAAGAGAAGTGCCGGGTAAGCCAGTAACACGTAGTCAGAGTAACCACAAGATCAGGATACACAAGAACAATAGGCACAGACTAGGTGAAGATCATCCAGCAGCTACCTGTCACTACCCTTTTCCTTACATAAAATGTTTGGCAGTTGGCACCAGTTCTGGAATTGGATATAGACACACAAGTACCAGCACTTAGAGACGTCCATGCAGCACACCTATGCCCATTACTGTACAAACACACATGCCCACGCAGGGTACTGGCTGGAGTTCCTAACCCGTGCTTTGGCGCATGCTTACCTCTGCGCCTTGTAGTGTCCTAACACCTGCACTTTTGTTCAGCAAGACAGCAAACAAGCAGTTTCAATACAGGAGTGCTTTGTAGGGCGTTAAAACAAACAGAACATCTGCCCTTTTAGTGTTCTGCCAGCACTCAGCTTTTTCACCGGGCAGCAGGTGTGGGCCGGAGGGACCTGAGCATCAGTCAGCTCACATATTGAAATGCCTGCATACACCTGAAACCAATAATGAGGTCCAGGTACCGGATAAGACGTGGGAACGAAGGATTTATCCCAACAAAAGCTCCACAAAGCCTCGAGCTCCAGGACCTGGAGCAGAGCCTATTAGTGGAACCATTCTGCCGTAAGTAGGGGTGATTATATACATTTAGTTTGCTAGGTGGTGGGAAGCCCAAAATAATATATAGCGTTGCACTCATTTGTTCTTACTCTAAGTGTTGCTTCTGCCTATTGCCAGTAGGAGTCATGGGCACCATTGGTATTAGAGAGAGAGGCCACGGTAATACTGGGTTATGAATATTTATGCTTCATCTGGCCAACAATTAGGAGGTTTATTGGCAGTGGTGCATGCTGGAGTAGGACATAAATACCTTGCAAGGATCTTTTCCCCTGGGCTTTGAGAGGTGTGTTGTCTCTAGTCTGACCTGTTAGACCTGTAGCCAGTATGGGGCCTAACCTAACATGTGCTTTGCTCTGATATGTAGAATGGAGCCAGAAGTGGTCCTGGGAAGTTGTCCTAGTAAATCAGGAGGAGAGACCCTGCTGGGAAGAAGCTGGATCATCAGAGGGACCTGGAGACCCTCTTAGAAGGATGCACAGAAGAGCCAGCTGGATTGTCCTATTTAGAGTGTTGCTTGTATCGGCTTGAAGATTCTTTACATCTTCAAGCCGATACATGACATCGGTAAATGACGCTACGGGTATGGTATGTTATGGGTATCTGGGGGCCCTTAACCACACCTCCCATTTGAGATGGGAGTGAGGGACACCTATCAGCAAAAGTATGTAGGTATAAGACACACCCCTTGCCACGCCCACTTAAAGGAGAATTGTACAAAAAAAACCCCAAGATTGGTTAAACCCCAAGTGCTTTTTTACCACTAGTCTTCACTATATAGCACATGCTTCTTTTTCGCAGGTGATACAGAATGTTGTAGTACCTGCGACTTGGTTGCAGTCTATTTTGGCGGATGCCCCCTATGTTCGTGGGTTGGATCAGTGTGGATAGAGTTGGGCCAGCCGATGCTTTCAGGTCTTTGTTTCATCTGCCAGACCTGGGGTATCTGACACCGTTACTGCAGCGATTCTGACATAGATGCTCCGTTACTGTTATGCATTGGTAGGTTGTGCTCTCTTTTTATCTACGGTCACAATAGACCAAATGACATACACGTGATACCTGTAAACATCATTTATACATGATTGTTCTTTGTATTCATTTTATTATTATTATTTCGTTGTATAATAGGTCTATGATCCACGTTCCGTCTCTGATGAAGGGACATTATACTTAAGTCCCGAAACGCGTAAGATTTCGTGGCAAGACCATTGAACTTAGTCTTTCAAACCTTGCACATACAGTATTTCGTTGTATAGGTTTTTATAGATTGTATGACATTGTTTTTGTTTTCTTTGTTATATGTCTTTTTTTTTTTTATATATATATATATATACCTTTTCTACTCAATAAAATAAATTTTAAATTTTAAATGAGTTGCCGTTAAAGTCCCTTTAACCTTTTTGGGGGTAATTTCCTTATATATTCTGACTCTTGGGATGTTGGCAACAATCATGATATAGTTGAATAGGCACCCTCCCTTCTCTTTTTTTCCCACTACTA
Source organism: Aquarana catesbeiana (assembly GCF_042186555.1). NCBI lineage: Eukaryota > Metazoa > Chordata > Amphibia > Anura > Ranidae > Aquarana > Aquarana catesbeiana. Next base: position 9,810,461 of record NC_133325.1, on the reverse strand, counting down.
TTCCTTTATATTGGCTTCTGAAATCTACAAATGCCGAAATGTAGAAATCAGATGAAAGGTTTAGCTCTGGGAAACACTTTTTAACCGCTTGCCGACCAGCCGCTGTCGTTATACCGCGGGGGGGGGGTCGGCACGATCCTGCGAATTGTCGTAGCTATAGGTCGGCTCTCGGGTGCGCCCGCTGCAATGCGTAGATGCCGATGCTCGTGGCCGACGGTCGTGATGACCGACGGCCACGAGAGATCGCGGCACGAGGGACAGAACACGGAAGTGTGTGTGTGTGTAAACACAAAAATCCCTGTTCTGTGGGGAGTGACAGATGGTGAGTTCCTAATAACTAGGAACCACGATCTGTCAATTTCTCTAGTCAGTCCCCTCCCCCCTACAGTTAGAAACACACACTAGGGAACACACTTAACCCCTTGATCGCCCCCCCAAGTCTTAACCCCTTCACCACCAGTGTCATTTACACAGGAATCAGTGCATTTTTATAGCTCTGATCACTGTATAAATGACAATGGTCCCAAAAATGTGTCAAAATTGTCCGATGTGTCCGCCATAATGTCACAGTTCCGATAAAAATCGCAGATCGCCGCCATTACTAGTAAAAAAATAATAATAATAAAAATGCCATAAATCTATCCCCTATTGTGTAGACGCGATAACTTTTGTGCAAACCAATCAATAAACGCTTATTGCAATTTTTTTTACAAAATATATGTAGAAGAATACGTATCGGCCTAAACTGAGGGAAAAAATTAGTTTTTTTATATATTTTTGGGGGATATTTATTATAGCAAAAAGTACAAAAGATATTGTGTTTTTTTCAAAATTGATGTTTTTTTCTGTTTATAGCGCAAAAAATAAAAACCGCAGAGCCGATCAAATACCAACTAAGAGAAAGCTCTATTTGTGAGAAAAAAAGGACGTCAGTTTTGTTTGGGTGCAACGTCGCACGACCGCGCAATTGTCAGTTAAAGCGCCGCAGTGCCGAATCGCAAAAAATGGCCTGGTCAGGAAAGGGCCAAATCTTCTGGGGCTGAAGCAGTTATTAGATAAAAAGTGCGTTTTATATACATTTATATGGATCAGACAAACATGAGGGACAAATGAGGAGGAATGAGGGACAGAGGGACATTGCTCCAAATCCGGGACAGTCCCTCGAAATCCGGGACAGTTGGGAGCTATGCCTTAACCACTTAAGGACCGAGCCTTTTTCTGAGATTTGGTTTAAAAACATTTTATTTTGCTAGAAAATGACTTAGAACCCCCCAAACATTATATATATTTTTTTCTAACACCCTAGAGAATAAAATGGCGGTGGTTGCAATACTTTCTGTCCCACCGTATTTGCGCAGTGGTCTTACAAAAGCTATTTTTTTGGAAAAAATACATTTTTTTGCATAATTTTTTACAACTGTAAAGTTAGTCCATTTTTTTTATATTGTGAAAGATGATGTTACGCCGAGTAAATTGATACTCAACATGCCACGTTTCAAAATTGCGCCCCACTCGTGAAATGGCGACAAACTTTTACCCTTAAAAACCTCCATAGGCGATGTTTAAAAAATTCTACAGGTTGGATGTTTTGAGTTACAGAGGAGGTCTAGGGCTAGAATTATTTCTCTCGCTCTACCGATCGCGGCGATATCTCACATGTGTGGTTTGAACACCGTTTTCATATGCGGGCGCTACTCACGTATGCGTTCGCTTCTGCGCGCAAGCTCGGTGGCACGGGGCGCGTTAACATTTTTATTTATTTTTTCTTATTTATTTTACTTTTTATTTTTTATTTTTACACTGTTATTTTAAATATAAAAATGGTGTCACTTTTATTCCTATTATAAGGAATGTAAACATCCCTTATAATAGAAAAAAGCATGACAGGTCCTCTTACATATGAGATCTGGGGGTCAAAAGGACCTCAAATCTCATATTTACACTAAAATGCAATAAAAAACCAAAATGTTGTTTTAAAAAAAATGTCCATTTAGGAGCTATGGGCGGAAGTTACGTTTTGACATCACTTCCGCCCTGCAATGATATGGAGACAGGTGGTGGCCATCTTCCCCTCACTCAGCTCCATACCACACATGGAAGAGGACTCGATCGCCTCCGCTGCTGCTCCGGTAAGAGGCGGAGGGCACCGGAGCGTGGCGGGAGAGGGCGATAAAAGTGATCTTGCGGCAAATCTGCCGCAGAGACCACTTTTATCTGAAAGCGGACAGCTCACTGAAGAAGAGGATACCGGGGTTATGGTAGCTAGCTGCTGCCATAACAATGATACCCCTCTTCGAAGTGCTGACGTATATCGGCGTGAGCCGGTCTGGAAGTGGTTAACCTTCCCTCTCCAAGAATGTAAAGAAATCTATAAAAGACACTAAATGACCGGCACCAAATGTTACTCGATCCCCCATTACCACCACTAGCCATATATTAATTCCTGGGATATGTTAGCGCACCCTGCAACTGGAGGTCTCTCACATGTCTGAGGAGGGCGGGGGGCAAGGAGTGCTACATTAACGTTCAATTTTATATATATATGTATAATACAATGCAGACTTTTTTTTTGGGGGGGTGTAATTAAACAAGTGCCCTATATCATGTCCCAATCTTAGGCCCTGTACGCCTTGTTCCAACCTTAGGCTCTGTACACCTTGCCCCAACCTTAGGCTCTGTAACCTAGTTCCAACCTTAGGCTCTGCACACCTTGTTCCAACCTTAAGCTCTGTACACCTTGTCCCAACCTTAGGCTCTGTACACCTTGTCCCAACTTTAGGCACTGTACGCCTTGTCCCAACCTTAGGCTCTGTACACCTTGTCCCAACCTTAGTCTCTGTATACCTTGTCCCAACCTTAGTCTCTGTACACCTTGTCCCAACCATAGTCTCTGTACACCTTGTCCCAACCTTAGGCTCTGTACACCTTCTCCCAACCTTAGGCTCTGTACACCTTGTCCCAACCTTAGGCTCTGTACACCTTCTCCCAACCTTAGTCTCTGTACACCTTGTCCCAACCTTAGTCTCTGTACACCTTGTCCCAACCTTAGTCTCTGTACACCTTGTCCCAACCTTAGGCTCTGTACACCTTCTCCCAACCTTAGGCTCTGTACACCTTGTCCCAACCTTAGGCTCTGTACACCTTCTCCCAAGCTTAGGCTCTGTACATCTTCTGCCAACCTTAGGCTCTATACACCTTGTCCCAACCTTAGGCTCTGTACACCTTGTCCCAACCTTAGGCCCTGTACACCTTGTCCCATTCTGAAACCTTATCCCATCCTTAGGCCCTGTAACCTTATCCCATCCTTAGGCTCTGTAACATTATCCCATCCTTAGGCCCTGTACCCTTGTTCCAACCTTAGGCCTTGTACACTTTATCCCATCCTTAGGCTCTGTAACCTTATCCCAACCTTAGGCCCTGTAGTCTTTTCCCAACCTTAGGCCCTGTAGTCTTTTCCCAACCTTAGGCCCTGTAACCTTTTCCCACCCTTAGGCCCTGTAACCTTTTCCCAACCTTGGGCCTTGCATACCTTGTCCCAACCTTAGGCCCTGTAACCTTGTCTCAAACTTAGGCTCTGTAGCCTAGTTCCAACCTTAGGCCTTGTATCCTTGTCTCAACCTTATCTCTGTACACCTTATCCCAAACGTAGGCTCTGTACACCTTATCCCAACCTTAGGCTCTGTACACCTTGTCCCATCTTTAGGTCCTGTACACATTGTCCCATCTTTAGGTTCTGTACACCTTATCCCAACCTTAGGCCTTGCACACCTTGTCCCAACCTTAGACCTTGTAAATTTTTCCAACCTTAGGCTCTGTAACCTTTTCTCAACCTTAGGCCTTGTACACCTTGTCCCAACCTTAGGCACTGTAACCTTGTCTCAAACTTATGCTCTGTACACCTTATCCAATCCTTGGACTCTCTAACCTTGCTCCAACCTTAGGTCCTGTACACCTTGTCCCATCTTTACCTCCTACACCTTGTCCCATCTTTAGGCCCTGTACACCTTATCCCAACCTTAGGCTCTGTAACCTTGCCCCAACCTTAGGTCCTGTACACCTTGTCCCATCTTTACCTCCTACACCTTGTCCCATCTTTAGTCCCTGTACACCTTCTCCCAACCTTAGTCTCTGTACACCTTGTCCCAACCTTAGTCTCTGTACACCTTGTCCCAACCTTAGTCTCTGTACACCTTGTCCCAACCTTAGGCTCTGTACACCTTCTCCCAACCTTAGGCTCTGTACACCTTGTCCCAACCTTAGGCTCTGTACACCTTCTCCCAAGCTTAGGCTCTGTACATCTTCTGCCATCCTTAGGCTCTATACACCTTGTCCCAACCTTAGGCTCTGTACACCTTGTCCCAACCTTAGGCCCTGTACACCTTGTCCCAACGTTAAGGGAGTCTCGGAGTAAAAGGAATAAAATGCATGGGCGGAGGGACGGCATGACATAAACGGACAGCAGGACAGGCAGGGGTAATTTAAGTAGGTGCCCCATTAAGAAAAGGGGGGTGGTCAAGAGCCGGGAGGATCCTGGGGGAAGTTAGTGTAAAGGAGAAGCAGGAAGTGTGACGTCAGTCGAGAGCGGAGAGGGAGAAGATTCCCACCCTCCCAATGTTTGGTCAGTATTACAGTTGGGCTGTCAGGACAGCCCAGCAGTGGTGGGTCTTTGGAGGAAGAGAAGAAGGCTGGTATATAATGTGGTTGGGACCCATCTGTGGTATGGGGTTCACGGGTACCTTTCGGTTAACGAGGGGTTTAACCAGGAAAGGGTTAAAAAAATGGTAGGTTACTGTGTATGTCAAGTACCGTCTCCGAGACGGTGGCTTGCGACTGGAGGCCTAAGTTTTATAAGAAGTTGGTCGCAGTGACCAAGTTGTGTGTCAATGCCCTCAAAGACCACCAAGGTATAGAGAAGTTTTAGTTGATGGTTATTTTAAATGTTATTTATTTAAATTATGCTAATTGTTTAAATAAAAGGCCATAAGGCCATTTTACTCCAAAACCTTGTCATATTATTTATTGGGTAAATGGGTGGTTTGGAGGTTAGGGGATAACAGGTTGAGTAGGAAAACTGGAGGTATATGCCCTTCGTATGTCATGCTTTGTACACCTTGTCCCAATGTTATGCTTTGTACATCTTGTCCCATTCTGAAACCTTATCACATCCTTAGGCCCTGGACCCTTGTTCCAACCTTAGGCCTTGTACACCTTATCCCATCCTTAGGCTCTGTAACCTTATCCCAACCTTAGGCCCTGTAGTCTTTTCCCAACCTTAGGCCCTGTAGTCTTTTCCCAACCTTAGGCCCTGTAGTCTTTTCCCAATCTTAGGCCCTGTAACCTTTTCCCACCCTTAGGCCCTGTAACCTTTTCCCAACCTTGGGCCTTGCATACCTTGTCCCAACCTTAGGCCCTGTAACCTTGTCTCAAACTTAGGCTCTGTAGCCTAGTTCCAACCTTAGGCCTTGTATCCTTGTCTCAACCTTATCTCTGTACATCTTATCCCAAACTTAGGCTCTGTACACCTTATCCCAACCTTAGGCTCTGTACACCTTGTCCCATCTTTAGGTCCTGTACACATTGTCCCATCTTTAGGTTCTGTACACCTTATCCCAACCTTAGGCCTTGCACAACTTATCCCAACCTTAGGCCCTGTAAACTTTTCCAACCTTAGGCTCTGTAACCTTTTCTCAACCTTAGGCCTTGTACACCTTGTCCCAACCTTAGGCCCTGTAACCTTGTCCCAAACTTAAGATCTGTAACCTAGTTCCAACCTTAGGCACTGTAACCTTGTCTCAAACTTATGCTCTGTACACCTTATCCAATCCTTGGACTCTCTAACCTTGCTCCAACCTTAGGTCCTGTACACCTTGTCCCATGTTTACCTCCTACACCTTGTCCCATCTTTAGGCCCTGTACACCTTATCCCAACCTTAGGCTCTGTAACCTTGCCCCAACCTTAGGTCCTGTACACCTTGTCCCATCTTTACCTCCTACACCTTGTCCCATCTTTAGGCCCTGTACACCTTATCCCAACCTTAGGCTCTGTAACCTTGCCCCAACCTTAGGTCCTGTATACCTTGTCCCATCTTTAGATCCTGTATACCTTGTCCCATCTTTAGGTCCTGTACACCTTGTCCCATCTTTAGGTCCTGTACACCTTCTCCCAACACCAGGCTCTGTATACCTTGTCCTAACCTTGGGCCCTGTACATCTTGTCCCAACTTTAGGTCACGTACTCCTTGTCCCAGCCTTAGGCCCTGTATACCTTGTCCCATCCTCATATACTGTACACCTTGTCTCAATCTTATATTCTATACACCTTGTCCCAACCTTAGGTTTTGTACACCTTGTCCCATCTTTAGGTCCTGTACACATCGTCCCATCTTTAGGTTCTGTACACCTTATCCCAACCTTAGGCCTTGCACACCTTGTCCCAACCTTAGGCCCTGTAAACTTTTCCAACCCTAGGCTCTGTAACCTTTTCTCAACCTTAGGCCTTGTACACCTTGTCCCAACCTTAGGCCCTGTAACCTTGTCCCAAACTTAAGCTCTGTAACCTAGTTCCAACCTTAGGCACTGTAACCTTGTCTCAAACTTATGCTCTGTACACCTTATCCAAACCTTGGACTCTCTAACCTTGCTCCAACCTTAGGTCCTGTACACCTTGTCCCATCTTTACCTCCTACACCTTGTCCCATCTTTAGGCCCTGTACACCTTATACCAACCTTAGGCTCTGTATGCCTTGCCCCAACCTTAGGTCCTGTACACCTTGTCCCATCTTTAGATCCTGTATACCTTGTCCCATCTTTAGGTCCTGTACACCTTGTCCCATCTTTAGGTCCTGTACACCTTCTCCCAACACCAGGCTCTGTATACCTCATCCTAACCTTGGGCCCTGTACATCTTGTCCCAACTTTAGGTCACGTACTCCTTGTCCCAGCCTTAGGCCCTGTATACCTTGTCCCATCCTCATATACTGTACACCTTGTCTCAATCTTATATTCTATACACCTTGTCCCAACCTTAGGTTCTGTACACTTTGTCCCATCTTTAGGTCCTGTACACATTGTCCCATCTTTAGGTTCTATACACTTTATCCCAACCTTAGGCCTTGCACACCTTGTCCCAACCTTAGGCCCTATAACCTTTTCCAACCTTAGGCTCTGTAACCTTTTCTCAACCTTAGGCTTTGTACACCTTGTCCCAACCTTAGGCCCTGTAACCTATTTCCAACCTTAGGCACTGTAACCTTGTCTCAAACTTATGCTCTGTACACCTTATCCAAACCTTGGGCTCTCTAACCTTGCTCCAACCTTAGGTCCTGTACATCTGTCCCATCTTTACGTCCTACACCTTGTCTCATCTTTAGGCCCTGTACACCTTATCCCAACCTTAGGTTCTGTAACCTAGTCCCAACCTTAGGTCCTGTACAGCTTGTGCAAACAATAGACCCTATATCTTGTCCCAACCATAGGTCCTGTACACCTTATACCACCTTGGAAATGGATATACATTCTTTTTAAATGATCATAGAGGTTGAAAGGATTAGATTAGCATCCTCTCAGCATTGTGTGACCCCTCTCTCCTGGATGCAAGCACCTACCTGTCTATCAATCTGTCCCGTGTTGAGTTCACTCTACGACCATTAAAATGCCAGCCGGTGATATAGATGGGCAGTATAGCCGGTGATATAGATGGACAGTACAGCTGGTGATATAGATGGACAGTACAGCCGGTGATATAGATGGACAATACAGCTGGTGATATAGATGGACAGTACAGTTGATGATATAGATGGACAGTATGGGCTGCCTTGAGAATTTATAGTAGAACTCCTGTGGCATTATCAGACAATAATTGATGTCACTCAGCAGGTCCCCAGATGGGAAGGAGACCTCCCGCAGGACAATTGCAATTTCTCATTACATTTTTCTTAGATGTAAATTATTAATACACCAATATACTAATCCATGTGATTGACTGCCTTCTGGATGGTACATATCTAGAACATCAGTCTATCCAGATCCAGTTCATGCCAAGAAACCCACAGAATGCCATCACTCTGAAAACTGATACATTATGAAAGCCACCAGACTAGTTCTCATTTATCATGTGCCGATAAGGGGGTACAGGAGCATCTGGGGGATTATGTACAACACAACTGTGCTGGAGAATGAAAAAAAAGGTCCTCCACACTACTGACCTACTTTATGATAGGGGTCTTCAAACTGCATCCCACAGGCTTGCTTTTATCTGACCTTTAAATACTATTCCTTCTAGTAGTATAGGCAATATTCCTCCCACTGATACCAACAATGAGGAACCATTCCTCCCACTGATACCAATGATGGGACACTATTCCTCCCACTGATACCAGTAATGGGACACTATTCCTTCCACTGACACCAATGATGGGACAGTATTCCCCCCACTGATACCAATGATAGGACACTATTCCTCCCACTGATTCCAATGATGGGACACTATTCCTCCCACTGATACCAATGATGGGACACTATTCCTCCCACTGATACCAATGATGGGGCACTATTCCTCCCACCGACACCAATGATGGGACACTATTCCCTCCACTGATACCAATGATGGGACACTATTCCCCCCACTGATACCAATGATGGGACACTATTCCTCCCACTGATACCAATGATGGGACACTATTCCTCCCACTGATACCATTGATGGGACACTATTTCTTCCACTGACACCAATGATGGGGCACTATTCCTTCCACTGACACCAATGATGGGACACTATTCCTCCCACTGACACCAATGATGGGACACTATTCCTCCCACTGATACCAATTATGGGACACTATTCCTCCCACTGACAGCAACAATGGGGCACTATTCCCCCCCCCCTACTGCCTGGTACCAATGATGCACTAGTCACTAGGGATGGGCGAACAGTTCGGCCTGAGCATAAGTTCGGGCCGAACTTTCGCTGTTCGGACGTTTGGAGAACAGCTGAACAAACGGGCCGTTCGACCATTGTTCACCCGCCTGAACTGACCACAATGCCTTGCAGCGCTAAACAGTGCATTGCAAGCCCTAATCGGCGGAAGCAGTGAAAGCTTCAGCCAATCAGGTCACAGAGCACTGTCAGAGTCATGACTGGACACTGTCATCATGACTTTATCCAATCATGGCTCATTCCCTCCCCACAGTATAAAAGTATTCTTTCAATGGCAGTCATTTTCAGTATGATTTTGGGGTGGAGAGAGATAGAACAGGGCTCTGTTCACTGCTACTAGTTAGTTAGTGTGCTATACTGTGCTATTTTGCTTCAATTGTCAGGTATAGTTTGAAAGTAGTGAGGAGGACCATCATTCAGCTTTTCATAGTGTGCAGCTAGAGTAAGGACAGCTCAGATAGTGTTAGTGTAGTGAGACCGTGTCATTCATACATACATTAGTGTATAGCTAGAGTAGGGACAGTTCAGATAGTGTCAGAGTAGTGACGGTTGAACACCGTCTATTTGATTGCGTTACTGCTAGTTTAACGCCATTTACTTATGTGTGCTTTACTGCCAGTTTAACGCCATATAGTTCTGTGTGCGTTACTGCCGGTTTAACGTCATTTACTACTGTGTGCATTACTGCCAGTTTATCGCCATTTACTTCTGTGTGCGTTACTGCCAGTTTAATGCCATTTACTACTGTGTGCATTACTGCCAGTTTAATGCCATATAGTTCTGTGTGCATTACTGCCAGTTTAACGCCATATAGTTCTGTGTGCATTACTGCCAGTTTAACGCCATATAGTTCTGTGTGCGTTACTGCCAGTTTAACGCCATATAGTTATGTGTGCATTACTGCCTGTTTAACACCATATAGTTTTGTGCGTTACCGCCAATTTAACGCCATATAGTTCTGTGTGCATTACTTCCAGTTTAACGCCATATAGTTCTGTGTGCATTACTGCCAGTTTAACGCCATATAGTTCTGTGTTCATTACTGCCAGTTTAACACCATTTACTACTGTGTGCATTACTGCCAGTTTAATGCCATATAGTTTTGTGTGCGTTACTGCCAGTTTAACGCCATATAGTTATGTGTGTGTTACTGCCAGTTTAACGCCATATAGTTCTGTGTGCGTTACTGCCAGTTTAACGCCATATAGTTCTGTGTGCATTACTGCCAGTTTAATGCCATATAGTTTTGTGCGTTACTGCCAGTTTAACGCCCTATAGTTCTGTGCACGTTACTGCCAGTTTAATGCCATTTACTACTGTGTGCATTACTGCCAGTTTAAGGCCATTTACTACTGTGTGCATTACTGCCAGTTTAACGCCATATAGTTCTGTGTGCATTACTGCCAGTTTAACGCCATATAGTTTTGTGCGTTACTGCCAGTTTAACGCCATATAGTTCTGTGTGCGTTACTTCCAGTTTAACGCCATATAGTTCTGTGTGTATTACTGCCAGTTTAACGCCATATAGTTCTGTGTGCATTACTGCCAGTTTAATGCCATTTACTTCTGTGTGCGTTACTGCCAGTTTAACGCTATTTACTACTGTGTGCATTACTGCCAGTTTAACACCATATAGTTCTGTGTGCGTTACTGCCAGTTTAACGCCATATAGTTCTGTGTGCGTTACTGCCAGTTTAACGCCATATAGTTCTGTGTGCATTACTGCCAGTTTAACGCCATATAGTTTTGTGCGTTACTGCCAATTTAACGCCATATAGTTCTGTGTGCGTTACTTCCAGTTTAACGCCATATAGTTCTGTGTGCATTACTTCCAGTTTAACGCCATATAGTTCTGTGTGCATTGCTGCCAGTTTAACGCCATATAGTTCTGTGCTCATTACTGCCAGTTTAACGCCATTTACTACTGTGTGCATTACTGCCAGTTTAACGCCATATAGTTTTGTGTGCGTTACTGCCAGTTTAACGCCATATAGTTATGTGTGCGTTACTGCCAGTTTAATGCCATATAGTTCTGTGTGCGTTACTGCCAGTTTAACACCATATAGTTCTGTGTGCATTACTTCCAGTTTAACGCCATATAGTTTTGTGTGCGTTACTGTCAGTTTAACGCCATATACTTCTGTGTTCATTACTGCCAGTTTAGCCATTTACTACTGTGTGCATTACTGCCAATTTAACGCCATATAGTTTTGTGTGCGTTACTGACATTATATATATATCCTGTATAATAATAATGACGATGAAGCACTATTCCTTCCACTGATACCACAATGGGGCACTATTACTCCACCCAATATCATAGATGCATTGTTTAGTCTCACTGTCACCAGGACAATTTCTTTTCCCATTGGTCCTTTGTTTAGAAAGTGTGGAGATCCCTGATCTAGAAGATAAGAGGAAGTAACAGAACAGCACCATGTGAGACACTGAACAGCCCTAATTTTTCAATCCCTGATCCAATGATTACAGGGGAGCCAGAGGTTATTTACCTGCTCTACACCAGGAGGGTGCTATATATATATATATATATATATATATATATATATATATATATATATACAGTATCTAACAAAAGTAAGTACACCCCTCAGTGACATTTGTGTAAATCTTTTCTTCTATCTTTTCATGTGACAACACTGAAGAAATGACACTTGTCTACAATGTAAAGTAGTGAGTGTACAGCTTGTATAACAGTGTAAATTTACTGTCCCCTCAAAATAACTCAACACACAGCCATTAATGTCTAAACCGCTGGCAACAAAAGTCAGTACACCCCTAAGTGAAAATCTCCAAATTGGACCCAATTAGCCATTTTCCCTCCCCGGTATCATGTGACTCATTAGTGTTACAAGGTCTCAGGTCTGAATGGGGAGCAGGTGTGTTTGGTGTTATCGCTCTCACTCTCTCATACTGGTCACTGGAAGTTCAACATGGCACCTCATGGCAAAGAACTCTCTGAGGATCTGAAAAAAAGAATTGTTGCGCTACATAAAGATGGCCTAGGCTATAAGAAGATTGCCAAGACCCTGAAACTGAGCTGCAGCACGGTGGCCAAGACCATACAGCGGTATAACAGGACAGGTTCCCCTCAGAACAGGCCTCGCCATGGTCCACCAAAGAAGTTGAGGTCACGGGCTCAGCGTCATATCCAGAGGTTGTCTTTGGGAAATAGACGTATGAGTGCTGCCAGCATTGCTGCAGAGGTTGTAGGGGTGGGAGGGGGTCAGCCTGTCAGTGCTCAGACCATACGCCGCACACTGCATCAAATTGGTCTGCATGACTGTCATCCCAGAAGGAAGCCTCTTCTAAAGATGATGCACAAGAAAGTCCACAAACAGTTTTCTGAAGACCAGCAGACTAAGGACATGGATTACTGGAACCATGTCCTGTGGTCTGATGAGACCAAGATAAACGTATTTGGTTCAGATGGTGACAAGCAACCAGGTGAGGAGGACAAAGACAAGTGTGTCTTGTCTACAGTCAAGCATGGTGGTGGGAGTGTCATGGTCTGGGGCTGCATGAGTGCTGCCGGCACTGGGGGGCTACAGATCATTGAGGGGACCATGAATGCCAACATGTACTGTGACATACTGAAGCAGAGCATGATCCCCTCCCTTCAGAGACTGGACCGCAGGGCAGTATTCCAACATGATAACCACCCCAAACACACCTCCAAGACCACCACTGCCTTGCTAAAGAATCTGAGGGTAAAGGTGATGGACTGGCCAAGTATGTTTCCAGACCTAAACCCTATTGATCATCTGTGGGATATCCTATTGCATTGTATTTATTATATCCTATTGTATTGCATTTTATTTTACTTTATTTTATTTTTCATTGTTTCATTACATTCTTCCATCACACACTCAGTTTAATCTGCCCAGATTTATGACAGGTTCCCTTCAATGAGGTTATAGGAACTGCTTTATGTAAAGTCCCTCTATATATTATTTTATAAGGAATGTCATTTTAAAGATTGAAGATCTTCTATAGTTTTCTCAAATCTCAGATTTATGAAAATATAAATGTTTGGGTTCAATTTTTATTGACAAGAAATGCAGAATGTTAACACCTCAGCCATCCGCTAATTGTATTTTTTATTAGCAATAAATGATTGTCTCTTGCAGGACATAATTGTCTAATTATCATCATTGCTCTGCCTCCCTCCCCTGAGGATCGTCCTCACAATTATCCTAACAAGCTGGACATCTATTTCCAGCCTCGGTCAGTGTAATGAAGGCTGCGGGGAGGCCGCTGTTTCCTCTGGACAGTGCTCTGTCCCCCGCTCACAGCTTTGCATCATTAATTGTCTGATTAGCAGCTCTGCATTATTCCGGGACTCCTCGGGGGCTGGTCCCTAAGGATTCTTTGCTTAGTAAACAGTCTATAGCCAAGAGGTTCCTCAGAGATCTGACTTAATTAGGTTTCACAATTAGAACTTTTACCTGATTATCATCAGAGAGGACATTGACCTTGGAGGACCTCCACAGAGACTGAACCACTCACTGCGCTTATGTCTTAATATAGAAAAGAAAAAAAAATTCTATGATCAATGATGAACATTATTTTATTTTATCACTATGAATAAATGTCTACAATATAATTGTATAAACCACAATAAGTATAATAAATATAATATCTGTGTTTCACCCAGCTCTAAAAACCTAACAATGTGATTTTTTTATTTTTATTTTTTTATAAAAAGAAAAACTATAATAAATAGAATTAAAAATATATATTTTCTATGATTAGTGTTAAATATTATTTTATTTAATCACTATGAATTATTGTCTACAATACAATTACATAAACCGCAATTATGTGCCATGAGTATAATAGTATAATAAAAATACCATATGTGCTTCTCCCTGCTCTAAAAAACTAACAATGTGATTTTTTTGATAAAAAGAAAAGAAAAACTGTAATACATATAATAAAAAATAATCTTTTTTTATGATCAATGACGAGCATCATTTTATTCAATCACTATGAATTCATATTTACAATATAATTACATAAACTGCAATAATTATAATAAAAATCCTAGCTGTGCTTCACTCAGCCCTAAAAAACACTAACAATATTTTATTTTATAGAAAGAAAAAAAAAAGAAAAACTGTAATAAATAGAATAAAAAATAATCTTTTCTATGGTCAATGATATGCATTATTTCATTTAATCACTATGAACAGCCTACAATATAATTACATAAACCACAAGTGTGAGCCACATGTATAATAGTATAATAAAATAAAATAAATTATACAAAAAATACCGTAATAAAAATATTATTTGTGTTCCACCCTGCTCTAAAAAAACTAAAAAATGTGATTTTTTTACAAAAAAAAACTGCTATAAATAGAATAACAAATCTTTTCTGTGGTGAGCATTGGGTGGCACAGTGGTGTAGTGGGCAGCACAGTGGTGTAGTGGGCAGCACAGTGGTGTAGTGGGCAGCACAGTGGTGTAGTGGGCAGCACAGTGGTGTAGTGTGTAGCACTCTCGCCGAGCAGTAACAAGTGTTGCTGGTTTGAATCCCAACCACAACACTACCTGCCTGGAGTTTGCATGTTCTCCCTGCGTGGGTTTCCTCTGGGTACTCCGGTTTCCTCCCACACTCCAAAGTCATGCTGGTAGGTTAATTGGCTTCTGTCCAAAATTGGCCCTAGTATATGAATGTGAGTTGGGGACCTTGGATTGTGGTCTCCTTGAGGGTAGGGTGCGATGTATGTGTGGAGCGCTGTGTAAATTGACGGCACTATATGGGTACCTTAAATAAATAATAATAATAGATGAGCATCTTAATGAGACACAATGTACAGGGATAGGGACAATTGTAGACATGCACCCGCACTCACTCAGGATGGACTGGTGTCTTTATTCAACCTTAGTAACTATGAGCATTATTTTATTTATTCTCAATAAATCGATAAAATTCACCATTCAATGTATTTATTTATTAAATAGAAGTTAAATGAATGATGTGGGCAGGTCCTCACATCCCTCTTCTGGAATAATGTGTGTGGTCCTCAGGTCCCCCTCCTGGAATGATGCGGGTGGGTCCTCAGGTCCCCCTCCTGGAATGATGCGGACAGGTCCTCGGTCCGCCTCCTAGGATGATGCGGATTGGTCCTCAGGTCCCCCTCCTGGAATGATACCGGTGGGTTCTCAGGTCTCACTCCTAGGATGATGTGGGTAGATCTTCAGGTCCCCCTCTTGGAATGATGTGGGCAGGTCTATAAGTCCCCCTCCTGGTATGATGCGGTGGGTCTTCCGGTCACCTTCCTGGAATGATGTGGGCAGGTCTATAAGTCCCCCCTCCTGGAATGATGTGGGAGGGTCCTCAGGTCCCCCTCTTGGAATGATGTTGGCAGGTCTATAAGTGCCCCTCCTGGTATGATGCGGTGGGTCTTCCGGTTCCCTTCCTGGAATGATGTGGGCAGGTCTATAAGTCCCCCCTCCTGGAATGATGTGGGTGGGTCCTCAGGTCCCCCTTTTGGAATGATGTTGGCAGGTCTATAAGTCCCCTTCCTGGTATGATGCGGTGGGTCTTCAGGTCCCCCTCCTGGAATGATGCGGTGGGTTTTCAGGTCCCCCTCCTGGAATGATATGGGCTGGTCTATAAGTCCCCCTCCTGGTATGATGTAGTTGGTCTTCAGGTCCCCCTCTGGAATGATGCTGGCAGGTCCTCAGGTCCCTCTGATGGAATGATGTGGGACGTTCCACGAGTCCCCCTCTCCTGGAATGATGTGGGTGGGTCCTCAGGTTCCCCTCCTGAAATGATGCCTGCAGGTCCTCGGGTCCCCCTCCTGGAATGATATGGGACGGTCCTCAGGTCCCTCTCCTGGAACAATGTGAGCGGGTCCTCAGGTCCCCCTCGTGGAATAATGTGGATGGGTCTTCAGGTTCCCCTGCTGGAATAATGTGGGATGGTCTTCAGGTCCCCCTCCTGGAATAATGCTAGCAGGTCCCCAGGTTCCCCTCCTGAAATGATGCAGACAGGTCTTCGGGTCCCCCTCCTGGAATGATATTAGACGGTCCTAAGGTCCCTCTCCTGGAACGATGTGAGCGGGTCCTCAGGTCCCCCCACTGGAATTACGTGGATGGGTCTTCAGGTTCCCCTGCTGGAATAATGCGGGAGGGTCTTCAGGTCCCCCTCCTTGAATGATGCTGATGGGTTCCCAGGTCCCCCTCCTGGAAAGATGTGGGTGGGTTCTCGGGTCCCTCTCCTGAAATGATGTGGGCGGGTCCTCAGGTCCCCTTCTCGAATGATGTGGGCAGGTCCTCGGGTCGTCCTCCTGGAATGAAGCAAGTGGGTCCTCAGGTCCCCCTCCTGGAATGATGCTGACAGGTCCTCAGGTCCCCCTGCTGGATAGATGTGGGATGGTCCTCAAGTCCCCCTCTTTGAATAATACAGGTGGGTCCTCAGGTCTCCCTCCTGGAAACATGTGGCACGGTCATCAGGTCCCCCTCCTGGAATAATGTTGGCAGGTCCTCAGGTCGCCCTCTGGAATAATGTTGGCAGTTCCTCAGGTCCCCCTCTGGAATAATGTTGGCAGGTCCTCAGGTCCCCCTCTGGAATGATGCTGGCAGGTCCTCAGGTCCCCCTGCTGGAATGACGTGGGACGGTCCTCAAGACCCCCTCTTTGAATGATACGGGCGGGTCCTCAGGTCTCCCTCCTGGAAACATATGGGACGGTCCTCAGGTCCCTCTCCTGGAATAATGCGGGTGGGTCCTCAGATTCCCCTCCCAAAATAATGTCGCTGGGTCCTCAGTTCCCCTTCCTGGAATGATGCGGGTGGGTCCTCAGGTTCCCCTTCTAGAATGATGTAGGTGCGTCCTTAGGTTCCCCTCCTGGAATAATGTGGGCTGTTCCTCAGGCCCCTCTCCTGGAATGCCTGGAATAATGTGGGCAGGTCCTCAGTGTCCTTTTGTACATGTGATGACAACCATTAAAGAAGCCAAGAGGAGCGGCTTTGAGAAGGTTGCACCTTCTCGAAGCCCCCCCATCATCAAAGAGCCATATATTTACCTGCTACTCAACACCTACAACAACCGATTTCTCAGAGATGAAAACATCTTCATTTTTTTTATTACAAACTTCATAACGCACTTCATGGGTATGTTCTGTAGTCCCAATGGACCTTCTTATTTATGGAATCCATGCCCTACCCCACCTATATTTCTTTTTTCTGTTGTATCAGGTTACTATTGTTCTGATGTATGCTGACATCTAATGGTGGTTTAGTGCCACTGCAGCTTGTTTAGCATCTCCCTCTGTCCTCCCCTCTTGTCTAGTGCTAGTTAGTTCAGTCCTAGCTAGGCCCTGCCCACTTCTTCCATGTCCCCTCAGTCCGTGTTAGTTTGTCGGTGTAGACCTAGCTTCGGTGAGAGTTCTTCTCACTTCCTGTTGTGCCTCTGTGGGTGGGTGCAGCCATGGGCGTCCACAGAACATATTTCAGGGGGGGGCATCATTTTAGGGTCACCCATGCACCGCCCCTTTTCGACAATGTCATTATCACATTATCATGGTCAGAGACTGCAGATGTAGTACAGTCCCTAGGATGGGTAATGGATAATGGCCAACAGGCCCTCTTACCAGACCCAGCGAAACTACAGCAGTGATCCCTCCGGCTGGACGATCGCTCACTCTGGGTTCCCCCGGAAGCGACTCTGGTCAGTAGTGTAGCATGTCTGTACCCTGGTAGTGGCTCAATCTTTCTCTCTCTGGTGGCGCTGGGCAGCATGGCGCTCTCTCTCTGGTGGCACTGGGCAGCGTGGCTCTCTCTCTGGCTTCCGCCCAGCACACTCCTCGTTCTTTGTCCTGTAGCACTCACTCCTTCAGCTTTTTTCCAGGCTGCAGTCTCTCAATCTCTCTCTTGATCAAGCTGTAGCCTCCTCCCTGTGGAAAATGGGGCCGCCAATCTATGGGACTACATGTCCCATGATTCTTTCCTCTCCTAGTCTCCTTTGATTGGTCCTCAGTTATGGCCAATAGGGAAGGAACGGAGCGGGCAGGAAGCTGGGTGGGGAACCTGGTGAGAGTCGCCGTCTCTTCTCCCTGATGGAAACCTCTGACAGCCCGCCTTTCTCCTGTCACAGCGCCGCCGAGTTCTCTGCTGGACTGAGCAGGGAAAAGAGCCGAAGTCGCACTACACTGATGGGAGGGCTTGACAGCACCTTGATGGTGTCACCCAACTGGCAGGTGGCACCCGGGTGCAGGCTGCCCACACCCTGATAGCGAGGCAACTGTACTGGATTAAAGATCCAATCCCTGATTCCAGGGGGGGGCACCTGACCCCCCTTGCCCCTACTTGCGGACGCCCATGGGTGCAGCATGATGCAGCGTGCAGAAAAAACTCAGAGTCCAGGCGCCAAAACAGGAATGCATTGTAAAAGAAGTCCAGCACCACAAGAGGAACCCGGTGTGATGGCAACCCGACCGGGAATACCCACGAGTTGTGATAGCAAAGCGGCAGCAGAGTGGTGGACCAGGAGTGGAATGTGGCCTGGCCGGTCTGCGCCCCCAAACTGGGAGGCGTATCCCTGCACTTTCCTCGCTCCTCCGAAACCTCTCCCTGATGCTAAGAACTATCCCTGACTGACAGGTGAGCTGTCCCTACTCTAGCCGGGGTCTAAAATATACTCTGCCTGACCGAAGATGGCTGGCAAGAGTCACATGGTGTGCCATCATCCAATCGGATAGTTGCCTCCCTGTGACTGAGGAAACTATAGAGGTTCTTCTTGACTTCCTCCTCCACCTGCATTGATGCTGCGCGAGTGCCACCTGAAGTGGAGGAAATAGATGGTACCTGTCTACACCTCCTAGACAGGAAGTGACAGTAAATCTCCCCAAGGAGACGCAGACAGCAAAAAAATGAATGGTTTTAACCCTTCCCTACTCTAACCAAAAGAAAATTTTTGCCATTACATAGACTTTAACCTCTTCTCGCTCCTTGTCACGGCGGGTGACAGAATGTGCCGGAGCGTGGCCCGTGAGACGTCCTCCTAAAACAACAGTGCTCCTGCTCAGCCGTCATATTACAATAGGCCGGGCGGGAGCACTGTTGCTATGGAAGGACCTCATATGACATCCTCCAAGCATCAAACCTTTCACGTGCCTCACGGGCTGCCCTCTGGTGCTATTTGCCACCCGCCGTGTCCACACACATGAACTTTAATCACATCCCAGTCTTAGTCCGGAGGGCTCAATATTGAGTTGGCTCCGCCCTTTGCAGCTATAACAGCTTCACCTCTTCTGGGAAGGCCGTCCACAAGGTTTAGGAGGGTGTCTATGGGAATGTTTGACCATTCTTCCAGAAGAGCATTTGTGAGGTCAGGCACTGATGTTGGATGAGGAGGCCTGGCTCGCAGTCGCTCTCATTCATTCCAAAGGTGTTCTATGGGGTTGAGGTCAGGACTTTGTGCAGGCCAGTGAAGTTCCTCCACCCCAAACTCGCTCATCCATGTCTTTATGGACCTTGCTTTGTGCACTGGTCCAAATCATTTGGTGGAGGGGGGATTATAGTGTGGGGGGAGGGGGGATTATGATGTGGGGGTTGTTTTTCAGGGGTTGGGTTTGGCCCCTTAGTTCCAGTGAAGGGAACTCTTAAGGCGTCAGCATACCAAAACATTTTGGACAATTTCCTGCTCCCAACTTTATGGGGGCAGTTTGGGGATGGCCCCTTCCTGTTCCAACATGACTGCCCACCAGTGCACAAAGCAAGGTCCATAAAGACATGGATGAGCGAGTTTGGGGTGGGGGAACTTGACTGGCCTGCACAGAGTCCTGACCTTAACCCCATAGAACACCTTTGGGATGAATTAGAGCGGAGACTGCGAGTCAGGCCTTCTCCTTGTGGACGGCCTTCCCAGAAGAGTTGAAGCTGTTGTAGCTGCAAAGGGTGGAGCCAACTCAATATTGAACCCTGCGGACTAATAGGGCGTACACACGGACATTCCGACAACAAAATCCTAGGATTTTTTCCAACGGATGTTGGCTCAAACTTGTTTTGTCTACACACGGTCGCACAAAGTTGTCGGAAAATCCGATCATTCTGAACGCGGTGACGTAAAACACGTACGTTGGGACTATAAACGGGGCAGTGGCCAATAGCTTTCATCTCTTTATTTATTCTGAGCATGCGTGGCACTTTGTGCGTCGGATTTGTGTACACACGATCGGAATTTCCGACAACGGATTTTGTTGTCGGAAAATTTTATCTCCTGCTCTCCAACTTTGTGTGTCGGAAAATCCGATGGAAAATGTCTGATGGAGCCCACACACGGTCGGAATTTCCGAAAACACGCTCCGATCGGACATTTTCCATCGGAAAATCCGACCGTGTGTACAGGGCATAAGACTGGGATGTCATTAAAGTTCATGTGTGTGTAAAGGCAGGTGTCCCAGTACTTTTGGGAACATAGTGTATATTTATTATGTGAGAATGGGCCAAAAAACCTGAATGCAAATTGATTGAATCCTGTGCTCAGTGATTTAAGAAGAAAAAAATACCACATTATGACCACTAGGTGGAGCAAAGTAAAATTAGTATTTTCTATAATACTTATCCCCATCTAGTGGCCAAACGCGGTATTTTCCGTTTTAAATCATGGCTTTATATTAGAACAGCACAGAAAATAGCATATTCACATCATTGCTCTGTTTGCACAGAATGAATGTACATTCAGGTTCACTGTGAGAATGTCTATATGAGTCATTTTTATAAATCAGTATATCGGTAATCGGTATATAGATAATCAGTATATAGGTAATCAGTATATCGGTAGTCAGTATATAGATAATCAGTATATCAGTATATAGGTAATCAGTATATCGGTAGTCAGTATATAGATAATCAGTATATCAGTATATAGGTAATCAGTATATCGGTAGTCAGTATATAGATAATCAGTATATCAGTATATAGGTAATCATTATATCGGTAATCAGTATATAGATAATCAGTATATCAGTATATCAGTAATCAGTATATCGGTAATCAGTATATCGGTAATCAGTATATCGGTAATCAGTATATCGGTAATCAGTATATAGATAATCAGTATATCAGTATATAGGTAATCAGTATATCGGTAATCAGTATATAGATAATCAGTATATCAGTATATCAGTAATCAGTATATCGGTAATCAGTATATCGGTAATCAGTATATAGATAATCAGTATATCAGTATATCAGTAATCAGTATATCGGTAATCAGTATCTCTAAGCCCAATTACCATAATCTCATCAACATCATGCTGCTGTTATTTGAAGAGCCACTTTCAGTCTCTATTTTTACAATAACCCCTGGTGATCCTGCCATGAAGGTCCTTGTTCAGGCACCTCTTGTTATAGGATGACAACATCCTGACCTCGCCTCCCCATTCTTATCCCAGGTTTCGAATGGAGACTACTAGTACTCATTTAAACACATATTACACAGGCATGGTCCACTGTTGTCACCAGGAAACCCACTGTGAGAAACGACATCCAGCCATCGCTGGTGGGCATTTAGAGAGGAGGTGGCTGCAAAGAGGCTGCAGCAGATCAGCAGCACTGAGATACTGTATAACAACATATTCCATATCCTTTCCACCCTTACTGGAAATGCCATAGCCCCCGACCCAACCATAGTCCTACTTAATAAGAAACCTCCCGATGTAACCTACCTTCAGTTCAAATTACTCCTGCAGATTACGACTGCTGCGAAGCTGTCAGAAACCATGAAATCAGATCAAGACAGTACAGTTAAATCACAATTGTCTAATAATAAAAGTAAATAGGACAAACATAGTCAAAACATAGCCAAAGTTCAGTAACCGGAATGGATTGTCAGACAAGCCAGAAGTCAGGGCTCAATGTAGTGGAATAGCAAGCAGGATCTGGAGCCAGAAGGGATGTCAGCCAAGCAAGTCTTTAAACAGGACAGCAGGAGATAGTCTCTGTGATGTTGACCAAGGCGAAGACAGAGATCCTCTGGGCTGAACGGCTTAAGTAAGCAGGACTGACGAGCAGGATATCATCAACAGGTGAGTCACTGTGGAGAGATAGGAGCTGGCAATTAGCCGACAGCTGAGCAGCCAGCTCTGAGAAGGAAGGGCTGAGCCCAGCCCTGACAGAAGCAAACCATCACGGAGGCCATCACCTAACTGTCCTGGAAACAAAGGAGTTACCAGAGCCATGATTCACACCAAAATAGAAGCGGTTCTCCTAGACAGGGTCAAAAAATGTGACCGCCTTTGGAAACCTTGGGTTGACCATTATCTGCCCCCTGACTTTGATGACACTCTAATGCTACCTTGAATAACCATATTTATCATTTTATTT
Source organism: Aquarana catesbeiana (assembly GCF_042186555.1). Taxonomy (NCBI): domain Eukaryota; kingdom Metazoa; phylum Chordata; class Amphibia; order Anura; family Ranidae; genus Aquarana; species Aquarana catesbeiana. The sequence continues at coordinate 9,788,170 of NC_133325.1, read as the reverse complement.
ACCCATATAGACTAGATCCTCATCTCTTCTCCTCCCGGTGAACTCCCTTTTTGTCAGTCATCTTGTCCTTCTGAGCTGCCTTCCTGTTTCTCTACTCCCCCCCTTCCCACCTCCTCTCTTCCTCTCTTATCCCCCCTCTCTTTAGCTCTTCTCTCCTGGATGTAAACTTCACAGTTCTAACAGACCTAACCGCTCTTCATCTTGAAGTTAGGCAAACTTGTCTAACTACAAACTCCATGAGTTACGATCCATGAATACTTACAGGTCTACCAGGCAACCTAACCTGTACACGGTATGAGGACTCTTAGACATCTGCTTCTTTGTAAGCCTCAGGACGACTCCACCCGGAGTCATCGGTAAATAACCAGGGTTCAAAGGAACCGAAATGGTTCCCGAACCCCACCCGACCACAGTCCCCTGCATGTCCTTTAACTAACCCACATTATGTGGTCATCTGTTGTTTTATTTTGCTATGCTGTTATTTTCTGTATGTTTTGTTGCAAAGGGCTGCGTCCCTACCGCATCATTGAGTTGTTACATTACTATTACTTCCCCTTATCCAGGGGGAAGATGTCTTTCTGATTTATTTTGATGTGATTTCTTATTTTTTACCTTCAAGAAAAAATTTGAACAAGAGATACTGTATAACAAAGGAGGAAAAAGGGTGAAAAGGAGTTTATTTAAAAAAAAAAAGACAATTCCTGATAATACTTGAAGCAGAGATTCAGTCATTCAGTACAATCAGTTGGGTTCAGTATGTACAGTATACACATTATACACCGACAAGCCATATCATTCTGACCACTGACAGGTGAAGGGAATAACATTGATTATCTGGTGACAATGACATCTGAAAGTGGGTGGGATATATTAGGCAGCAAGTGAACATGTTCTCCCTGAAGATGATGATTTGATAGCAGAAAAAATTGACAAGTTGTAAGAATTTGAGGGACTTTGACAAGGACCAAATTATAATGTCTAGATGACTGGGTCAGAGCAACTCCAAAACTGCAGCTCTTGTGGGATGTTCCCGGTCTGCAGTGGTTAGGACCAACCCAATGTGGTCCAAAGAAGGAGAACCGGCCAACCAATAACAGGGTCATGGGGGATCAAGGCCCATTGATGGATGTGGGGAGGGCAGGCTCATTGATGGAGGTGGGGAGGGAAGGCTCATTGATGGAGGTGGGGGAGGGAAGGATCATTGATGGAGGTGGGAGGGAAGGCTCATTGATGGAGGTGGGGGAGGGAAGGATCATTGATGGAGGTGGGGGAGGGAAGTCTTATTGATGGAGGTGGGGAGGGAAGGCTCATTTATGGAGGTGGGGAGGGAAGGCTCATTGATGGGGGTGGGGAGGGAAGGCTCATTTATGGAGGTGGGGAGGGAAGGCTCATTGATCGATGTGGGGAGGGAAGGATCATTGATGGAGGTGAGGAGGGAAGGCCCATTGATGGAGGTGGGGAGGGAAGGCTCATTGATGGAGGTGGGGAGGGAAGGATCATTGATGGAGGTGGGGAGGGAAGGCTAATTGATGGAGGTGGGGAGGGAAGGCTCATTGATGAGGGTGGGGAGGGAAGGCTCATTGATGGAGGTGGGGAGGGAAGGCTAATTGATGGAGGTGGGGAGGGAAGGCTCATTGATGAGGGTGGGGAGGGAAGGCTCATTGATGGAGGTGGGGAGGGAAGGCTCATTGATGGAGGTGGGGAGGGAAGACTCATTGATGGAGGTGGGGAGAGAAAACTCATTCATGGAGGTGGGGAGGGAAGTATCATTGATGGAGGTCGGGTGAAGGTTTGTTGATGGAGGTGGGTAGGGAAGGCTCACTGATAGAGGTGGGGGGAAGGCTCATCGATGGTGGTGGGTGAGGAATAGGGATGAGCTTCGTGTTCGAGTCGAACCCATGTTCGACTCGAACATCGGCTGTTCGATCATTCGCCGAATTGCGAACGATATGGGCCGTTCGCGCCAAATTCGTGTGGCGCGTCACGGCCCATAATTCACTGCGGCATCGCAGTGCATTGCTTGCTGATGATTGGCCAAGCATGCACTATGACCCGCATGCTTGGCCAATCACAGTGCCGCCTTAACAGAGAGCCATAATTGGCCAAAGCCAAGGAGACTTTGGCCAATTATGGCTCAGGGGATTTAGTACACGCCCCACACTATATAAGGCCGCCTGCACGGCGGCCCTGTGCAGTGTGTTCCGGTGTGCTTAGAGAGAGAGAGAGAGACAGTGTCATTTCATTTGAGTTAGCTAGATTAGGCAGGACAGTCAGTCAGTTAGCTGCACTTAAAGTGTATTGTGTATATATATGCATCCCAGGTGTTGCATATATATATATATATATACACTGTATTCAGTTTAGCTAGATCCGTTCCTGTTATCTTCTAGACTATTTACATTTAGTGCAGTGCGTCCTGCTCACAGTGTTCTGCTAAACCTACAAGTTAGTGTGGTGCGTCCTGCTCACAGTGTTCAGCTAGATCCGTTTCTGTTATCTTCTTACTGACAGGCAGGCTTGTCTTGTTACAGTAAATACAGCTACCTGAAGAAAATTGCTGGTGTTCTTTTCATCCTATTAGTACCACAGTCAGGCAGCTAGACTATTTACAGTTAGTGCAGTGCGTCCTGCTCACAGTGTTCTGCTAAACCTACAAGTTAGTGGGGTGCGTCCACCTCACAGTGTTCAGCTACACCTACAAGCTAGTGTGGTGCGTCCTGCTCACAGTGTTCAGCTAGATCCGTTTCTGTTATCTTCTTACTGACAGGCAGGCTTGTCTTGTTACAGTAAATACAGCTACCTGAAGAAAATTGCTGGTGTTCTTTTCATCCTATTAGTACCACAGTCAGGCAGCTAGACTATTTACAGTTAGTGCAGTGCGTCCTGCTCACAGTGTTCTGCTAAACCTACAAGTTAGTGGGGTGCGTCCACCTCACAGTGTTCAGCTACACCTACAAGCTAGTGTGGTGCGTCCTGCTCACAGTGTTCAGCTAGATCCGTTTCTGTAATCTTCTTACTGACAGGCAGGCTTGTCTTGTTAAAGTAAATACAGCTACCTGAAGAAAATTGCTGGTGTTCTTTTGATCCTATTAGTACCACAGTCAGGCAGCTAGACTATTTACAGTTAGTGCAGTACGTCCTGCTCACAGTGTTCTGCTAAACCTACAAGTTAGTGGGGTGCGTCCTGCTCACAGTGTTCAGCTAGATCCGTTCCTGTTATCTTCTTACTGACAGGCAGGCTTGTCTTGTTACAGTAAATACAGCTACCTGAAGAAAATTGCTGGTGTTCTTTTCATCCTATTAGTACCACAGTCAGGCAGCTAGACTATTTACAGTTAGTGCAGTGCGTCCTGCTCACAGTGTTCTGCTAAACCTACAAGTTAGTGGGGTGCGTCCACCTCACAGTGTTCAGCTACACCTACAAGCTAGTGTGGTGCGTCCTGCTCACAGTGTTCAGCTAGATCCGTTTCTGTTATCTTCTTACTGACAGGCAGGCTTGTCTTGTTACAGTAAATACAGCTACCTGAAGAAAATTGCTGGTGTTCTTTTGATCCTATTAGTACCACAGTCAGGCAGCTAGACTATTTACAGTTAGTGCAGTACGTCCTGCTCACAGTGTTCTGCTAAACCTACAAGTTAGTGGGGTGCGTCCTGCTCACAGTGTTCAGCTAGATCCGTTCCTGTTATCTTCTTACTGACAGGCAGGCTTGTCTTGTTACAGTATTTTAAATAAAATTGCTGGTGTTCTTTTGATCCTATTAGTACCACAGTCAGGCAGCTAGACTATTTACAGTTAGTGCAGTGCGTCCTGCTCACAGTGTTCTGCTAAACCTACAAGTTAGTGGGGTGCGCCCTGCTCACAGTGTTCAGCTAAACCTACAAGTTAGTGGGGTGCGTCCACCTCACAGTGTTCAGCTAAAGCTACCTGTAGAAGGTTGGTGGTGTTCTCATACTACAGGCAGGCAGTTGATTTTGCTAGCTGCAGTATCAGTACATATATATATATATATATATATATATATATATATATATATATATATATATCCCAGCTTAGTGCAGCTACAGGCCATTAGTATGTCTGGAAGGCCAAGAAGGAGAGGCAGACAGTCACAAGCCAATAAGAGAGGGCAAGCAGGCTCTGTGTCTAGTGCTGGTCGTGGAGACGGTGCATCCTCATCAGCACGTGGCCATGGGACACGCTTGGCCTTTTTTTCGGCAGCTGGCCATGTTGAGCCGCAACATGCGGAAGACTTGGTCGAGTGGATGACCAAGCCGTCCTCATCCTCCTCATCCTCTCTCACCCATGCCCAGGGTACTTTGTCTGGCAAAGCAGCGGCCTCTTCCCTCAGCTCAATGTCATCAGTGACTCCTTCCCTAGCCCCACCATGTCCTCCTGAGGAGTCCCTCGAACTGTTTGACCACAGTGTTGGGTACATGCTCCAGGAGGATGCCCAGCGTTTGGAAGGCTCTGATGATGATACTGAGCTCGATGAAGGCAGTAACACGAGCACGGACAGAGGGGGTGCCCAAGAAGGACAGCAATCTGGCAGTCATGCTCCCCCTGCTGCAGCATACTGCCAGGTTTGCTCCAGTGATGAGGAGGGAGGGGATGATGAGGTCACTGACTCAACGTGGGTGCCTGATAGGAGAGAAGAGGAGGAGGAGGAGGAGGCGGCACATCACCAACGAGGCAGGATGCCCTCCAGGGGCCAGCCTAAGGGCAGCACATTGACTGCATCACACCCCAAAGCTCCACATGTGCAGGGCGCTGCAGTCTCTGCGCGTTATTCAAAAAGTTCTTTGGTGTGGGCCTTTTTTGAGACGAGTGCATCAGATCGCACCGCTGCTATTTGCAACATATGTCTCAAGCGTATCTCGCGTGGCCAAAACATCTCCCGCTTGGGTACCACATGCTTGACCAGACATATGTTGACCTGCCATGCAGTTCGTTGGCAAGCGTATCTAAAAGACCCACACCAAAGAACAAAGAGGACCTCTGCTTGCTCCTCATCAGCTGAGATTTCCAACCCCACTAGACCTTCAGTCCTCTCTGAGACCTGCACTGAGAGGAATGAAGGTGTAGAATTAGGTGTGTCACAGCCACGTACTTGTGGGCAATCTGATTTTGGTACACCGACGTCAGATTGTACCAGGCAAATTTCCCTGCCCCAGCTGCTGCACCGCCGAAAGAAGTTTGCTCCCAGCCATCCACATGCCCAGCGGTTGAATGCTAGCTTGGCAAAATTGCTAGCACTTCAACTGCTGCCTTTTCAGTTGGTAGACTCTGCCCCCTTCCGTGAGTTTGTGGAATGTGCAGTTCCTCAGTGGCAGGTACCCAAACGCCACTTTTTCTCACGGAAGGCGATTCCGGCTCTCTACCAGCATGTGGAAGGCAATGTCCATGCCTCGCTGGACAGGGCGGTCAGCGGTAAGGTGCATATTACCGCTGACTCATGGTCCAGCAGGCATGGACAGGGACGTTACCTAAATTTCACGGCGCATTGGGTGACTCTGCTGGCAGCTGGGAAGGATGCAGGACAAGGTGCAGTAGTGTTGGAGGTTGTTCCACCACCACGCCTCCAAAATGCTAATGATTGTGACACACCTCTCTCCTCCACCCCCTCCTCTTCTTCTTCCTCCATGGCCTCTTCCTCGGAACCAGCGGTGCTCCGTAGTCGTTCAAGGGGCTACGCAAGTACGCAGGCCAAAAGATGCCATGCGGTGCTTGAGCTGGTGTGCTTGGGGGACAGGAGCCACACTGGGGCAGAGGTTCTGTCAGCTCTGCAGGGGCAGGTTCAGAGGTGGTTGACGCCACGCCAACTTAAGGCAGGAATGGTGGTTTGCGACAATGGCACCAACCTCCTCTCTGCCCTCCGACAGGGACAAATGACCCATGTGCCCTGTTTGGCTCACGTCCTTAACTTGGTGGTGCAGCGGTTCTTGGGCAGGTACCCGGGCTTACAGGATGTCCTGAGGCAGGCCAGGAAAGTCTGTGTGCATTTCCGCCGGTCATATAATGCCAGTGCTCGGCTGACGGACCTCCAAAAGGAGTTTAACCTGCCCAAGAACCGCCTAATCTGTGACATGCCCACCAGGTGGAACTCAACGTTGGCCATGCTGCAGCGGCTGCACACGCAGCAGAGGGCCATCAATGAGTACCTGTGCGACTATGGCACCAGGACAGGGTCAGGGGAGCTTGGTTTTTTTTCCCCACGCCAGTGGGCCATGATCAGGGATGCATGCACTGTCCTGTCACCATTTGAGGAGGCCACGAGGATGGTGAGCAGTGACAGTGCATGCATCAGTGACACTGTCCCCCTTGTCCACCTGTTGGAGCACACGCTGCGTGGAATAATGGACAGGGCACTTGAGGCAGAACAGAGGCAGGAAGAGGAGGACTTCCTTAGCTCTCAAGGCCCCCTTTATCCAGACAGTGTTCCTGCGTGCCCGCGATCACACAGGAAGAGGACGAGGAGGAAGAGGAGGAGGAGGAGGAAGATTGTGTCAGTATGGAGGTGGAGCCTGGCACTCAGCATCAGCAGCAGTCTTTAAGGGATCAGTCCCAAGAAACACATGGACTTGTACGTGGCTGGGAGGAGGTGGCTGCGGACCATGTCGTCCTTAGTGACCCAGAGGACTCCGGACCGAATGCCTCAGCAAACCTACGCTGCATGGCCTCCCTGATCCTGCAAAGCCTGCGTAAGGATCCTCGTATTCGTGGTATCAAGGAGAAGGACCAATACTGGCTGGCAACCCTCCTTGATCCACGTTACAAGGGTAAGGTTGCGGACCTTATCTTGCCATCGCAGAGGGAGCAGAGGATGAAACATCTTCGGGAGGCCTTGCAGAAAGGTCTGTGCAACGCGTTCCCAGAGACTGGGAGGTTACAAACTCCTGTTTCTGGACAACGTGTTGCTGAGGCTTCGGTCAGTCAAAGAAGGAGCGGTGGAGAAGGTGGCCGTCTGACCGATGCGTTCAGACAATTTTTTGGTCCGCAGCCCCAAGGTATGATTGGTTCCAGCAACCATCGCCAGCGTCTGTTTTACATGGTGCAGGAATACCTAGGGGCAAGATCAGACTTGGACACCTTTCCCACCGAAAATCCTCTGGGTTACTGGGTCTTGAGGATGGATCACTGGCCAGAGCTTGCACAGTATGCAATTGAGCTACTGGCCTGTCCTGCATCCAGCGTTCTTTCGGAACACACATTCAGTGCTGCTGGAGGCATGGTAACTGATCACAGGGTGCGTCTGTCCACTGACTCGGTCGATCGACTGACCTTCATAAAAATGAATGAGTCTTGGATCACCACCAGCTACCAAGCACCTGATGCTGATGTAACCGAATAATTTTTTTTGAAATCTCAGATCCCTTCAAAGACTGCCTATGCTGATGCTGAGTGACTATCCCTGAGTAATTATCCTCTTCCTCCTCAATCATCACGCTGATAGCTTGTAAGAGCATTTTTGGTTCTGGGCGCCACCACCAGTGCCTAAGGCACAATTTTTCAGCCCCTGTTTAACAGGGGCGTGTAATTACGATTTTTGATGTAATACTTTGCAGCAGGGCTCGTTCCTGCATTCCAACTAGAGTGTCTGTGAGGGGTTGCAGTGTTGTGGCACCAGCACCAGTGCCTAAGGCCCAATTTTTCAGCCCTTGTTTAACAGGGGCGTGTAATTACAATTTTTGATGCAATACTTTGCAGCAGGGCTCGTTCCTGCATTCCAACTAGAGTGTCTGTGAGGGGTTGCAGTGTTGTGGCACCAGCACCAGTGCCTAAGGCCCAATTTTTCAGCCCTTGTTTAACAGGGGCGTGTAATTACAATTTTTGATGCAATACTTTGCAGCAGGGCTCGTTCCTGCATTCCAACTAGAGTGTCTGGGAGGGGTTGCAGTGTTGTGGCACCAGCACCAGTGCCTAAGGCCTAATTTTTCAGCTCCTGTTCAACAGGGGCATGTAATTACAATTCTTGATCTAATATTTCACAGCAGAGCCCTGTGAGGGCTTACAGTGTTGTGGCCACAGCAACACCTAAGGCCCAAATTTCTGCTGAGTATATAGGGCAGGACCCTACTTTCAAACAACTAACTTACAAACGACTCCTACTTGCAAACGGAAGGAGACAACAGGAAGTGAGAATAAATCTACCCCTAGGAAGGGAAATTCTCTCCTGTAAGAGTTAATATGGGAAAAACATTTCTCCTTTCCACTGATGCTTTCCAATCCATTGGGACAAAAAGTGAGGTGAAATCTTCTGAAGAGGAGGAAAGACAGCAAAACAAATGTCACAGGGGTGATAACCCTTCCCTATGTTTTCCAAAAAGCTTAAAAAAGATTTTTTGGCTGGAGCTAAACACGTTAAAAATATACCCGTTCAAAATTACAAAGAGATTCTACTTAACAACAAACCTACAGCCTGTATACTGCTGTTCAGAGTATATAGGGCCTGGTGGCCCCACACCTTTCCTTATTTTAATTTGGGTGCGGGGTTCCCCTTAATATCCATACAAGACCCAAAGGGCCTGGTAATGGACTGGGGGGTACCCATGCCGTTTGTCTCACTGATTTTCATCCATATTGCCAGGACCCGACATTACATTAAACCCGCAAGCAGTTTTAAATGAGATTTTTTCCTTTAAAAATGACATTTGGTGCAGGGACTGTTCTAAACACGGGAAACACGCGTCACTTTACAGGCATACTATAGACACCCCTCAGGTACGATATTTAAAGGAATATTTCACTTTTTTTTTTTTTACTTTAAGCATCATTAAAATCACTGCTCCCGAAAAAACGGCCGTTTTTAAAAGTTTTTTTTGCATAGATACATGTCCCCTGGGGTAGGACCCGGGTCCCCAAACCCTTTTTAGGACAATACCATGCAAATTAGCCTTTAAAATGAGCACTTTTGATTTCGAACGTTCGAGTCCCATAGACGTCAATGGGGTTCTAACGTTCGTGCGAACTTTCGGTCCGTTCGCAGGTTCTGGTGCGAACCGAACCGGGGGGTGTTCGGCTCATCCCTAGTGAGGAAGGAAGGCTCATTGATTGAGGTATTGAGGTGGGGAGGGAAGGCTCATTGATGGAGGTGGGGAGGAAAGGCTCATTGATGGAGGTGGGGAGGGAAGGTCATTTATGGAGGTGGGGAGGGAAAGCTCATTGATGGAGGTGGGGAAAGGCTTATTAATAGAAGTGGCGGGGAGGCTCATTGATGGAGGTGTGGTGGGAAGGCTCATTCATAAAGGTGGGGGAGAGAAGGCTCACTGATGGAGGTGGGGGGTGGCTAATTGATGGTAGGTGGGGGGGAGGGAAGGCTCATTGATGGAGGTGGGAGGGAAGGCTCATTAATGAAGCTGGGGTGGCTCATTGATGGTGATGGGGAGGGTAGGCTCATTGATGGAGTTGAGGGAGGGAAGGCTCATTGATGGAGGTGGGGTGGGAAGGCTCATTGATGGAGATGGAGAGGGAAGGCTTATTGATGGAGGTGGGGAGGGAAGGCTCATTGATGGAGATGGAGAGGGAAGGCTTATTGATGGAGGTGGGGGAAGGCTCATTGATGGAGTTAAGGGAGAGAAGGCTCATTGATGGAGGTGGGGAGGGAAGGCTCATTGATGGAGGTGGGGAGGGGGGCTCATTGATGGAGGTGGGGAGGGAAGGCTCATTGATGGAGTTGAGGGACGGAAGGCTCATTGATGAAGATGGAGAGGGAAGGCTCATTGATGGAGGTGGGAGGGAACGCTCATTGATGGAGATGGGGAGGGAAGGCTCAATAAAGGAAGTGGGAGGGGAGGCTCATTGATGGAGAAGGGGAGGGAAGGCTCATTGGTGGAGGTGTGGGAAGGCTCATTGATGGAGTTAAGGGAGAGAAGGCTCATTGATGGAGGTGGGGAGGGAAGGCTCATTGATTGAGGTATTGAGGTGGGGAGGGAAGGCTCATTGATGGAGGTGGGGAGGAAAGGCTCATTGATGGAGGTGGGGAGGGAAGGTCATTTATGGAGGTGGGGAGGGAAAGCTCATTGATGGAGGTGGGGAAAGGCTTATTAATAGAAGTGGCGGGGAGGCTCATTGATGGAGGTGTGGTGGGAAGGCTCATTCATAAAGGTGGGGGAGAGAAGGCTCACTGATGGAGGTGGGGGTGGCTAATTGATGGTAGGTGGGGGGGAGGGAAGGCTCATTGATGGAGGTGGGAGGGAAGGCTCATTAATGAAGCTGGGGGGGCTCATTGATGGTGATGGGGAGGGTAGGCTCATTGATGGAGTTGAGGGAGGGAAGGCTCATTGATGGAGGTGGGGTGGGAAGGCTCATTGATGGAGATGGAGAGGGAAGGCTTATTGATGGAGGTGGGGAGGGAAGGCTCATTTATGGAAGTGGGAGGGGAGGCTCATTGATGGAGAAGGGGAGTGAAGGCTCATTGATGGAGGTGTGGTAAGGCTCATTGATGGAGTTAAGGGAGAGAAGGCTCATTGATGGAGGTGGGGAGGGAAGGCTCATTGATAGAGGTGGGGAGGGAAGGCTCATTAATGAAGCTGGGGGGGCTCATTGATGGAGGTGGGGAGGGAAGGCTCATTGATGGAGTTGAGGGATGGAAGGCTCATTGATAAAGATGGAGAGGGAAGGCTCATTGATGGAGGTGGGAGGGAAGGCTCATTGATGGAGATGGGGAGGGAAGGCTCAATAAAGGAAGTGGGAGGGGAGGCTCATTGATGGAGAAGGGGAGGGAAAGCTCATTGGTGGAAGTGTGGGAAGGCTCATTGATGGAGTTAAGGGAGAGAAGGCTCATTGATGGAGGTGGGGAGGGAAGGCTCATTGATGGAGGTGGGGAGGGGGGCTCATTGCTGGAGGTGGGGAGGGAAGGCTCATTGATGGAGTTGAGGGACGGAAAGCTCATTGATGAAGATGGAGAGGGAAGGCTCATTGATGGAGGTGGGAGGGAAGGCTCATTGATGGAGATGGGGAGGGAAGGCTAAATGATGGAAGTGGGGAGGGAAGTCTCATTAATGGAGGTGGGAGGTGAGGCTCATTGATGGAGGTGGAGAGAGAAGGCTCATTGATGGAGTTAAGGGAGAGAAGGATCATTGATGGGGGTGGGGAAGGGAGGCTCATTAATGGAGGTGGGGAGGGAGGGCTTCTTGATGGAGGTGGGGAGGGAAGGCCATTGATGGAGGTGGGGAGGGAAGGCTCATTGATGGAAGTGGGGAGGGAAGGGTCATTGATGGAGGTGGGGAGGGAAGGCTCATTGATGGAAGCGGGGAGAGAAGTCTCATTGATGGAGGTGGGAGGAGAGGCTCATTGATGGAGTTGAGGGAGGGAAGGCTCATTGATGGAGGTGGCGTGGGAAGGCTCATTGATGGAGGTGGCGTGGGAAGGCTCATTGATGGAGGTGGGGATGGAAGGCTCATTGATGGAGGTGGGGAGTGAAGGCCCATTGATGGAGTTGAGGGCGGGGAAAGGCTCATTGATGGAGGTGGGGGGAGGGAAGACTCATTGATGGAGGTGGGGAGGGAAGACTCATTGATGGAGGTGGGAGGGGAGGCTCATTGATGGAGTTGAGGGAGGGAAGGCTCATTGATGGAGGTGGGGGGAAGGCTCATTGATGGAGGTGGGGAGGGAAGGCTCATTGATGGAAGTGGGGAGGGAAGTCTCATTGATGGAGGTGGGAGGGGAGGCTGGCTTGTGTAGTCTGACTCAATAGAAGGGGTACTGGAGCTCCAATTACTGAAAAAAATGAATGCTGGTTCTAATAGAAAGGTGTCAGAACACACAGAGCATTGCAGTTTGTTATGTATGGGGCTACACACACCAGTCAGAGTGACTCATGTCCACAGCCAAAAGTGCCTACAATGGGCACGAGAGCATCGGAGCTGGAGCACGTAGCAATGGAAGAAGGTGGCCTGGTCTGAGAAATTCATGAATGGTTTGAGGAACACAAGTTGGCCTCCAAATTCTCCAAATTTCAATGCAATGAAGCATCTGTGGTATATATAGTAAACTAAACCGATCTTTCTGATCTTTTTCACCCAAAGCCATAGATGAAGGTCAGTGAAAGCAAACTGTGTCAGAAAATTTGTGGTCATGATATTGTGCATTACATTAGAAAACTGGGCAAATTTAGCTTCATCTGGTTCCATCTCTGCGGATCTGGTCATCCTATTTCTAGTTATCAGTATTGGTACTCTTAAGCTAGCCAAGGATGGGTCTTTTTCTTGTTCAGAACAGATTCTTCCATCCACACAAACGAGGTAGATGAACGAATTCCCCTCTACTTTCCGCACCGGGACATTGTATTCTGACAGCAGGATTCTCCACTGTTATTCCCCGTAGGATTTTCCGATGAAAAATGTTCCATGGGAGCTTGTTGTCGGAAATTCCGACCACGTGTATACTTCATCAGACATTTTCCATCGGAATTTTCATCACACAAAATTTGAGATCTGGTTCTCAAATTTTCCGACAACAAAATCCGTCACGTAAATTCCGATTGTGTGTACACAATTCCAACGCACAAAGTTCCATGCATGCTCGGAATCAAGCAGAAGAGCCACACTGGCTATTGAACTTAATTTTTCTCGGCTCGCCTTACATGTTGTACCTCACCGCGTTCTTGACGTTCGGAATTTCCGACAAGATTTGTGTAACCGTGTGTATGCAAGACAAGTTTAAGCCAACATCCGTCAGAAAAAAAACATGGATTTTGTTGTCGGAAAATCCTATCGTGTGTACGGAGCATAAGCGTGCAACCGATCTGCAGCTGTAGATGACTGGCTGAAGCTCCTCATCAACAAAAATTTTCCAACATTCCTGTTTTCAGAAGTTGAACAGGACTTCAGTTGAACATGGATTGAAATTCCGTCAGTCCCTTTTGAACTGGTCGAATTTCGAACCATTTATCGCCAGCTTAGGATTTCACTTTTCAGAAAATGAATTTCTTGTTGACTCGAATGTCTATTGACAATAAGATAATCATATTCTTGTTCTTCCGGGATCTGGTGAGGCAACCTCTCTATCTCCTCCAGTCCATATGTAAGGGGTAGGGTAGCAGGGAGGTCCATGTTTTCCAATGAACTCTATCTTGCCAAGTCTGGGAAAAATCAGAGGCCTACCCCCAGGATGGGTTCTTCTGGGCTACGCTAGGAACCTCGCACATGGTCTCTCTAATTTAATCTGTGCCGTTTTCTCCAATGCCCTGGGACAAGGCTGAGATTGTCATCAGGGAATACTCAACCTTAAAGCGGGCCTCTACTATCAGAGATGATCATACACCATGTATATTTGCACAGCAACTCTTCTACAGTTAACTCTCGGGTCCCTGTGTAAATTCACATCTTCTCATTGTAGCTTGCAATTAGGCATGCCGTGCTGAACACTGACCACAGCTACCTGTCCAACATTTCCCCACTACTGGTCCCGGTAGAAGCATGGAACCCTGCCATGCACATAGTCCGGGCTTCAATGTGCACTCGACTTTAACTCTTGAACGTCCATGCCTCTATACAGAATGGAGACCTCTGCAGTACACTTCTGTTCCGGTTGCTGTAGGAGATGGGAATGCGGTGTAAGGAGTGCCGACAACATCTATTTTATGAATAGAGGCAATTCCAGCTATAACAGGTACAAGTTACGACAGGTTGCTTGCTGGATATACCTTCTTTGCTCGTGGCAGCCACATGTATAGCTTGCAGTGGAACGACTCCTAACGTGCAGACCCTTCATACCCTGTGTGCTAGTGACCCAAGCTGTAGACTAAATGCAAAGTTGTACCAGTTACTTGCATTACACCCCTTTAAGTAACTTCAGACCATGCTAATGACTAAGTTTCAAAAACTTTACTTGAATAAAGTGCAAAACAGCATACAGTTCAAGGAACACAAAGTCCATGAATAACAGAACTTTCCCAAGTACTTTCAACAACAGTCATTGTTCTTAGTTCCCTAGTCCCTAAAGCTAGCTAGGCTACATGTTGCCCCAGCGTATTTGCAGAGGTGGAGTCCATATGGTCATGGCATCCAACTGAGGCATACTCCAGCAGCTGGTGTCTTCGAGGCGAATCCCAAGTTTTGATGACTTTACATCTTGATGGCAGGCTGTGTCATCCTTAGGCTCTTCTTTTGAGTATAGCTCTTCCCAGGGAACCAGGAAAATGGGCAAGACCATGGAACACAGTATAAGCAAGGCCAGGTCATCACCCCCGGCGTTGGTGGCTCCTGGACTCGGCCCACTGTTCTCTTTTAAATGTAAAGATGCAGTGGGTCGGACCCAAGGATTCTGCCTAAAGCCAAAGAACTGATAAAAACATTAACCCCCTACCCTCCCGTCCGGGGCAGCACTTGTCTAGCTACTTTCAACCTGCCTCCACATAGATGGAGAAATTTGGAGAAGAAGGGATCATCATGAGATGGATTGTTTTAGACAGGTTCGAAATGTCGTAGGAAATATGCATATTGTGTTACATTCAAAAACAAAAAGAAACTGCGCTGTCAAATTTAGTGACAAACATATACAGTATGGAATATTAGCAAGTGAAAAAATGATAGCTGCAACTCTACCTTGAGGTTACCGTACACAGTGAATATAAATTCTTATACAAACAGAGTCACATCAACAAGTCCAAATGTGCAATGATTATCAAAGTCCAGCATACACCAAAAAGGGGTGATAAACAATTCCAGTTCCTCAGTGTCAAAATTACTTGTGTAGAAATTTCCAAATTCTTCCACCACCAGCAAAGATTATTTGCCCTGTGACACCACCACCATATAGAGGGAGTGCACGCTTACCAGATCCAATGTGACCCCCTAATTAAAGATGAGCCATAAGCGCTTTCATTAGGATATAGAGTAGAGTGGGTGCTCCTCCAATTACCCCACCACTAGATGGATGGTGATGGTTGATTCTCAGTTGGATATCTCCCCATAAAGTGTTCCGTACGAGCATAGAACAAAGAAAGGTGCTCCATCCATACGAGAATGGAAGAAAGAAAGGTGCTCCATCCATATGAGAATAGAAGAAAGAAATGTGCTCCATCCATACGAGAATAGAAGAAAGAAAGGTGCTCCATCCATATGAGAATAGAAGAAAGAAATGTGCTCCATCCATATGAGAACAGAAGAAAGAAAGGTGCTCCATCCATATGAGAACAGAAGAAAGAAAGGTGCTCCATCCATATGAGAATAGAAGAAAGAAATGTGCTCCATCCATATGAGAACAGAAGAAAGAAAGGTGCTCCATCCATATGAGAACAGAAGAAAGAAAGGTGCTCCATCCATACGAGAATAGAAGAAAGAAAGGTGAACATAGTATGAACATAGAAGAAAGAAAGAAGCTCCATCCGTACGAGCATAGAAGAAAGAAAGGTGCTCCATCCATTCACACCAGAACATGCGAATGGGCAAACAATTTGTACGAACACGCAAACCCTATTAAAGTCTATGTGACACGAACGTGAAAAATCAAAAGTGCTCATTTTAAATGCTTATATGCAAGTTATTGTCATAAAAAGTGTTTGGGGACCCGGGTCCTGCCCCAGGGGACATGTATCAATGCAAAAAAAAAGTTTTAAAAATGGCCATTTTTTCGGGAGCAGTGATTTTAATAATGCTTAAAGTGAAACAATAAAAACAAAATATTTATTTAAATATCATACCTGGGGGTGTCTATAGTATGCCTGTAAAGTAGTGCATTTTTGTGGTGTGTTTTACTGTGCCGTAGCAAAATGACATTTCTAAAGGAAAAAATATAATTTAAATTTGCTTGCGGCTGTAATGAATTGTCGGATCTCGGCAATATAGATCAAAATCATTGAATTTTTTTTCTTAATGGTGTGGGGGTCCCCCCCCAAAATCCATACCAGACCCTTATCCAAGCATGCAACCTGGCAGGCCGCAGGAAAAGGGGGGGGGACGAGAGAACCGTACCAGGCCACATGCCCTCAACATGGGGAGGGTGCTTTGGGGTCCCGGTGGTTGTAGGGGTCTGTGGGCGGGGGGCTTATCGGAATCTTGAAGCCCCCTTTAACAAGGGGACCCCAGATCCCGCCCCCCCCCTTTGTGAATGGGTATCGGGTACATTGTACCCCTACACATTCACCAAAAATGTGTCAAAAATTATAATAGACAGTTTTGGACAATTCTTTTAGTTAAAAAAAAAAGTGTCCCGAGATGTCCATTCATCTTTAATCACAGTGCCGACGGACCAAGAAAAAAAAATGGAAACAGTCCGCCTTGATGACCCCGCCCCTTCGGATGTCATGTGATGTCAGAAGGGGTGGGGTCACCCATTTATGTCACCGGATGGCCTTGCCCTTATCTATATAACAGCTGTCATCACGAAAAAGGATGTAGTCAGCGGGGACGTCTCCCATGGAGGCAGAGTTTTTCCGTTTTTTTTCTCAGGACCATCGGACACTGTGATTAAAGATGGATAGACATCTCGAGACACTTTTTTTTTTTTAAATAAAGGAATTGTCCAAAACTGTCTCCTGTCATTTTTATGTTTTTGACCCTTCTTTTGGTGAATGAGTAGGGGTACAATGTCCCTGATACCCATTTACATAGGGGGGTGGGATCTGGGGTTCCCCTGCCCGCTGACCCCCACAACCACCAGGCAAGAGTTGTGGGGAAGAGGCCCTTGTTCCTATCAACATGGGGACAAGGTGTTTTGGGGGGGACCCCAAAGCACCCTCCCTATGTTGAGGGCCTGGTATGGTTTGGGGGGGCGCTCTCTCACCCCCCCTTTTCCTGCGGTCTGCCAGGTTGCGTGCATAAGGGTTTGGTATGGATTTTGAGGGGGACCCCCACGCCATTTTTTTTCCATGAGGTTCCTCTTAATATCCATTCCAGTCCCAAAGGGCCTGCTTAATGGACTGCGGGGAGGGGACTCACATGGTTTTTTCAATGATTTGTATGTATATTGCTGGGATCCACGAATAAATTACAGCCATGAGCAGTTTTAAATGACATTTTTTCGTTTAGAAATTTAATTTTGTTGCTCTCATTCATTACACTACATACGGTTGGCGTGTAAGCAGCCTTATATAGTGTGGGGTGTGGACTTAGCCCTCTTAGCCTTTGGCCAGTCATGGTTCTCACAGCGGAGCGTGCTGTGATTGGCCAAAGCATGCAGGTCAGGTGCATGCTTTGGCCAATCAGCAGCCATCAATGCACTGCGATCTCGCAGTTCATTATGGGGCGTTCCACGGCACTCGAATTTCCCCTGAACGCCCCATAATGTTCTAAATTCGGCAAATGGGCAAACACTCGATGTTCGGGTTGAACTTATGTTCGACTCAAACATCTGGCTTATTCCTACATAGAAGAAAGAAAGGTGCTCCATCTGTACGAACGTAGAAGAAAGAAAGGTGCTCCAATAGTGTATAAATCTTAATGCAGTTTTAGTGATCAGTAAAAATACACTTACAGATGTGACATCACTTATGATGTGCTGTCGTGCCCCGGACGACATCAAATGTGCCAAAATGCGTAGGGAGGAGTGACGTGCTGTTGTTATGGCGAGTTCCTAGGAAGTGTGGGCCCTGCTGTCTGTCCAGTGTTAATCTGTTACAAGCGCTTTTTATTCTACGGCACTGCAAGTGTATTTTTACTTATCAATAAAGCTGCATTAAGGTTTTTACACTATTGGAGCACATTTCTTTCTTCTATGCTCGTACGGGTGGTGCACCTTTCTTTCTTCTATGCTTGTACGGATGGTGCACCTTTCTTTCTTCTATGCTCGTACGGATGGTGCACCTTTCTTTCTTCTATGCTCGTAACGGATGGTGCACCTTTCCTTCTTCTATGCTCATACGGATCAATTTATGGGGCTATATCCAACTGAGAATCAGCCATCACCATCCATCTAGTTGTGGGGGAATCGGAGGAGTCGCCACTCAGCCACTCTAGGCTGTGTTTCCTAAGGAAAGCACTTATGACTCCTCTTTAATTAGGGGGTCACATTGGATCTGGTAAGCGTGCACTCCCTCTATATGATGGTGGGGTCACAAGGCCAATTGTCCTTTCTGGTGGTGGAAGACTTTGGACATTTCTATGCACCTTATTCTGACACTGAGGAGGAGGATTGTTTATCACCCCTTTCTGGCTTTGATAATCATTGCACATTTAAACTTTTTTCTTCTTTGCACTTTGAACTTTAGTGTTGGTCATTGTTCACAGGGAATTCAATTAAGCATCTATTTACATGTTAGCACAACTCTGTTTGTATGGATATTGCTGTACATAATGGATCACAACAGAGCAGACAGGTAAATACTCTTGGCCACTGTGAGATGTGTTCCTCAGGTGTGTAAGACTTTTTGATGGGTTTTTCCGATGACAATCTTCATGGCCTTGTTGGTGATGCTGGGGTAGGACTGTAGAAAAAGAATGACATCAATAACAGTGACCATGATCCTAACCACGAGACCTACAGCTTGCTGTTTGGAGGTATACCCATGGCTGAAAATTGTCATGTTCTCAGAGACATGATTCAGCATGAGGTTGGATCTATGGAATAGAAGTTCATATTACAATCAAAGAAATTAGTATACAAAACCGCGGTATAAGCCAACTAGACCCGCAAATGCGTGCCCATGATGTCATGATTACAATTAGAAAAAATTGGCAAATTTAACTTCCTCTGATTCCATCTCTGTGGATCTGGTGATCCCATTTACCTGTAAAAGCCCAGTAAGATTTCAGTTCTCTTCTTCTTTTTCAGCTGAGACTCGGAAAAAAAAAATGTCTTGTTGACCCGAATGTGCATTAATGATGAAAAAATTGTATTCTTGTTCCTCCAGGGCCTGGTGAGGCACCTTCTGATCTCTTTCACCCCTAGCCCATAGATGAAGAGATTGAGAGAAGCCAGTAACCCTAACCCTCATCCTAACCCTAACCGCCCACTAAGAGTTAATTTCTCTTCCCCTTTTTTTAGCTGAGAAATGGACAACTAATGTCTTGTTGACGTGAATGTGCATTGATAATGAGTTAATCATATTCTTGTTCCTCCCGAACCTGGTAAGACAACATTCTGATCTCTTTCAGCTCCAACTCAGCTCAAAGATAAAGAAATTGGAAAAGGATTGACCATCATGAGATAGATTGCGTTAAATAGGTTCTGAATGTCTTGGAAATATGCATCTGCATGAGCTACATAATGAATGATATCAGTGTGGACAGGTAAATAATCACGACTACCAAGAGATGAGTTTCTTGACTGGCTTTGCTGATGACAATGTAGACAACGCTCTATTTATCTGCAGAGAAAGACTGACATTGACAACAGTGACTAAGATCCCAACCAAGATACCTACAGCTTGCGGTTTGGAGATGTCTAAATGTGCAAGGCTGAAAATGTCCATGTTCTCACAGACAAGATTCAGATTGACATTGGATCTACAGAATAGAAGTCAATATGACCATCGTAGAAATGAGCGTAGCACTCTGCACCACCAGAGTGAAATCCAACTGGACCTGCAAACGTGTGGTCATGATATCGTGATCACAGTTATAAAATTGGGTCAATTTAACTTCATCTCTGTGGATCTGGTGATCCCATTTACCTGCAATAGACCTATAAGAGTTCAGTTCTCTTCGTCATTTTCACCTGTGTGCCGGAAAACAAATGTCAAATTGACCCGAATGTGCATGGATGATGATGAGACAATCATATTCTTATTCCTCCAGGACCTGGTGAGGCATCTTCTGATCTCTTTCACCCCCCAGTCCATAGCTGAAGATATTGAGAGAAGCTGATAACAATAACCCTCACCATAACCATAACTTCCCACTAAGATTTCAGTTCTCTTCTTTTTTTTTAGTGGAGACTCGTAAAACAAATGTCTTGTTAACCCGAATGTGCATGGATGATGATGAGACAATCATAGTCTTGTTCCTCCAGGACCTGGTGAGGCACCTTCTGATCTCTTTCACCCCCAGCCCATAGATAAAGGGATTAAGAGAAGCTGGTATCATGAGATAGAATGCGTTAAATAGGTTCTGAATGTCGTAGGAAACATGCGTATGCATGCGGTACACAATGGAGGAGATCAGCGCAGACAGGTAAATAATCATGGCCACTGTGAGATGTGCTCCACAGGTGTGTAAGGCTTTGTGACGGGCTTTCCCAACAGCAATCTTCATGGCTGTGTAGACAATGGTGGAGTAGGACAGCAGAAGAAGACTGACATCGACAACGGTGACCAGGATCCGAACCATGAGACCTACAGCTTGCTGTTGTGAGATGTCTTCACAGGCAAGGCTCAGAAGCCCCATGTTCTCACAGACAAAATTGAGAATAACATTGGATCTACAGAAATGGACACTGGAAGTCAGTACCACCATTGGAGAAACAAGGAGGGCACTCCGCACCACCCCAATCAGAGCCAACTGGACTAGCAAACCCGTGGTCATGATATCGTTGTATCGTAAAGGTCGACAGATAGCTATAAACCTGTCCAGGGCCATCGAGAGGATAACGCCAGACTCAAAAATAGCCATGAAGTATATGTAGAACATTTGACTGAGACAACCAGACAACGTGATCTGGTTACTATTAAAAGACAAACCGAGGAGGAGCTTTGGCAGAACGGCAGTTGTGGAGGAGATATTGACAGCGAAGAGGAGGTTCACGAGGAAGAACATAGGGGAGTGGAGGCTCGGTTCAACAAAAACCCGATGAATGATGAGGATGTTTCCAGACAAGATCATGACATAGATAAACATGAATGGAATTGTCAACAATTTCCGGTATTTTATTATACCGGGAAACCCAAAGAGGATGAATTCTGTGTAAGAAATGGTGGTCTCATTTTGGGTTAGCCCTTCCATGGTGAAAATTATGAAGCCTTCAAATCAAGAAGTGAAGGAGATGGTTTTCTGAATTTTCTAGGAAACCCAGAAAGGACATATTCTATGTGGGAAATGAATGCCTGGCTTTGGATCCATCCTTCCATTCTATAATCATGGAACTCTCATGTTGGCATCACTGGAGACCTTCAAGTTTGGTCCTTTATCATAGAAAACAGAAATATATAAATAAGACGGAATTTTGATACCATGAACAAGTAATAGGGGATAAAGATGAGAGAGGAAACTTTAGTTAATATTATATTGTTGGGTGGGTCCATTGGTGAGATCTCTGCACTGTGTTGCTGACTCTGAACACCTGCTTTGTCTATTATGAGGGGTTCCCATCATCCCTCTGCTGAGTTCCCGGGTCTGTACATCTGATGTGCCCATTATGAGGGGTTCCCACCATCCCTGTGCTGAGTTCCCCGGTCTGTACACCCGCTGTGCCCATTATGAGGAGTTCCCACCATCCCTGTGCTGAGTTCCCGGGTCTGTACACCCGCTGTGCCCATTATGAGGAGTTCTCACCATCCCTGTGCTGAGTTCCCGGGTCTGTACACCCGCTGTGCCCATTATGAGGGGTTACAACCATCCCTGTGCTGAGTTCCCAGGTCTGTACACCCGCTGTGCCCATTATGAGGGGTTCCCACCATCCCTGTGCTGAGTTCCCGGGTCTGTACACCCGCTGTGCCCATCATGAGGGGTTCCCACCATCCCTGTGCTGAGTTCCTGGGTCTGTACACCCACTGTGCCCATTATGAGGGGTTCCCACCATCCCTGTGCTGAGTTCCCGGGTCTGTACACCCGCTGTGCCCATTATGAGGGGTTCCCACCATCCCTGTGCTGAGTTCCCGGGTCTGTACACCCACTGTGCCCATTATGAGGGGTTCCCACCATCCCTGTGCTGAGTTCCCGGGTCTGTACACCCGCTGTGCCCATTATGAGGGGTTCCCACCATCCCTGTGCTGAGTTCCCGGGTCTGTACACCCGCTGTGCCCATTATGAGGGGTTCCCACCATCCCTGTGCTGAGTTCCCGGGTCTGTACACCCGCTGTGCCCATTATGAGGGGTTCCCATCATCCCTGTGCTGAGTTCCCAGGTCTGTACACCCGCTGTGCCCATTATGAGGGGTTCCCACCCTCCCTGTGCTGAGTTCCTGGTTCTGTACACCCGCTGTGCCCATTATGAGGGGTTCCCACCATCCCTGTGCTGAGTTCCCGGGTCTGTACACCCGCTGTGCCCATTATGAGGGGTTCCCACCATCCCTGTGCTGAGTTCCCGGGTCTGTACACCCGCTGTGCCCATTATGAGGGGTTCCCACCATCCCTGTGCTGAGTTCCCGGGTCTGTACACCCGCTGTGCCCATTATGAGGGGTTCCCACCATCCCTGTGCTGAGTTCCCGGGTCTGTACACCCACTGTGCCCATTATGAGGGGTTCCCACCATCCCTGTGCTGAGTTCCCGGGTCTGTACACCCACTGTGCCCATTATGAGAGGTTCCCACCAACCCTGTGCTGAGTTCCCGGGTCTGTACACCCCTGTCTCTCTTATGAGGGGTCTCCGCCATCCCTGTGCTGAGTTTTGGGGTCTGTACACCTGCTGTGCCCATTATGAGGGGTTCCCACCATCCCTGTGCTGAGTTCCCGGGTCTGTACACCCGATGTGCCCATTATGAGGGGTTCCCACCATCCCTGTGCTGAGTTCCTAGGGCTGTACACCCACTGTGCCCATTATGAGAGGTTCCCACCATCCCTGTGCTGAGTTCCCGGGTCTGTACACCCGCTGTGCACATTATGAGGGGTTCCCACCATCCCTGTGCTGAGTTCCCGGGTCTGTACACCGGCTGTGCACATTATGAGGGGTTCCCACCATCCCTGTGCTGAGTTCCCGGGTCTGTACACCCGCACTGCCCATTATGAGAGGTTCCCACCATCCCTGTGCTGAGTTCCCGGGTCTGTACACCCGCTGTGCCCATTATGAGGGGTTCTCACCATCCCTGTGCTGAGTTCCTGGGTCTGTACACCCGCTGTGCCCATTATCAGGGGTTCCCACCAACCCTGGCTAAGTTCCTATGTCTGTACACCTGTTGTGTCTATTATGAGGGGTTCCCACCAACCCTGTGCTGAGTTCCCGGGTCTGTACACCCGATGTGCCCATTATGAGGGGTTCCCACCATCCCTGTGCTGAGTTCCTAGGGCTGTACACCCGCTGTGCCCATTATGAGGGGTTCCCACCATCCCTGTGCTGAGTTCCCGGGTCTGTACACCCGCTGTGCCTATTATGAGGGGTTCCCACCATCCCTGTGCTGAGTTCCCGGGTCTGTACACCCGCTGTGCCCATTATGAGGGGTTCCCACCATCCCTGTGCTGAGTTCCCGGGTCTGTACACCCGCTGTGCCCATTATGAGGGGTTCCCACCATCCCTGTGCTGAGTTCCCGGGTCTGTACACCTGCTGTGCCCATTATGAGGGGTTCTCACCATCCCTGTGCTGAGTTCCCGGGTCTGTACACCCGATGTGCCCATTATGAGGGGTTCCCACCATCCCTGTGCTGAGTTCCTAGGGCTGTACACCCGCTGTGCCCATTATGAGGGGTTCCCACCATCCCTGTGCTGAGTTCCCGGGTCTGTACACCCGCTGTGCCTATTATGAGGGGTTCCCACCATCCCTGTGCTGAGTTCCCGGGTCTGTACACCCCCTGTGCCCATTATGAGGTGTTCCCACCATTCCTTTGTGGAGTTCCTGGCCTTGCAAATCTGCTGTTTTAAAATGTTATGTTATGTATAATGTACCTGGAGTCAGAACACGCAAAGTGGATGGGAACTCCCCATGGAAGATGTCAACACATGAAGAGGGTCGGAGCACCCAAAACTTCCTGGTCTGCAGAAACAGGTCTGGGAAGTTTTACTGCTGGGGTATCCAAGACATATCAGAAGTCAAGATCCATTGCAGCCAAACAGGCTCCACCTATAACATAATAAACAAGCATAGACCTGGGCTAAAATCTTCCCACTGGTTGGCACAACATGTAAATCTTGATGTCTGCATAGCAGTCTTTATGTTCCTATTATAACCAAAGGACCCTTCCCTTCTCTCTCCAAAGAATCCTTCCCTCCTCTATCCAAATAACTCTTCTCTATTATAACCAAAGGGTCCTTTCCTTCTCTCTCCAAAGAATCCTTCCCTACTCTATCCAAATAACTCTTCCCTATTATAATCAAAGGGCCCAAAGAATCCTTCCCTTTTCTATCCAAAGGACCCTTCCCTTCTCTCTCCGAAAAACACTTCCCTTCTCTTTCCTAAGAACTCTTCCCTACTCTATCCAAGTAACTCTTCCCTATTAAAACCAAATAATCCTTCCCATCTCTCTCCAAAGGATCACTTACCTTCTCTCTCCAAAAAACCCTCACATTCTCTCTCCAAAGGACCCTTCCCCTCTTTCTCCAAAGGACCCTTCCCTTCTCTACCCAAATACCTTTTCCCTACTATAATGAAAGGATCCTTCTCTGCTCTCTCCAAATCACTCTTCCCTATTATAACCAAATGACCATTCTCATCTCTCTCCAAAGGTCCATTACTTTCTCTCTCCAAATGACCCTTCCCTTCTCTCCAAAGGACCCTTCCCTTCTCTCTCCAAAGGACCCTTCCCTTCTTTATCCAAATAGCTCTTACCCTTCTTTATCCAAATAGCTCTTCCATATAATAACTAAAGGATCGTTCCCTTCTCTCTCCAAAGGTCTCTTACCCTCTCTCTCTAAAGAACTCTTCCCTACTCTATCAAAATAAGTTTTGGCTTTTATAACCAAAGGACCTTCCCCCTCTCTCTCCACAGGACCCTTCCATTCTCTCCCCAAATAACCTTTCCATTCTTTATCCATATAGCTCTCCCCTATAATAACCAAATGACCCTTCTTTTCTCTGTCCAAAGGACCCTTCCTTTGTCTCTCCAAAGGACCCTTCCCTTCTCTCTCCAAAGGACCCTTCCCTTCTCTCTCCAAGAACCCTTCCCATCTCTCTACAAAGAACCCTTCCATCTCTCTAAAGGACCCCTCCCTTCTATCTCTAAATGACCCTTCCCATCTCTCTCCAAAGGACCCTTCCCATCTCTCTCCAAAGGACCCTTCCCATCTCTCTCCAAAAAACGCTTCCCATCTCTCTCCAAAGAACCCTTCCATATCTCTAAAGGACCCTTCCCTTCTCTCTCCAAAGGCACCTTCCCATCTCTCTCCAAATGACCCTTCCCTTTTTATCCAAAGAACCTTCCATCTCCCTAAAGTACCCTTCCATTTTCTCTCCAAAGAACCCTTCTATTCTCTCTCAAAACAACTCTCTCCTATTATAGCCAAAGAACACTTCCCTTCTCTGTACAAAACCTCTTTTCCCATTCCACATCCTCTCTAACAGTAAATAACTCCTTACACAATTTCAGGATGAACCGCTTCTCCTCCGATGACATTGAGTGGTCACGTGTCTTCTTAAGCTGCCTGAAAGTGAATAGTTTCCCTCTGTTCTGGAATCACTAGTGAGGTATTTGTGTATTGTCATCATATCTACTTCCTGAGAGGAGATATGAAAGGGTTGATGCTTCTGAATAGGATGTCTATCAGATCTCTATCTTCATTTCTATTGGTTGAAGTGTGTCTCTTTTTTCAACCTGACTAACTATGTAATTATATAACAGTATAACAATGTAACAATGTAACTAATCATCTCTGATATCCCCCACACTCACCTGCTCAGTGTAGAATGTCAGTGCAGCGTCCTCCCTCCAATCAGAACAATGACACGGATGGACGGGTCGCTCTCCGTATTTATCCTCTGTGATGTTCCCACCGGATTTCCATCTGATAATTGGTGTCTCTGTTGGTCCCCAGGTACTCCCCAGCAGCATGGCAGTGACCATGATCCACCCCACCCCACCTCATACCTTCCCAGCATCCCCGGTGAGAATTGTCAGGATTAAAATAACAACCAGTTCAACTCCCGTACTGGTACACCCCTTATAGACCAGAGCAATTTTTATAGTTCTATATGGGACTTTATTTTTTGGCAATTACACACGATAACAAAGTAATATTACATTTTTTTTGTTGTTTTTTTTCTGTTAATATAAAAAAATACATTTTATTTTTTTAATTTGTCCTAGATAAAATGACACTAAAATAATGTTTCTGAAAAAAAAAAAAACATGGCAAAGTTATTTGCAAATGAAAAAAACATTTTTTTAAAATGCTGGTTTAGGTGTTTTACCACACCACTTAATTCCCTTTGGATCGGTGACACTGCCCTTCTCTTTTTTTGTTTTCATAATATCAATGCTGTACATGTTTAAAAATTCACCTTAAAAATTAAAAAAAAAATTGTAACCTTAGATTGGTCTATCTTGATAATTATCTATATCCAGTATTTGTTTTTCCTTCTTCCATTATTCCTTTCTCCCCCCCCCCTCCCACCTCCCTTGGATTAGGAGTTCCACCACCCTACACTATGGCAGACTTCTGTGGTTAGGCGTGGGAAGGCCTGATGACCAAAATCGAACTATCCCACCAAACCTCTGGCATTAAGGAAGAAGACCTTGATAGGTCATTTATTAGTAGGGATGAGCCGAACACCCCCCGGTTCGGTTCGCATCCAGAACATGTGAACAGACCGAAAGTTCGCGCAAACATTCGATCCCCGTTAAAGTCTATGGGACTCGAACGTGAGAAATCAAAAGTGCGAATTTTAAGGGCTAATTTGCATGGTATTGTCCTAAAAAAGTGTTTGGGGACCCGGGTCCTGCCCCAGGGGACATGGATCAATGCAAAAAACAGTTTTAAAAATGTCAGTTTTTTCGGGAGCAGTGATTTTAACAATGCTTAAAGTGAAAGAATAAAAGTGAAATATTCCTTTAAATATCTGGGGGGTGTCTATAGTATGCCTGTAAAGTGGCGGCGTGTTTCCCGTGTTTAGAACAGTCCCTGCACAAAATGACATTTTTAAAGGAAAAAAAGTCATTTAAAACTGCTTGCGGGTTTAATGTAATGTCGGGTCCTGGCAATATGGATGAAAATCAGTGAGACAAACGGCATGGGTACCCCCCAGTCCATTACCAGGCCCTTTGGGTCTTGTATGGATATTAAGGGGAACCCCGCACCCAAATTAAAAATGGAAAGGCGTGAGGCCCCCAGGCCCTATATACTCTGAACAGCAGTATACAGGCGGTGCAAACAAGACAGGGACTGTTTGTTGTTAAGTAGAATCTGTTTGTAATTTTTGAACTGGTACATTTTTAAAGTGTAGCTCCAGCCAGAAAATCTATTTTTAAGCTTTTTGGAAAACATAGGGAAGGGTTATCACCCCTGTGACATTTGTTTTGCTGTCTGTCCTCCTCTTCAGAAGATTTCACCTCACTTTTTGTCCCAATGACAAATGTTTTTTGAAAATTTGGGGTTTTTTGTGAAACAAGGATTGGTGATAAAGCATCAGTGGAAAGGAGAAAAGTTTTTCCCATATTAATTCTTACAGGAGAGAATTTCCCTTCCTAGGGGTAGATTTCATCTCACTTCCTGTTGTCTCCTTCCGTTTGCAAGTAGGAGTCGTTTGTAAGTTGGATGTTTGAAAGTAGGGTCCTGCCCTAAATACTCAGCAGAAATTTGAGCCTTAGGTATTGTTGGTACCAGAACACTGTAAGCCCTCACAGTTACTCTTGCTGGGCACTGGAACGGGCCCTGCTGTAAAATATTATATCAAGAATTGTAATTACATGTCCCTGTTAAACAGGTTCAGAAAAATTGGGCTTTAGGCCCTGGTGCCACAACACTGCAACCCCTCACAGATACTCTAGTTGAGTGCAGGAGCGAGCACTGCTGCAAATTTTTACAGCCAAAATTGTAATTACACGCCTCTGTTAAACAGGAGTAGAAAAATTGGGCTTTAGGCACTGGTGGTGGTGCCACAACACTGCAAGCCCTCACAGATTCTGTTGTTGAGCGCAGGAACGAGCCGTGCTGTGAAATATTACATTTAAAAATGGTAATTACACGCCCCTCTTAAACAGGGGCATAAAAATTGGGCTTCAGGCACTGGTGCTGGTGCCACAACACTGCAACCCCTCGCAGATACTCCAGTTGAGTGCAGGAATGAGTCCTGCTGCAAAATATTACAGCAAAAAGTGTAATTACACTCCCCTGTTAAACAGGGGCAGCAAAATTGGGCTTTAGGCACTGGTGGTGGTGCCACAACATTGCAACCCCTCACAGATACTCTAGTTGAGTGAAGGAACGAGCCTTGCTGTGAAATATTAGATTTAAAAATTGTAATTAAGCGCCTCTCTTAAACAGGGGTAGAAAAATTGGGCTTTAGGCACTGGTGCTGGTGCCACAGCACTGCAACCCCTCACAGATACTCTAGTTGAGTGCAGGAACAAGCCCTGCTGCAAAATATTACAGCAAATATTGTAATTACATGTCCCTGTTAAACAGGGGCAGAAAAATTGGGCCTTAGGGACTGGTGGTGCCCTGAAACAAAAATGTTCTTAGAAGCTATCAACATGAACATTGAGGAGGAATAGGATAGTCACTCAGCATAACAGGATAGTCACTCAGCATAGGCAGTCTTCAAGGGATCTCACATTCATAGAAAAATGAATCAGTTACATCAGCATCAGGTGCTTGGTAGCTGGTGATCCAGGACTGATTAATTTTTATGAAGGTGAGCCGATCAACTGAGTCTGTGGACAGGCGCACTCTGTGACTGGGTACAAAGTCTCCAGCAGCACTGAATGTGCGTTCAGAAAGAACACTGGATGCAGGACAGGCCAGTAGCTCAATTGCATATTGTGCAAGCTCTGGTCAGTGATCCATCCTCAAGACCCAGCAACCCAGTGGATTTTCAGTTGGAAAGGTCTCCAAGTCTGATCTTGCCCCTAGGTATTCCTGCACCATGTAAATCAGACTCTGGCAATGATTGCTGGAACCGATCAGACCTTGGGGCTGCAGACTAAAGAATTGTCTGAACGCATCGGTCAGATGGCCACCTTCTCCACCGCTCCTTCTGTGAATGACCAAAGCCTCAGCGACACGTTGTCCAGGAGGACCAGGAAATTGTAACCTCCAAGGCTCTGGAAACGCATTGCACAAACCTTTCTGCAAGGCTTCCCGAAGATGTTTCAGCCTCTGCTCCCTCTGCGAAGGCTGGATAAATTCCGCAACCTTACCCTTGTAATGTGGATCAAGAAGGGTTACCAGTCAGTAATGATCCCTCTCCTTGATACCATGAATATGAGGGTCCTTTCGCAGGCTTTGCAGGATCAGGGAGGCCATGCAGTGAAGGTTTGCTGAGGCATTCGATCCGGAGTCCTCTGGGTCACTAAGGATGACATGATCCACAGCCACCCCCTCCCAGCCACGTACAAGTCCATGGGTTTCTGGGGACTGAAAACGATCCCTTGAAGACTGCTGATGATGCTGAGTGCTAGGCTCCACCTCCATGCTGACACAATCCTCATCCTCTTCCTCCTCCTCTTCCTGTGTGATCGGCGGGCCCACCAGAATACTGTCTGGAAAAAAAGGGGGCCTTGAGAGGTAAGGAAGTCCTCCTCTTCCTCCCTCTGTTCTGCCTCAAGTGCCCTGTCCATTATTCCACAAAGGGTGTGCTCCAACAGAAAGACAAGAGGGACAATATCACTGATGCATGCACTGTCACTGCTCACCATCCTCATGGTCTCTTCAAATGGTGACAGGACAGTGCATGCATCCTTGATCAGTAGCCACTGGTGTGGCGAAAAAAAGCCAAGCTCCCCTGACCCTGTCCTGGTGCCATACTCACACAGGTACTCATTGATGGCCCTCTGCTGCATGTGCAGCCGCTGTAGCATTGCCAATGTTGAGTTCTACCTGGTGGGCATGTCACAAATGAGGGAGTTCTTGGGCAGGTTGCATTCCTTTTGAAGGTCATCCAACCGAGCACTGGCATTATATGACTGGCAGAAATGCCCACAGACTTTCCTGGCCTGCCTCAGGAGATCCTGTAAGCCCGGGTACCTGCCCAAGAACCGCTGCACCACCAAATTAAGGATGTGAGCCAAACAGGGAACATGGGTTAAGTGTCCCTGTCGGAGGGCGGAGAGGAGGTTGGTGCCATTGTCTCAAACCACCATTCCTGGCTGAAGCTGGCGTGGCATCAACCACCTCTGAGTCTGCCCCTTCAGAGCTGACAGAATCTCTGCCCCAGTGTGGCTCCTGTCCCTAAGCAGACCAACTCAATCACCGCATGGCATCTTTTTGCCTGAGTGCTTACGTAGCCCCTTGAATGCCTGCGGAGCACCGCTGGTTCTGAGGACAAATCTGCAGAGGAAGAGGCCATAGAGGAAGAAGAAGAGGAGGGGGTGGAGGAGAGAGGTGCGGCAAAATCACCACTACTAGCATTTTGGAGGCGTGGTGGCGAAGCAAGCTCCAACAATACTGCACCTTGTCCTGCATCCTTCCCAGCTGCCAGCAGAGTTACCTATTGCACCATGAAAGAAAGGTAACCTCCCTGTCCATGCCTGCTGGACCATGAGTAAGCGGTAATATGCACCTTACCGCTGACCGCCCTGTCCAACGAGGCCAAGACATTGCCTTCCACATGCCGGTAGAGAGCCGGAATGGCATTCTGTGAAAAGAAATGGCGTTTGGGAACCCGTCACTGAGGTACCGCACATTCCACAAACTCACGGAAGGGGGCAGAGTCTACCAGCTGAAAAGGCAGCAGTTGGAGTGCTAGCAATTTAGCCAAGCTAGCATTTAGCTGCTGAGCATGTGGATGGCTGGGACCGAATTTCTTTCGACAGTTTAATTGGGGTAGGGAAATTTGCCTGCTACAATCGGATGTTGGTGTAGCGATAGCAGATTGCCCGCAAGTACTTGGCACACCTAATTCTACACCTTCATTCCTCTCAGTGCAGGTCTCAGAGAGGACTGAAGGTATAGTGGGGTTGGAGATCCCAGCTGATGAGGAGCAAGGAGAGGTCCGCCTTGTTCTTTGGTGTGGGTCTTTTAAGTACTGTTGCCAACGGACTGCATGGGAGGTCGACATATGTCTGGTCAAGCATGTGGTGCCCAAGCGGCTGCTGTTTTGGCCACGCTTGATACGCTTCAGACATATTGTAAGGATATTTTAGCCTGCTGTCCTTTATTTTAGCTATAAGAATATGTATCCATCTTAGAATAATATGTATATGTGACGTCTATCAAAAATTAGTTTCAAATCCTTGTAAATAACATGATTTCCCAGAAATGACGCATGAAGGTTTTTCCTTGTTGATAGTTTCTGTATGAAGAAATCATGTATTATTTTTAGGTGTTTTTTAATCATCTGATGTATACGTAATGTCTGTATATTAATGAAAGGGTTGAACTTTTTTTGTGATGTCGTTTTGATTATATAAGTGATTGTCTACGGAAGTAAAAAGCAGAACATTCCAGGCATTTGACTGTTGTGTCATTATTTTCTCACTGGAATGGTCTCCGGGCCTGATTTGGGTTTGAAAGAACACTCTAGGCAGATATTCTAAGAAGAGGTTCACTTGCTCCTAGAAGAAGATCGTTAGCCCCCTAACAGAGTTTTGGTGGCAGAGGTGGGATGGTCATTGTTCATGAGATGATCATCATCCAAGATCGTCATCCAAGTTTCTAAAGTCCGGTGAGTCTGATTTAATTATTATTATTTCTTTCACCGTGACTTTAGTTTAAAAGACCGTTTCCTTATATGGGGTTAACAGAAGGTGTAGTGTTAAAAACATTTATGTAAATGTATGAATCTCGCAGAGGTCCGTTCGGGTGACGGATCAAAGGGCTCTGAGTTAGTCCAAAGGGCTCTGAGTTAGTCCAAAGGGCTCTGAGTTAGTCCAAAGGACTCTGAGTTAGTCCAAAGGGCTCTGAGTTAGTCCAAAGGACTCTGAGTTAGTCCAAAGGACTCTGAGTTAGTCCAAGGGGTTCTGAGAAACCCAAAGTAATATAATACAGTACTGTAAGAAGTTTTATAAAGATATCTGATAGAGTGTCCCGGAAAAACCCAAACCTCTTTGCTTACCTTATCTATCGCTAATCGCTTAGATTTTTTATATATATAAAGTAAGATAAGATAATCTATACGTGTATTGTGTGGATTTTGTCGGACGCTGCGAGGTGAGGTGGCGTTCACCACTGTATTGTTATGGGTCAATCATCAGGGAAGAAGATTCTCCTTCCAGATGTAGGAGAGACATGTAAATGTTATGTTGCCAGAATATGTGGAACGGATTATGTGTATATTAACCCTTGGGTAGATAATCTGGCGGGATGGACTGAAGGCATGAGGAGTAGTGACCCGTTTCCCCGACAGGGTCAGAATGACATTTTTCATATGGACATGGTCAAGGGACTTTGTTTAGGGGATAGGGAAGCTTTCCCATATTATATGGGAGACCCCCAATGGGATAAGGAATATATGAGGAAAGGTGGGGAAAATTGGTTATTGTATGCCCCCTACTGGTATGAGAGAGCGGATAAGAAAATAAGAAAGAGAAGTCCAAATCCAAGGGACAAGGAAGCTCCGGGGTTACATGCTTGTGAGAAGAGACTTAAATTAGGTTTCCCGTCCTTAGTTCCATGTGCATCAGCTCTCCCAGTAGCTCCCTCAGTTGATCCCCCAGTTGTTCCGTCACCTCCACCTTATATACTGCAGCCAAATAAGGGAGCACCAAAACAAATATACCCCTCGTTCTCAAAAGAGGACATTGAGTTTTTGGCTGCAATTGCAGCAGTTCGTCCATTTGAGAATAGAGTGTCACCTGCAGAGGCATCTGTTTCCTCTGTATCCGTTCCACAGCAAGGTGCAGTGGTGGGTCAGGCACTGCCTGTGGTCTTACCAGAGTCACAGGTTGCTGTCCTATCAGATCAGCCACTGCCTGTAGTTTCACAAATGCAACAGCCGATGGGTGCTGCCTCCTCCACAATGGATGAGGAATTACCTGAAAAGACATCTGCGGGGGAACATAAAATAAAGATGCCCCATGGACCTTTTAGGGAGGATCCGGCTCAGACCAGGAGTACAACTCAGAAATTAAAACAAGCTGCAGAGGGTGAGATTGCACAACACGCAGTTTCAAAACAAACAGCTGACAGAAAAAAAGAGGAAGTAGCTACGCAGCTAGCAACGCAAAGCTTTCCTTTTCTGAGTGTCGGTGACGTAATGGTGATAAAATGTATCGATATTGAAGATATCAGTCGTATTGTCAAACATTGCCCCAAACCTTCCACATCAGCTTTGGGGGCAATAGCTTATTTAAAGAAAGCTTGTAAGGGTAGAAATTATACACAGGAAGATATAAGGATTATTATAGATTGGTGGGAACTACCTCCCCATGGGATTGGACTAAAGTGCCCACCATAGATGTCCTAGAGGCACCCACTACCAAGGCAGAGGCTTATTCACTAAACACTGTTGAAGGAAGGAAACTTATGTGGGAAGAGCTAGAGAAGGAAATGAAGAGAGTTTTCATAAACAAGTCGTCACTCCCTACTGCAGTAGCCTGCAAACAGAAATCATCAGAGTCAGTTTTGGAATTTTGGAAAAGATTTCAGGAGGTCTGGACACAAGATGCCGGACTCAATACTCAGGATGGAATGCACAGTCTTTTAATACAGACTTATCTTAGCAACGTGACCCCTAAATATGCCCTCGTTGTGAGACAGCAGATTTCAGATTGGGCGACAAGGAGTATGACTGACTTTCAAAAAAAATTGACTGAAAAAGACGCAGCGGGGTGTTTTGACATTCCCACGCAGACACCAGCACCGATACATTATCAGGATAATTTCCCAGGAAATCAAAGGGGAAACTTTTATAAGAAAAGGGGACAGGACAGAGGGGGTTATAGAGGTGGATATAGGGGAAGAGGACAGCCACAAAGAGGGGACTTCCAGCAGAGACAACCTAAACCAGGGTGTTTTAATTGTGGGGACCCCGGACATTGGAAAGCTCAATGCCCCTGGTATGACCGAGAGTGTACAAATTCAGGGCCACCGGCTGCACCTACTCCCCCTCAGGCACCACCCTCAGTACAGCAGCAGCATGGTGTTAAGTACCCCATTTCTTGGAAACAACAGCAGTCACAATGAAGCTGCCCGGAAGGTAGTGTCCCGGCATTTCCACTTGTCTCTCATTCTTATCATGAACAGCCTATAATTTCATTGCTTGTAGACGGGCATGAGGTACCATTTGTGCCCGATTCAGGAGCGACGTGCAGTACCATTAGCAAGGATTTTTATAGGGGAGAGATTGTGGATGCTGAGCCTTCAATGGGAATAAATGGGATACTCACCAAAACTTTTAAAACACACCCGTACTGGTACTGATTGTAATCTGCAACATTGTTTTAGAATTATTCCTGGTTGTCCCGTGAGTCTCTTGGGAAGGGACTTGCTGGGAAAATTGGGCATTACAATGAAAATTACTGCAAAAGGAGGATTATATGTAAAATCTGACAGGGTTCACCTTTTTACATCGCTCTCACACCCAGAAGAGGAAGATGTTAAATTGAGTGAGGAGGGAGTATGGGCAGTGAATCCTCTTGATGTAGGGTTCATTTCCTGTACGCCCTATAAAGCCACTTTGAAACCAGGAGCTTTACCTGTGTATCATAAACAGTACCCCATATCCAGAGAAAAAGAAGAGGGTATAGAGCCCATTGTGGAAGATTTCTTGAAGAAAGGTATTTTGAGAGAAATCATTTCTCCTTATAACACTCCTATCAATCCTGTTAAAAAGCCGGATGGCAGTTACAGGTTTGTACAGGACCTTAGAGCCATAAACAACTTAGTGGTACCAATTGCCCCAATAGTGCCTGATGTGCCATCATTGCTCACCTCCATACCATCCGATGCTGAGTATTTTTCTGTAATTGACCTCTCAAACGCGTTTTTTTCAATTCCCGTGGATGAGGAAACACAGCCACTCTTTGCCTTCCGATTTAAAAATCGGACGCTGACCTGGTGCAGATTGCCCCAGGGCTATATAGACTCACCTGTTGTCTATTCTATTGTCCTCCAAACCACTCTTAGAGCTTGGACACCTGAACATGGTTCAGTCTTGCTGCAGTATGCGGATGATCTGCTACTCTGCAGCTTGACAAGGGAGGCCGCCCTGGAGGATGGGAGAAATCTTTTGAAATGTCTTTTTGAAAGTGGTCATAAAGTGTCAAAGAAAAAGTTGCAATGGTGTCAGAAAACAGTTGAATATCTAGGGTTTGTTCTCACAAAAGGAGAAAGAAGAGTCAGTCATAAAAGAGTTACGGCTCTGATGGGTCTCAATGGGAAGGACATGCTCACCTTCCTAGATATGATTGGTTACTGCCGCCAATGGATACCTGACTGCTCTTACTATGATAATCTCCTGAGACAGGCCACAGGTTCAGATATGCCAGACTGTGTTAAATGGACAGATGAAATGTGTAATGCTTTTGTGTATTTGAAAAATGCTATGGTAACAGCTCCAGGACTCGGCCTTCCTAAATATAATGTGATGTTTTATTTGTATGCCAGGGAAAATTGTACAACGATGGCAGGTGTCCTCGCTCAGGAGCATGGAGGCAAGCTTCGCCCTGTTGCTTTTTTTTCAAAGGTAGTACCGGTACCAGTTCAGGGCATGCACGCATGTTTCAGAGCTTTAGCGTCTTGTGCTATGTTGGTTGACATGGCTGCAACTTTCACTTTGGGCCATGATACTACTTTGTATACTACTCATATTGTGATAAGAAGGGAAGGAAAGTGGGACTTTATATGAAGGATACTTGCTCCTGAAGAGTGGCAGTCGCCACGAAACGCGTAGAGCCAATAGATGCCTTTCTACTCTTACTGTACTACATCAGTACTTACCAGACTCACCAATTGGATCGTACCAATAAATTAGAGATACAGCTTTTTATCAGGGAGACACGTTTATATGAAAATGGTTCTCTATAATGTGCATGATATGAACTCATTATGCTACTATTGTTTTTGTCATCATCAGTGTTATATTATATTAAATTTATCCCAATGTACTTTGTTCTATACAATGTTTTATATTATGAACTGACTGTGTTACTATTTTACTATGGTATTATTATTATCATTACTTTTACAAATAAATCTTTGACTGCTAATTTTTGTTCTGCAATGCTGTCATTAGATGTTTATAGTTCTGGGATACCGAGTACCATCCATTTCATATATATCGTGATTTCTCCAGGGGTGCATCCTTCATATAAAGTCCCACTTTCCTTCCCTTCTTATCAAATTAACAGGGAGGGAGGCGCTTGGCGGTGGTAGCCCTGCGTTCTCATATAAAGTCCCAAATAGTTGCTCTTTTGTCTTGCTACTACTCATAATGTGTCCACATTACTGAGAAATATACATACGCAACATATGTCCGCCCAAAGGTTGAGCGGCTATGAGGTGATACTGTTGTCAAATCCAAAACTGCATATTAAATATGCTTCCCCTAATGCAGGCCCAGCTCCAATTTTAAATGCACTGCTAGGATTAAAAGGAGAGCAGGATGAAGTGGTCAGTGGCGTCTCCAGCTTTCAAATTTAGGGGGGGCACATGGGGGGACAGGGACAAAAGTAGGGGGGCAACTATAAAATGCATATATATATATATATATATATATATATATATATATATATATATATATATCCTGGGGCCCTTTACTACGACCCCACAACGGGCCCTTTCACATGTTCTGCAGTGAGCTCCCTTCCTACTGTATTGGGGTCCCCCAGGGTGGCAGAAAACAAGAGATATATGTTACCAGCATATCAAGAAAATATAAGGATCCAAAGCAGTGGGAGAACTATCAGGGTTACAAAGGTTGTCTTGCCTCCGGGCCCTGGTGTTCTGCCACTGTGGGGTTCCCCAGCCTCCTCTTGCTGCCCCTGCTATTGACAGCTCTGGTCTGGCATCTCTTGGAATTTACAGGCTGGTCCTCCTGTCCTAAGGACGGGAGAAATCAGTCTGTTTTTTCAGTAACTGAAAGTCCTGGTGGAGTCCTTCCTGCAACTCGCTCTTCTCCCTGCCAATGAGGATGCAGGTGAAGGAGCAGATCAGGCGGCCGTGGTTGTGTGAACGCTCGCATTATGCAGTGTCAGCGAGCAGGGGAGGGGGGAGGAATCACCCGCAGGAGCTGACTGGGGACTCTCTCCCTCTTAGACATTGATTTTTTGTAAAAAAAAAAAAAAATTTTTTTTTTTTTTGGGGGGGGGGGGGGGGGGGCACATGGTGGGGCACAGCATAATGTTGGGGGGGTCAGGGCCCCCTCTGGCCCCCCCCTAGGGTTGCCATTGGAAGTGGTGCCACAACATGACTGCACTAACCTCATCCACCAAGACACATCTCCCAGACCTGACTTGTCCCCTACTGCTTTGCCAAATGTGCAAAATATGTATGTGGATGGATCTTGTTCTAGGCCAAATGATCACACATATCATGCAGGATATGCGGTTGTGCAACTTCCAGATGTTATACTTGAGGCCAAACTTATCCCATATCAATCAGCCCAAGCTGCGGAATTGATTGCTCTCACCAGGGCATGCCAAGTGTTTGAGGGTCAAGATGTAAACATTTACACTGACTCCAAATATGGGTATGGCGTGGTGTATGATTTTGGCGTCATATGGAGTAGGCGTGGCTTTATTGCAGCTGATGGAAAAAGCATCTCTCATTCCTCTCTGGTAGTGTCATTGTTAAAAGCTATTCAGTTGCCCAGAACTCTAGCCATAATACATTGCAGAGCACATACAGGCCAACAAACAGAAGTAGCTCGAGGAAATGCTCTAGCTGATTCAGCAGCCAGAAAAGCAGCTATCTCTCAACCAGCTCAAATCCAAATGCCAATGTTACAGCCTGAACTATCTTGTTTTGACCATGTACTGTCTGACCTACAAGATTATGCCTCAGAGGCCGACATGAGAAAAAGTAGGTGCACAAATAGATCCAAAAACAGGACTTTTGTGCAAAGAGGGGAAGGTATGTATTCCAATGGCAAGTGCATCACTTTTTATTGCCCAGTATCATGGAATAGGTCACAGAGGCTGGAAGGCAACTTGTGAGTTACTAGGCAAGGATTTTTACATTTCAGATCTCCCTTTGTTGACAAGGGATTACGTGTCCAGGTGCATTACTTGCATTAGGAATAACCCAAATAACCCAAACAAAGCGAAACACGAACATTTGATATATCCCAGTACACCTTTCACCCACCTACAAGTTGATTTCACACACATGCCCAAGATAGGGAAAAGACAGGAATATTTTTTGGTGGTCTTGGACATGTTTTCGAGATGGGTTGAAATTTTTGTAACTACAAAGGAAGACGCACAAACAGTAGTGAAAATTCTCACACAGGAAATTATTCCTCGATGGGGATGTCCACTTCAGATAAACTCAGACAGAGGTCCTGCATTCACCTCAAAAGTATGTCAGGACTTGGTACATTCACTCCAAATAGAATGGAAGTTTCACATTCCATATCATCCACAAAGTTCAGGGATAGTGGAAAGGGTAAATAGGACCGTGAAAGATAAAATAAAGAAGGCCACAGGAGGAATCTTTGTCCATTGGAAGAGGGTTCTCCCAGCGGTTTTGGCAGAGATAAGAAGTACTCCCTCCAAAACTACAGGCTACTCTCCTTTTGAAGTGTTGATGGGCCGTCCCTTTCCTACTCCCTGGGCCAGAGCACCTCTTATGATAGAGCAGGGGGATTTGGATCTAGTACAGTCAGAGTATGTGAGGAAACTAATTAAAACTTTGGATACAGTTGAGAGAAATGTTGCTCGCACCTCTCCTTTTTCTTCACAGGAACCTACCCACCCTTTTAAAGTAGGAGACACGGTGGTGGTCCAACAGTTGAATAGAAGTAAGAAACAGGAATATCCTTTTGGACCTCCTACTACGGTGATTGCAGTGACCAGAACAGCTATCCTGGTGGAGAATTGCCAATCCTGGATCCATGCCAGCCGAGTGAAAAAGGTTGCCCAAAGCCCCAAGAGCAGGAAGGAGATCTTAAATACAGGAGGCCCTCAAGCAGAAGTCCAAGCAGATGAAGGAGAAGTTCCTGGAAAAGCAGGTCCGGCCAGAGAAGATGACCTCGCTTATTCCACCACAGACTTCTGGCAAGGCATTCTGCCTCCTGTTCCTGATCACCCTGATAGTGTTCCCGCCCATTTGGATCATCACTAACTGTATCTACCACCCTGAAGATTTGGGTGCGATTAAAAGTATTTGTGGTAACACATATAAACAGAAGAACATTACAGTGATACAAGTTAGACATTGAAGATAATTTTGCTGATAAAATGCTTTTGTTAAAATTTAAATATGCTTATGCTCGGAAATCAGGATTTCAAAAATGTTGGATCTGTAGTAAACTGCACCCTAGCACTGTTAGGATACCCCTAATGGCTATACCTTTAAATATTACTCCCCTCTTGAGAGAAGAGATTCTCCTTGACCTTCTGAATGTCAGCAGAAGAACTAATGACACCATTTCCTTTCACATCATCAATAGAAGTCATAATCCTGCCTGGTGTTTCAATTTAGGGAATTCTACTAGAAATGCTCATACCTGTAGTCAATCAGTTTTGAACATTTCTAATTGCTATGCCCCTAGTGGGAAGTTTTGTTCTTTATATCAAACACACCACGATGAGGTCAGAGTACGGGCTGATTTTGAAAAGATTCTTGCCTCTGAAGATGAAAGTAGTAAATCTGTACAGCATTTGTTTCAGGTTTTAGCAGCAGTTACAGCAGTAGATCAAGAGACTGCTGTGAATACGCCCTTCTCGTTTGGTAACCACACTTATGTTTGTTGTGGAAAGACTTGTTATCCGTGGATTCCACAAGAGGTCCAAGGCTGGTGTTA